>NC_135659.1:52900312-53200312 GCF_964188315.1 Podarcis muralis
TTCCATGTATAAGACAACCCTATTTTTGGGGACTCCAAATTAAGAAAACACCCTTCAGCACTACCCGTGTATAAGATGAGCCCTAATTTTAAACCTGATTTTTTTTGTTAAAAAACCCCTAGTCTTATATACAGAAAAATACGGTATATAGAACTACAGGCTTATTTCTGATGTTTATGTCATAAAATGTATATGAGTGGTAGTAAAAAAAATTTAAAAGCCTCCAAGTGGTTTACATAAAAGATAAAACAGGAGCCAAAAATAATACAGTGAAGGCACCTGCTTGGAAATCCCTGCCTATGGTTATCAAATTGTGAGTGCTGCCACACTAAATGATCATTTTCTTACAAATGTGGAATAGGTATTATGTGGCACCTGTAGTACTGTTAGTTCCACGAACTGAAGCTGTTGACTGAGTACATGAGGGATAAGGCAATCTCATAGGTGAACTAGTCCCAAATTGTTAAGGGCTTTATATACTAATACTTTGAACTTGGTTGGCCCAGTAGCAAATAGGGAACCAGTACAGATCTCTGAGCACAGAGGCCTGTACTCCTGGCAGCAATTTTGCTGCAGCATTCTGCACTAACTGCAGCCTCCTGATCAATAGAAGCAATAGAATACAATAGAAGCCCCACAGAGAGCTTATTTCAATAATCCATTCTTGAATGCATGAACTACTCTAGCCAGGCTTTCCAGGAACAGCTGTAGCTGTTGAACCAATGGCTGTTGGTACAAGGCACTTCTAATCACTGAGAAAACGCCCCCGGGGAAAGATGCCAAGCTTCCCAAGACGCCGGGGCTTCTCTCCGGTGGTCACTCTCTGGCTGGAATTCTCTCTCAGTCCAGAGAGACCGGTAATAAGCGACCCCTCCTTCATGAGAGAAGCACACTCACTTCCTCCTGGCATCTCATCACAGAAGAAAGAGACAGTCCGTAGTCTAACAGCTACTTTATTAAGACTGTACAATCATGACTGCTCTCTGAGCAGCAGAACTCAAGAGTCTCCAACTCGACTCTACTTCTGTACAGAAGCGAAAGAAAAACAACATTCAGTAACTCCACCCGGTTACACTGAGAACTGGCTGAGACTTCCTGTCTCACGCTCAGAGACATCACATGATGTCAACACTGTTGCTGCTCCTCGCAGCTGGTGGCAACTGAAGAATAAGAGCTTAGGGTCATCAGCAAACTGATAGCACTATCCCAGAAACTCATAGGGATGGCTTCCAACGGCTTCATGTAAATATTAAATAGCACTGGAGATAAGGATCAAGAAGCAGGAGCAAAGTTTCACACACACACACACACACACCCGATCCCATTCTGCAGAGATCAAGGTGACCAAGGCCGACTCAGTTCTGTGTCCAGGCCTGAATCCATGTTGGAATGGATCTAAATAATCTGCCCTCCCAAGAATGCTTTCAGCTGCCCCACCATAGCCCGCTTCACCAGCTTCTCTTAAAAAAGGAGGTACTGTATTTGCAACTGGTCAATACTGGTTGTTCTAATCCAAAGGGCCCAGAGCCGGTTTCTTTAGAAGCAGTTGCACCACTGCCTCGTTCAATGTGGCAGGGACCACCCTCATTAACCACACTCTGGACCCAACTAATTAGCCGCCCTCTGTTACCTTCAATAATCATCTGCAAATTTGAATAAAGACAAAAGCATGTTAGTGGGCTGCTCCAGGTAAAAATGTGCAGTTAAAAAATCATACAGTTCATAATTAACGCCAAGGACCGTAAAGAGCTGTCCCCACTGCAGAACAACAGTTTTAGTTCTATATATCCAAACAGATGTAATTGCATAGTTAATGTTCAGTTCACATTGGAAAGTGTTCCTTCTCTGGATTAAAGATCATCATTAACTGTTAATGGTTTACAAAAAGGCACCATTACTGTAATACTAGCTCAGAAGGCTTGTGAGGGCTTATTGTACACATCTGTCTTTTGTAATCATAATTCTTCTGAGCTAGTAATAAATCTGGTTTCATCTACTGGTTTTAATAAGCCACTCTTCTGAGCTGATATTCTATAAAGGGTGTCTGTTTGTAAATCATAACAGTAAAATGATGATTACTTCATAGCTTGCTTTGGTTCCCTCAATCCTGAATACTTGCCATGTCACAGGCAAATTTGGATACCACCCATGTCACCTTCTGATCAACATCATCTTACAAAATGGCTGGGGCAGGTTCTACAGGGGAGGATGCACTGGGACAACCGATCTCAGTGATCACGTGGCTTATAAAAGCTAGCTGGGAAGAGCTGGGCGATGGGCTTTGCGGGGTGGTGAATGCTTCTCTCTGTGAGGGAGCCTTCTCGGACCCGCTGAAATAGGCGGTTATCAAACCGCTTCTTAAAAAAACCAACTTTAGATGCTGCCAATATGACCAACTACCGCCCAGTCTCAAATCTACCATTCTTGGGCAAGGTGATTGAGCAAGTGGTTGCTGAACAACTCCAGGCACGCCTGGAAGAACCGGACCATTTGGTTCCCTTCCAGTCGGGATTCAGGCCTCATCATGGGACTGAAACTGCCTTGGTTGCACTGGTTGATGATCTCCCGCTGGCTAGGGACAAAGGTGAGAGCTGTTTCCTATTTCTGCTGGATCTCTCAGCGGCTTTTGACACCATTGACCATAACATCCTTTTGTTAGACCATAACATCCTTTTGTCTAGAGGAGCTGGGGGCACTGTTATACAGTGGTTCCGCTCCTTCCTGGGCCGTGTTCAGAAAGTGGTGGTGGGGGGATGAGTGTTCAGACCCCTGGGCTCTCACTTATGGGGTGCCTCAGGGTTCTGTCCTCTCCCCCATGCTTTTCAGCATCTACATGCAGCCGTTGGGAGAGATCACCAGGGGGTTTGGGCTGGGTGTTCATCAGTATGCGGATGATACCCAGCTCTACCTCTCTTTCAAATCGGAACCAGTGAAGGCGGTGAAGGTCCTGTGTGAGTCTCTGGAGGTGGTTGGAGGATGGTTGGCAGCTAACAGATTGAAGTTGAATCCTGACAAGACAGAAGTACTGTTTTTGGGGGACAGGAGGCGGGCAGCTGTGGAGGACTCCCTGGTCCTAAATGGGGTAATTGTGCCCCTGAAGCACCAGGCGCGCAGCCTGGGAGTCATTCTGGACTCAAAGCTGTTCATGGAGGCGCAGGTCAATTCTGTGTCCAGGGCAGCTCTTTATCAGCTCCACCTGGTACGCAGGCTGAGACCTTACCTGCCCACAGACTGTCTCGCCAGAGTGGTGCATGCTCTAGTTATCTCTCGCTTGGACTACTGCAATGTGCTCTGTGTGGGGCTACCTTTGAAGGTGATCTGGAAATTACAACTAATCCAGAATGCGGCAGCTAGACTGGTGACTGGATAAGACCATATAACACCGGTCTTGAAAGACCTACACTGGCTCCCAGTACATTTCCAAGCACAATTCAAAGTGTTGGTGCTGACCTTTAAAGCCCTAAACGGCTTCGGTCCAGTATACCTGAAGGAGCGTCTCCACCTCCATTGTTCAGCCCATTGTTCACTGAGATCCAGCGCCAAGGGCCTTCTAGTGGTTCCCTCGCTGCGAGAAGCCAAGTTACAGGGTACCAGGCAGAGGGCCTTCTCAGTAGTGGCACCCGCCCTGTGGAACGCCCTCCTACCAGATGTCAAAGAGAAAAATAACTACCAAACTTTCAGAAGACATCTGAAGGCAGCCCTGTTTAGGGAAGCTTTTAATGTTTAATTTATTGTTGTTGTTGTATTTTAGTGTTTTGTTGGAAGCCGCCCAGAGTGGGATTTTTATTTTTTTATTTATTATTATTATTATTATTATTACTATTATTATTATTATATTTTAGAGCTATCTTTGAGAGAGGATTCTGTGTCCCCCCCTTTCTTTCTCTGTTGTTGTTTAGATTAGTTTCTTCTATCTTATTGTATTATGAAAAGGCTTTTGTGAAATCTTACGGGAGGTGGTGGAAATCGATATAGAATCTCATGAGACCTCATAGCTTCTCTCTCCATTTTGGAAATTGCCTTTATTCCTACCCTTTCTTCTCTACAACTTTATAGTAGTTCAAAAGATTTTTTTTCTAGAATGTTCCAGACTTCATTGGGTCCTTACTTTTTTCCTATCCTATTCACCTTCCTAGTATAAAGTAAAATCACATGTTCCTGCTTACAATTAAGTGTCTGGAGGAAACGTGTACATTGCTAATTGTTGTGAAACGTATTGGCCTAATTTCAAAGGGCATGTTTTGTGATATACCGTATTTACTCAAATCTAATGCTCACCTTTTCTAGCCAAATTATGTTGCGAAAATTAAGGTGTGCATTAGATTCGATGGCACATTTACATTCGCCAGCAAATACTTTTTTCTTTCTTTTAAGGTTTCTGAAAATTGAGGAGCGCGTTACATTCGATGGTGCATTAGACTTTAGTAAATACGGTATACTAGGGGGCTGTGAACTTGGTTGTAAGAATTGTGACATCAGAAAACTTACTACACTACCAAGTACTTACTACACCACTGTCTTACAGAGGACAATTTTTTCCAACATAACTACATGCAGTTCCTGCTTCTGGAATGTTTATCCAAAATTTCACTTATCTGAACACACAGAATTATACCCAAACCTTTCATCATGAATGGCTGATTCAGATATGATGGATGTCAAAACTGTGGTTAAAACAAATCTTGACTCCTTTGAAATGTTTGCTTTGCAAGGCAGAAAGCATGTGCTACTGGAATGTGACCTGTATTTTAAAGAACCCCAGTACAGTGGTACCTCGGGTTACAGACGCTTCAGGTTACAGACTCCGCTAACCCAGAAATAGTACCTCGGGTTAAGAACTTTGCTTCAGGATGAGAAGAGAAATCGTGCTCCGGCGGCGCGGCGGCAGCGGGAGGCCCCATTAGCTAAAGTGGTGCTTCAAGTTAAGAACAGTTTCAGGTTAAGTTCGGACCTCCGGAACGAATTAAGTACTTAACCTGAGGTACCACTGTAGTATCATGTAGTTTAAACCCTTTATATCTATCCCATCACTCAGCTTCCCTTGTTTTTATAACAGTGCTTGAGACACACCATGACAGCTCCGTAAGTTTTTGCTTGTTGAAGGCCTCTAATTTGGATCAAAGGCACAACCCTACACTAGGAAAGGTAGGGAACAACCCTATAAATCCGGAACGGTCAGAACCTGACCTACCCTACAAACTTTGATTTGTGCAACTGTCCTCCTTTCAACCATCTGATACAGCTATTAATGATCATATACCAGAGCAGCATAGGTTACAAATAAAAGTAATCAGTGCAGGATTACCTCCCCAGATAATCTTTCAAAGATATTTCGTCAGTGCAAACAAGCTTATTGGGAATGCTATTGACATACTTGCACCAAGTATGATGTAGCAAGAGGGATACCCAGTGTTTGCATTCACCAGCAAGGAACAATGCAAAGGCAGTGTTTGAACAGCACCCAAAGGGAACCCTGAAAAGAGGAAATGTTGGGGAAATATCTGTGGCCAATATTTAAGAGTTGCTTCTCTTAAGAGTGAATACAACATCATGGCAGAGATCCAGAAATTCATCAACTCCTTCCCGATGCTAGTCCCGATGTTTGTGCACATATCTTTAAGCCCATAGGGTTAAGACAGAGGCACCCAAAAAGAAGGCGCAAACACAAGTGAAATACAAGGAAGGTCATGCACCAGGCACCATGTCTTAAACCTCTGGACTCAGCTGAATCAGAATATCATCATTGCTATCTAGCATGACTTCAGTCTAGCAAGTTTTCTTTTAGCACTCCTTACTCTTGCCACGCATTTGTCAAATGCTTTGTCAGAGACAATAATCTTTCTATACTAAAAATAATTATAATAATTACTATGTTCACTACAGTGGTACCTCGGGTTAAGATCTTAATTTGTTCCAGAGGTCCGTTCTTAACCTGAAACTGTTCTTAACCTGAAGCACCACTTTAGCTAATGGGGCCTCCCGCTGCTGCCGCGCTGCCAGAGCACGATTTCTCTTCTCATCCTGAAGCAAAGTTCTTAACCCAAGGTACTATTTCTGGGTTAGCGGAGTCTGTAACCTGAAGCGTATGTAACCTGAAGCGTATGTAACCTGAGGTACCACTGTATATAAAGCCAAAAGTGGCCCTGTAAACTGAACACTCATTAATTAGAAAATTGGTTATTACTCTATCCTTTCCAGAGAGAGGAGAAGCAGCTTGAACTATCTCTTGAGGCTCTCATCAGTCAAGTGGCTGACCTGAAGAATTCCTTAGTCGGTTTCATTTACAAGCTGGAAAATGAATATGACCGACTTACCTGGTAAGAGGCTTTGAAGAAAATTGTGTGGCTACTCTTGGTTGTTGGTGGGAGCTGTCATTGCAGCATCTACTTCTTTTTTGATCTTGGAAAAACACACACACACACACACACACACATATATATATTATTAGTTTTCCATTTAGCGATATATAATTACATTATTATCTACTTTACCTCTCTGGCTCTCTAGAGCCTATCGACTTCCTTCCCTCCCACCTCATGGCTTTCAAAATTAACCTTTATATCATAGTATTTTATACGTTTTTCAATTCTAATTACAGTACACTCATTACAAAATATCTCAAAATTTAAATAAATATAAAAAAGGGGGAAATTTCTCATTACAAATCTTCAGACAGCCCTACTAGTGATGTTAATTGCTTACAATGATCTTTCACGTATCGTATAAATTTACTCCAGTCCTTTTGGAATACTTGATCATGCTGGTTTTGGATTTTCCCCATCAGCTTCACCAGTCCATAATTTTCATCTGCTACTCTTCTTTCGTTGGTACTTCTTGTTGTTTCCATTTTGGGGCTAAAATAATTCTTGCCGCTGTTTTTGCATACATAAACAGCCTTTAACTTCTATTGGTATATCTTCACTCACTATACCCAATAAAAAGGCTTCTGGTTTTTTAACAAAAGTATTTTTAAACATTTTCTTTAACTCATATATCATTTCATAGAAAGCCTTTACCTCTTCACAAGTCCACCACATATTGTAAAAGATACCTTCCTTTTCTTTGCAATTCCAACACTCATTAGTTCTTGTCCTATACATTTTAGCAAGTTTTGATGGTGTTAAATAATAATAATAATAATAATTATTATTATTATTATTAATAATAATACCCCGCCCATCTGGCTGAGTTTCCCCAGCCACTCTGGGTGACTCCCAATCGAGTGTTAAAAACAATACAGCATTAAATATTTAAAACTTCCCTAAACAGGGCTGCCTTCAGATGTCTTTTAAAAATAGGATAACTGCTTATTTTCTTGACATCTGATGGAAGGGCGTTCCACAGGGTGGGCGCCATTACCGAAAAGGCCCTCTGTCTGGTTCCCTGTAACCTCACTTCTCACAATGGGAACCGCCAGAAGGCCCTTGGTGCTGGATCTTCGTGTCCGGGCTGAACAATGGAGGTGGAGACGCTCCTTCAGGTATACAGGACTGAGGCCATTTAGGGCTTTAAAGGTCAGCACCAACACTTTGAATTGTGCTCAGAAACGTACTGGGAGCCAATGCAAATCTCTCAGGACTGGTGTTATGTGGTCCTGGCGGCCTCTCCCAGTCACCAGTCTAGCTGCCGCATTCTGGACTAATTGCAGTTTCCGAGTCACCTTCTGTGCTTGGCCCGGGGGTTAACCCAAGCAACGCGGTCCAGGTCCGATCCCGAATCCAAGGGATTCCATGAGGACTCAGTCCAACAGGGCCGGGGTCCTGGGGCGGGTTCCGGCAGCCTTTTATCTCTGACGGGGTAACGGCCGGTCCTGATCCCCCAGTGACTCACCTCCCCGTTTTGCCCAAAGGCGATCACTCCTGCTGTGAGTACTCAGGTCTCTCCTTCTCTCAGACCTGAGTCTCTGCAGCTCGGGAGATGTCGGTGGGTTACTAGACCCAGAGGCCGCCACAGCCTCTCCTGACCCAACTGGTAGTGGAGCAGCTGCACGTGATTGCCCAGCAGAGGGCAATGAAGTAATCCCCACATCTGGAGCCAGGGCAGGCTCAGGCCCCTGACTCGGCTCAGCTGGTGCTTGTTGCAAGGGAACCTGTGCAGACTGAGGCTCTTCAGAATCAGTCCCCAGACTTGGTTCAGATGCCGCCTGAGGCAGAGGCTCTGGTCCGGACCGAGACTCCTTCGAGTCCGAGCCCAAGTCCTAGGCCATCACACTTTCAAAGGTAGCCCCATGTAGAATGCATTGCAGTAGTCCAAGCAGGAGATAACTAGAGCATGCACCACTCTTGCAAGACAGTCCGTGGGCAGATAGGGTCTCAGCCTGCTTACCAGATGGAGCTGGTAGACAGCCGCCCTGGACACAGAATTAACCTGTGAGTCCAAAGCTGTGAGTCCAGAATGACTCCCAGGCTGTGCACCTGGTCCTTCAGGGGCACAGTTACCCCATTCAGGACCAGGGAGTCCCCCACACCCGCCTGCCCCCTGTCCCCCAAAAACAGTACTTCTGTCTTATCAGGATTCAACCTCAATCTGTTAGCCGCCATCCATCCTCCAACCGCCTCCAGGTACTCACACAGGACATTCACCGCCTTCACTGGTTCTGATTTAAAAGAGAGCTGGGTATTATCCACATACTGATGAACACCCAACCCAAACCCCCTGATGATCTCTTCCAGCGGCTGCATGTAGATGTTGAAAAGCATGGGGGAGAAGACAGAACCCTGAGGCACCCCACAAGTGAGAGCCCAGGGGTCTGAACACTCATCCCCCAAAACCACTTTTTGGACACAGCCCAGGAGGAAGGAGCGGAACCACTGTATAATAGTGCTTCCAGCTCCCAGCCCCTCCAGACAGTCCAGAAGGATATTGTGGTCAATTGTGTCAAAGACTGCTGAGAGATCCAGCAAAACCAGGAAACAGCTTTCACCTTTGTCCCTAGCCCACTGGAGATAATCGACCAGTGCGACCAAGGCAGTTTCAGTCCCATAGTGAGGCCTTGGAAGGGATCCAAATGGTCCGCATCCTCCAGGCGTGCTTGGAGTTGTTCAGCAACCACTCACTCAATCAGCTTGCCCAAGAATGGTAGATTTGAGACTGGGCGATAATTGGCCATATTGGCTGGGTCCAAAGATGCTTTTTTAAGAAGCGGTTTAATGATCGCCTCTTTCAGTGGGTCTCGGAAGCCTCCCTCGCAGAGGGAAGCATTTGCCACCCCACAGAGCCCATCGCCCAGCCCTTCCCGGCTCGCTTTTATTAGCCAGGATGGGCAAGGATCAAGGAGACAGGTGGTCGGTTCACTCGTCCAAGCAGCCTGTCCACTTCCTCGTAGGTAACAGATTGGAATTGATCCCATGTAACATGACTATACATGACTCTAGCACTCTCCCGCCCCAGCCCTGCTCCCACGGTGGAGTCTACCTCCTTCCAAATCTGAACGACTTTATCTTCAAAAAACTTTGCAAAAGCATTGCAGGAGATCTTGGGGTACCTACCAGGCCCCAGTGATGGTAAATACCATCTATACATCATTTTCATAACATTTTCTTTAAGTGCACTGCATGCAGTAAAGTTAACACCTTCCTTCCACAACCTTTCCCAAGATTCTAACTGAATATTATATCCAAAATCTTTAAGCCCATTGTATCATCACCACTTTAACCTCTTCATCTTTAGTATGCCATTCCAATAATAGTTTATACATTTTCGATAATATTTTCCTCTTATCACCCAATAAGTCTATCTCCAGCCTAGATCTTAGTGTACTGAAACCGTTTTTCTTTTTATCCTCCTTAAACACATCATTTACCTGATGATATTGCAACCAATCCATCAATAACTCTTTTATTTCTTCAAATGTTTTTTAATTTTAACTGACTTGCTATCTCTGTCAATAAATCTCTATGCGTGGCCCACTCTCCTTTCATATTTAACTTTTTTACCATTATTCCTTCTATTGGAGAGAGCCACCAAGTGGTTTTACGTTCCAATAAATTTTTATATCTATTCCACACCTCATAAATTGATTTTCTTATTGTGTGGTTCAGAAATCCTTTATGCTCTTTTACTTTGTCATGCCATAAATATGCATGTCATCCATATCTGTTGTCATAGCCCTCCAAATCTAAAAGATCTGTGTTCTCTAACAAAATCCAATTCCTCAACCAACATAGACAGCACACTTCACAATATATTCTCAAGTCTGGCAGGGAGAAACCACCTCTTTTGTATCTGTTAGGATTTTGTATTTAATTCTTGGTTGTTTCCCCTGCCAGATAAATTTTGATAATACTTTTTACCATTCTTTGAAGTGCCCCACCCTGCACAAAATATTATTCATAACATCCTTTAAGGGTGACATCAGTTGTTCACACAGTTTTTTGTTGTATTTCGCAGTGAGTCCATCCAGTCCTGGCACTTTACCTATTTTTAATTGTTTTATTGCTGATTGTACTTCCATTATTGTTATTGGTGTATTCAATTGGTCTTTTTTATTTTTCAGAATCTTCAGTAATTTGTTCTGTTTCAAATAGTTTTCTATTTTTTTCTATATTTTCTTTTCCAGCTTTATATAATTCTTTATAAAATCTTAGGAGATTTTTCCTGATCTCTTTCGGGTTTTCTATTATTTTATCTTCTATTTTTAGCTTATTAATAGTATTTTGTCCTTGTTTCCTTTTCAGTTGCCAAGCTAATAATTTTCCAGGTTTATTGGCAAATTCAGAATTCCTCTGCCTTAGCATTTTTATTTTCCATTCGACTTCTTGATTAATTAATATTGAAAATTGGGTTTGCAGCATCTTAATATTTTGTTTTATTTGTGTACTTCTTGGTTTTTTGATTAATTGCTTTTCATTTTCCATTATACGCTTTAATATGTCCTCCTTCTTTTCTCTTACTCTTTTCTGAAGGCTATTTTGTTGTATAAAGAAACCTCTCATTACCACTTTGCTTGCATTCCATACCATATCTATTCTGTCTCTTTATTCAAATTCAATTCAAAATACTCTTGGTAAAGTCTCTTGTGCCCTTTGCATAATCTTCTGATCATCTAGTAATCGTTCATTCCTTCTCCATGTAAACTATGATTCATCTCTTCTCTTTAATTCCATTACAATCGGATTATGATCCGACAGTCATTGCAGCATCTCTGTTAGCTTTGCCAGTTTGTTGGAGCATCCCTTGTCAAATGTGGTAACCCTGTGCATACTTACCTGGGAAAAATCTAATTGAACCCAATAGTGCTTGTTTCTGAGTAATTATGTGTATATCCAGACTGTTAAACAGTTATGAAGCAGTTTTCCTTCATCCAGCTTTGCTTGTGGTACCCTGTTGAAGACTGTGTGAAATCCCTATAGTTCTGTTTGATGTGATATTTTCCATAAATGTAGGATGAGAGCAATTACCGTATTTTTCGCTCCATAAGACGACTTTTTTCTTTCTAAAAAGTACGGGGAAATGTCTGTGCGTCTTATGGAGCGAATGCGTGGTCCCTGGAGCCAAATTGCCCAGGGGCGAAAAGCAAAGGTTTCCCTGACTTCACCCGCAGTTTGCCATGTTAAAGTAGATTCCTGTGTCCATTTCTGGGCGGCTTCTGTGTTGATATTCACATTTTGTCCCAGATTATTTAAACTTTCTGCCATTAAATCAATTTTAATATTTGCAGCATTTACTTTCACCAGCCTTTCATTCATCAAATCTGTTTTCTTATGAAGCTGTTCCAGCAAATCATTTATTTTCAATAATGCGGCCACAAAGGCCTCTTCTGTTGACATTTCATCTGTTTTTTCCTTTCCGTTTGCCATAACACTTAAAAGATTCAAGGTCAGTCCCTGAGTCACACAGTTCTTATCTTGCAGCTGGAAGCTCCCCTAGCCCAGCTCTTAAAAAGTAACCAATTTCAGAAACTTCCACTAGGGGGAAACAGTTTCTATTTATAATAATCAACGATATCACCTTTAAGCGCAATCCAAAGTTAGTTTCAGTTTTCAGTTACTTTATTACTCCTTTTTAGAAGCAGCGGGAGACAGTGGAAACAATATATCTCTCTTATTTCGCTAGCTGTCAAGGAACGTTCTAAGTGCTGTCAATGGACATTCCAAAACGTCAGTCCTACTAGCAGCCCGTTTCCAGGGTCAGAGCGGCAGTCCTTTACCTCTCTTTACTCTCTCCTGCAGGCATACTTAGTCCACAACTTCCCCCCTCTTCTCCTGCCTCCAAGGGGGGTTTTATACTCTTTGCCGATGGAAATTTAATCTTTTACAAAAGGCTTTCCAAGACTTCAGCTTAGAGACTCCTTGCCTCACTCTATTTACAAATAGGGAAGGCAGACTTCCTGTTTTGAACCTCCCCGTTTCGATGCCAAATTAAACGTTTAAAATCCAATTCTCCCGTATCAGCTCTACTCACAGGTAATTACTTTAGAGTCCAAATTGTCCACAGGAAAAAGTCAGTGCTCTCCGGCAACAGCTATGCGGCTTCACTCCGTGGAAGAAGCAGACAATTCGAAGCACCGCGCCACTCACCCCACGTCGCTCCGGATCCCCGAAACTGGGTTTCCCTGCGAGTAGGGGAGGCGCAAAAGGTGCCCGTCGAATCCCACGTTCACAGGCTTCTCCCGCCTGTGATTTTAACGGGTCTCCGCTTTCGCCGTAGCGGCCAGACCCAAATTTCCACGGAGCAGATTCCTCCCGGTCAGAGGAAATCCGCCATTGCCCAGAGGCACCAACCCGGAAGTCCAATCCGAAAGTCTTTTCGCTGCTGGCAGCCACCATCTTCACTCAGTTCCAATAAAATCAAATCTAAGCGTCTCCTTTTCCCAGACCGGTTGCATCAAACATTAGCCTTTCCAGAGAAGATTTACCAAATCAAACTGGAAACACAAGTATAATGACATATTAAAGGCTCACCTCCCCCTTTGACTATTTGTAATTCTGCAGCCAGGTCTTGACTTCCAATCTTGGCGGATTTCAAGTGCAACACAACTCCCACATAGATTCCAGGAAACCGTCCAAGTTTTTTTAACATCTCTCCAGTGGCTAATGAGATTCTGCTTCTGTCTGATGTCCACACATTGGAGAATCTTTTATCCCCTTCCAAGCAAGTCAAAGATCGAAAGCCTTAATTATATAGTATTATTATTTCCACACAGTTTATATTTTTAGAGCCATATTATATCAACAAATACAAAACTTTCCAATCTCGCTTGTTATAGTTAATGTAAACGGTTCTTCTGGGGTTTTTTTGCCAAATAATATAATAAAGCATAGTACAGTATTAAGAGAGGCTCCCACCCCTTTTTGTTCCATTCCAACATACCAACTTAAATGTTAGTCCTTCTTCCACTCAGTCTTTTCTGGCACCTCGGTGGCTGGGTTAATTAGCAGAGTAATTTCTCCCTCCTCGCTCAAAGCATGCCCAAAACTTAAATCCAATTTTTCATCTTAAGAAATCGAACTTGATTCGCTCACAGAGACAGCATCCAGGAGAGCCAGACTCTCTTGGGGGCTTTCCATCCAGTGCCCCCAGCCCCTCCTTCTTTCCAAATTTGGGGCTAGTTTGTTGGGCATCCGCAGATGAGACTGTGTCTTCCTGTACCCCTGGGAAGATTTTGGGAGGCTGATTACTCCTATCTCAGCCTCTAATTACCCCATGAGAGCCGGAGCGATGGAATTTTCAGTCACCTTCCATGGCGCCTCAAGCGGAAGTCTGAACAAGAATGCATTTCAAGTCTCCCATCTTGTCATGGGGCAGAATCCCTCTAGACCAGGCATGGCCAAACTTGGCCCTCCAGCTGCTTTGGGACTACAATTCCCATCATCCCTGACCACTGGTCCTGTTAGCTAGGGATGATGGGAGTTGTAGTCTCAAAACAGCTGGAGGGCCAAGTTTGGCCATGCCTGCTCTAGACAGTTCTTCTCTACCCAGATACCCTCATTGTGAAGCACAGTTCTTAACCCGAGGTACTATTTCTGGGTTAGCGGAGTCTGTAACCTGAAGCGTCTGTAACCTGAAGCGTCTGTAACCTGAAGCGTCTGTAACACGAGGTACCACTGTACAGCCAGTGTGACATAGTGGTGCTAAGAGTGTTGGACTAAGACCTGGGAGACTGGGGTTCTAGTCCCAAATCAGCCGTGAAGCTCACTAAACTACCTTGCAGATTTATTGTGAAGACAAAATGGTGCAGGGGGCGGGAACCATGAATGCCACTTCGAGCTCCTTGGAAAAAAGGCGGGATGTAAATGTAATAAAATAATTCAACAGTGAAGATTTGAACTTCCCACAGCCAGAGGTAGGGATGCTCTATGTGTGCCTCATGTCCTTTTCATTTCCCCATCTCTGCTTCAGGCCCTCAGTGTTAGACAGCTTCGCTCTGCTCTCAGGTCAGCTGAATACCCTGAATAAAGTGCTAAAACATGAGAAGACTCCACTGCTGCGCAATCAGGTCATAATTCCACTAGTGCTGTCTCCAGATCGTGATGAGGAGATCATGGTAAGGATTTGGCTGATTATTACAATCTATTTTATAGCTACAAGTCATTTCTTGGCTCCAGTGCTGGTGAAAAAGTTGAGTGACAGGTTGGTTAAATGAGAATAGTAGCACCTTCAATCCTTAAGTACAGTGGTGCCTCGCAAGACGAAATTAATTCATTCCGCAAGTTTTTTCTTCTTGCGAGTTTTTCGTCTTGCGATGCACGGTTTCCCATAGGAATGCATTGAAAATCAATTAATGCGTTCCTAGGGAAACCGACTTCAGACCAGGTCCGGGGACACTCTGTCCCCCGACCTCTTCTGAAGGCTGGGGGGGGGGACAAGGGCTTTTCTTCCGACCCCCAGCATTTTAAAAAACCCCGGGACAGCGGAGGGCTTCTCCGCTGTCCGGGGCGATCTTAAAATGCTGGCGGGCGGCATTTTAAAATCGCCCCGGACAGCGGAGGACTTCTCCGCTGTCCGGGGCGATTTAAAAGCCCCTGGGAAGGCAGGCAGGGGGGACAAAGACTTTTGCCCCCCGCCAGCCTTCAGAAGAGGTCCTGGACCTCTTCTGAAGGCTGGCGGGGGGCAAAAGTCTTTGTCCCCCCTGCCTGCCTTTAAAAGCCCTCCCGGAAGAGCAGAGAAACGCGCTGCGTTTCTCCGCTCTCCCGGGAAGGCAGGCAGGGGGGACAAAGACATTTGCCCCCCGCCCTCCTTCAGAAGAGGTCCAGGACCTCTTCTGAAGGCTGGCGGGGGCGAAAGTCTTTGCTCCCCCCCGCCTGCCTTCAAAAGCTGTCCGGCCAAGGCTTCGCGGACCTCTCCGCAAGCAGCGGCAGCGCTGCCGCTGCTTGCTGAGTGTTGCCGGCATGCCGAACCCTGCGCGCGCTGAGATCAGCGCGCCCAGGCTTCGCGGACCTCTCCGCAAGCAGCGGCAGCGCTGCCGCTGCTTGCTGAGTGTTGCCGGCATGCCGAACCCTGCGCGCGCTGAGATCAGCGCGCCCAGGCTTCGCGGACCTCTCCTGCCTTCAAAAGCCGTCCGGGATAGCGGGAAGCGCTTCCCTGCTATCCCGGACTGCTTTTAAAATGCTGGCGGTGGGGAGCAAAGCCTTTCGGCCCCCGCCAGCCTTCCTGGACCTCTTCTGAAGGCCAGAGGGGGGGGGAAAGGCTTTGCTCCCCACCGCCAGCATTTAAAAGAGGTCCCCGGAGATTTCCCTATGGGCTTTCGTCTTGCGAAGCAAGCCCATAGGGAAATTCGTTTTGCGAAGCGCCTCCAAAACGGAAAACCCTTTCGTCTAGCGGGTTTTCCGTCTTGCGAGGCGTTCGTCTTGCGGGGTACTACTGTATTATAAATGGCAGAGCACGTAATGGATTAGACTAGATTGCTCACGTTCCAGTTTTTTATTTGGGGGAGTTTTAAAAATGGCATTTCCTACCTGTAGGCTGAAGTGGTACACTTCATTACATCACTTCACTTTGCTGCAAATGTTGACTAAGCCAGAAACCAATGAGAAAAGAGGATCTTTAGGAAAGCAGGGATGTAACAAATTGAGCCTCAGTTCCTTCATGCTCTATTCTGTGTTGGCCTCTATCTCCTCCCATTCTCCCTGATTTCTGTCACAGCCTCATACCTTGCCAACCTTGCTACTGGAAGAATCTTTTAGCTAGGACTTTGTGTATACCGTACACCAAACACGAGGGTGTCATGCCTCTGCAGCCTAGAAAGGAAGTATGCCACATCTTAGCTTATGGGGCAACTAAATTGCCACAATGGGACATTCGCTCTTCTCCTCACCCATGCTGCCCACAATACCGGTGAGGGTGGGAGGAAAAAGAGAGGACCTTCTGTTATACAAGGAGAATGCTGACAGAACATTCTCCTTAGCTCTACATTGATTACAACCCCTGGATTACAGAGGCTTGTTTGACATTCCTAGGTCATGTCTTAAACAATGTTGCTCAATCAGTTCTCCAAAAACTAGTGTTACGCAGCGCATGTCTTCAGATAAACATGAAGACCATAGTTTGAAGTTTCTCACAGAATACACATTCATTTTATTTTTGCCCTGCTTTTCAGAAAATATTGCCGCCAAAGCAGCTTACAGTTCAAATCCACAGAACGATAAAATATAAAGGGTATACATGGCAATCTGTTCTGGCTCCTGTTGGCTGGTGATACAGTCCCAATTTTAGACTCTTCCTTCATAGTCAGAAGGAGCTACCAAGGTACTCAGCTGCTAGCTGATGGTAAAGAAGCCAACACAGAGAAGTAACAGTTTCTGCTCACCTTCATTGCTTAAACTTTTTATTCATTAGTAATTTAATTGCTAGAATCCTGCTGGTGGGTATCCTGGGCCTAAATTCCCAGGAACAACTGGGTCTCTGTAACCTATATCAGGTCTGTAGAGCCAACTTCGTATTCTGTAGCTTTGCGGCAAAGTATGACTTTGATCACTGATGGTCTGGATGTTCCAGCGGCAGACAGAAGGCCGAGTGCCAGTGTTCAGCCATGAGGTCGTGCCTGATCACCTGAGAACCAAGCCTGATCCTGAAGTAGAGGAGCAAGAGAAGCAGCTGAGCACAGACGCGGCTCGGATTGGTACCGATGCGGCACTGGTAAGGGTTTCAGCTGCTTAAGTATACTCAACTCCTAGGTTTTTGTTGTTAAATATCTCTTGCTGAATATTTATATGTAGGAATCCTGTGGTCTTTTGCATCTCTCTCTACCACCATATTCTCACATTTAATATTCTGCATCAGAGTTGCAAAAGTTCACTTACTGGAATCCCCTACAGTGCAGGACTCACAGCTTAAAGTAGCCCTGACAGATGGCAATCCAACCTCTGTTATAACGAAGGAGAGACCCCCACTTTCTGAGGTAGTCTTTCCCACGGCTTAACGGCTCTATCAGAAAGTTTTTCCTAATTTTTTGTCAGAATCTCATTTCTTGTAACTTGAATCTATTGGCTTGGGTTCTACTCTCTGAAGCAGCAGGAAACAAGTTTATTCCATCTTCCATGGGACAGCCTTTCAGATATTTAAAGATAGCTATCACATCACCTCTCAGTTTGCTCTTCCTCATGCTAAACATACCCAACTCCCTCCTGTTCCTCATAAGGCTCACCAGCTTGTCAATATACTTCTTAAACTATGGTGCCCAGAACTGGATGCAGTTTTCAGGTGGGAGTCTCAGCAGGGCAGAACAGAGTGATATTATTACTTCCCTTGATCTGAACACTATACTTTTGTTGGTGCAGCCTAGAATTGCATTGGTTGGGGGGTTTTTTTTGTTTTGTTTTTTTGCTACTGCATCAAGCTGTTAACTCATGTTGAGCTTGTAGTCTACTAAGACCCCTAGATCCTTTTCACATGTGCTGCTGTCAAGTCTGTTGTCCCCCATCCTATATTTGTGTGTCTGATTATTCCTGCCTAAGTGCAGAGCCTTACATTTGTCCCTACTGAAATTCATTTTGTTAGTTTTCTATTGTGATTCTTGGAGGAAGGATGGTATAGGAATAGTAGCAGCAGCAGCAGCAGCAGTAACAGTAGCAGTTGTTTGGGCTCAGTTCTCCAATCCGTTAAGGTCTTCTTAAATCCTGATTCTGTCTTCTGAAGTATTAGCTACCCTTCCCAGTTTGATGTCTTCTGCAAATTTGATTAGCAGACCCTCAATTCCTTCATCCAAGTCACTTATAAAGATGTTGACAACACTGGGCTCAGGACAGAATCCTGCAGTACCTCACTGGTCAGTCTCCGTCCCACCCGGAAAATGAAGAACAATTAGTGAGCACTCTTTGGGTTTGGTCAATCAACCAGCTACAAATCCACCTATCAATAACATCATCTAGGCCACATTTTACCAGCTTCTCCACCAGAATATAACGGGAGGTTTTGTTGAAAGTCAAAATTCTGCAGATTTTATCTAAATTTTGGATAATTTTATTAAGTGCACCTTTAAAAGCTGGTTTTATTAATATTTTTAATAAATCTTTTATACTGTTTTATGTAAAATACTCAAATAGTTTTTTTATTGAGCAGTCTATTAAAGGTTGTAATTATTTTTTTTAAGGCAACACAAATTCCTTTACATGTTTTACTGTGCAAATCTTATCATTGCAGAAACAGATCCAAAGCTTAAACAAAATGTGCTCAAACTTATTGGAGAAAATCAACAAAGAAGACCGAGAGTCTGAGAGTGGAGGTATGGCACTGGAGAAGCAGGAGGGACAGCAGAGGTGTTAGAGGGGGTACACAGTCCAGTAGTCCTAGAAACAGAAATAGTAGAATAACAGCAGCCAAGATTAGCATAATGGTATTAAGACTGTGCCCTATAAATTTTCCTTTGTTGTGCAGGTTTACGGCAGAACAAGCAGACATTCAACCCTGCTGATACCAATGCACTTGTTGCAGCTGTGGCCTTTGGAAAGGGTCTGTCAAACAGACGCCCACCCGGTGTATCAGGGCCTGTACAGTCCGGTCAGCCAGGTGCCAACCCCATCATAGCAGGTGCTTCTGCTATGCAGCAGGTACAAATGTCTGGAGCATCAAGCCAGCCACAGTCCATGCTTGGAGGAGTGCAGATGACACAAGCAGGACAGCCAGGTAAATAAAAGCATTCAGTCATATTGGAGTGTCTCAAATGCAAAAGGAAAGGAAGTGCAATGTACGGGTGTAGCGAGTGGGGAGCTATGCTGAGACAAGAGGAATCGGTGCCTGGGGGAATTTAAATGCATATACAGTGGTACCTCAGGTTAAGTACTTAATTCATTCCAGAGGTCCGTTCTTTTTTAAAAAAATATATAATAATTTTTATTAAATTTTCCATTTAACAATCCAATCATATCACATTAATTATTCCAAATTATACCAATACATATCATTAAGTCCAAATATTTTGCCAAATTTTAAATTTTTGTTGGGGGTTCCCATGCTTCAAGTTCAGTAAGGGTCCAATAATCTCATATTTCTCCTGCTTTTGGTGTTCACAAGTCCCATCTTCCGATCTTCTTGTTGTTATCGTTTTTCTTTTTAATCACCTCTGAGTTGTTTCCACAAGCGAGTTGAAGCAAGCATCATTATGTTTCCGTGTGAACTTTGTAAGGCTCTCCCTTTCTTTTCTTTTTAAAGCTGGTAAGTCTTTTATTTACAGTAAATCATCACACGCTGATCCAAAAGTCCTGCTCGGGCGGCAGGCGCCATTTTTGTCAGTTCCGATGAAATAAATTCTAAGCGTCTGCTCATTAATTTTCCCAGACCAGTTGCACCATAAATTAGTCTTTCCAGGGGAGATTTTGCCAAATCAAATTTACAATCCAAACATCAAAGCAGTGGCTCGCCTCCCCCTTTGACTGTTAATCTCGCAATATAGTCTGTCTCATAATGGCGGATCCCGATTAAGAACTGCGTCACAGGAGAGCCTTTCATTTTTCTTTCCAGATCTTCCAAAAAACAAACAAAGCTTAGTAATAACCTTTAGTTATTATTTTTATTTCCACACAGTTTATTTTCTAATCTCACTTGCTGTCAGTCATGTGACGGTTCTTCTAGGGGAGGGGTTGTTAGGTAATATCATAATAAAAAGAAGAAGCTTTCCCCCCTTTCCGTTCCAGTTCAACATACCGACATAGCTGTGATTCTTTGATGTTATCTTCTGTGCAGTCCATTCCATCACTCTTAATTTCTCAGTGGCAGGCTTAATTAGCAGCTGATAAACCCTTTTCTTCGCTCGAAGCATGTGCAATTACTTTTATATCGAAGATTTTAACTTAAGTAATGCAACTAATGTTGCTCTCAGAAGCAGCATCCGGGAGATCCAGAGCTCACTCGAGGGCTTTCCGTCCAGTGCCCTCACCCCCTCCTTCTTTCGAATTTGGGGGTTATGGGCAACCGCGGACGAGGCTGCATCTTCCCTTCCCCGGGAAGAATTTCAGGAGGCTGATTTACTCCCATATCAGCCTCTTAATTACCTCGTGTGAGCTGGAGAGATGGTATTGTCGGCCATCTTCCAAGGCGCCCCTAGTGGCCCCTCTCCCTAGCGGCCCCCCATTCTTAACCTGAAACTGTTCTTAACCTGAAGCACCACTTTAGCTAATGGGGCCTCCTGCTGCTTTGAATCCTTTCTTTCATTTTGTCCAATTCTGCATAGTCCATTATTTTCGTCTGCCATTCTTCTTTCGTCAGAATTTCTTCTTGCTTCCATTTCTGGGCTAACAATACTCTTGCCACAGTTGTTGCATATAAAAACAATTTAACATCTTGCCTATTAATGTCCTGACCTATAATACCAAGTAAAAATGCTTCTGGTTTTTAAAAAAAATGTATATTTCAACATCTTTTTCATCTCATTATATATCATTTCCCAGAAGTTCTTTACGTTTTTACTTTCCCACCACATATTATAAAATGTTCCTTCTTTTTCTTTACATTTCCAACATTTATTATTTGTCTTGTATATTTTAGCTAATTTCCCTGGTGTAATATACCATCTATACATCATTTTCATCATATTCTCTCTCAAAGCATTCCAGACTGTAAATTTTATCCTTTCATTCCACAACCTTTCCCATTCTTCAAGCTGTATATTATATCCAAAGTCTTTTGCCCAATGTATCATCTTTCAAATGCCATTCCAACAGTATTTTATACATTTTAGATATTATTTTACATTCATTGTTTAATATTTCTATTTCAAATTTTGATTTTTTATCATCAAATCCTTTTTCTTTAAAATCTTGTTTATACATTTCATTGACTTGGCAATAGTGCAACCAATCATTCACATAGTCTCTAACCTCATAAGGTTTCATTTTCCATTTATTTCCATTTCCCTCCAACAATTTCTCATAGGTAACCCAGTTTTTACTCATATTTATCTTTTTCACACTCATTGCTTCCAATGGAGATAACCACCACGGTGTTTTACATTCTAATAATTTTTTGTACCTATCCCATACTTCATATAAAGATCTTCGAAATATATGATTACCAAATCCTTTATGGATTTTTGTTTTGTTATACCATAAATATGCATGCCAACCAAATCTATTATCATAACCTTCTAAATCCAACAAATCTGTATTTTTAGCAACATCCATTCCTTTAACCAACAGAGGCAAACCACCTCATAATACAACTGGGACAGACCATAATATCTTGTGCTGTATTCACCACCCTCTGTAGACACTTCCTATCAGTTGATGTCAAACCAGCGTACCACACTGTGATGTGGTGTGAAAGGACACTTTCTATTGTTGACCGGTAGAAGGAGATCATCAAATGTTGATTGACATCGTTCTTTCGCATTACTCTGAGGAGATGGAGTCTCTGTGGGCTTTCTTAACCACCTGGGTTGTATTTATTTTCCAAGTAAGGTCTTCGCTGAGATAAACTCCTAGGAATTTAAAGGAAGAGACTCTCTCCACACAGCCCTCCCCGATGTACAGCGGGGCTAGTTCTCCTCTCTTCCTCTGAAAGTCCAACACCATCTCCTTTGTTTTGCTGATATTAAGGTGCAAGTTGTTCCCTAGGCACCATGTAGATATTTTTTGGACCTCCCCTCTATACACTGATTCGTCTCCAGCTGTTATTAAACCCATTATGGTGGTGTCATCTGCAAACTTAATAACTGCAGTAGACAGGTCAGATGATACACAATCATATGTATACAATGAATACAGGTAGGGACTTAGCACACATCCCTGTAGTGTGCCCATGCTGATTTTTAAGGAATTAGATGTTACATGTCCAATCCTCACTGTTTGTGTCCGATCTATCAAAAAGTCTTTAATCCAGTCACAGATGGTAGGAGAAAGGTTCATGTCAGCCAACTTTTTAATGAGGATGTCCAGAAGGATTACATTACACACACTCTGGGGGTGGGGATGAAGGGGCAGGTATGATAACCTATATACATATGATTATTTTCAAAGAATTGAGCTCTTAAATGGAGCATGCTGATGCAGAGGAATTTTGCATTGTGCAAGACTACCATTGGTTACTATACCAGTTCCCACTGCATTCCAGTTGCTAGGGAACAGCAGCAGGAGAAGACTGTTGAGCTTATTTTCTCCTTTGGGCTTCTCAAGAAGTAGGTGTTTGGCCACTTTGGGAAACAGGATGCTGGACTAGATCAGCCTTTGGTCTGATCTAGCAAGGCTCTTCTTATGTTTTTATCGATCAAAACAAGTCTGATAGATTTTCACACCGTGAATATGGGGAGGGGATGCAGAAGTAGAAGAAATTAAACAGTGAGAGAGGCTATACCTCACTTAGAAAGTGTGTGCAAAGAAGATTCTGACATGAACCCCAGGGAAGAAGTGGGGAGAATGTTCCCACTTATATGTTTATCACCCCTAAAATGTAGACTGTTCTAACACATTGCTAAGCCCAGCTGCTTTCCTCTCTCCAGGTAAAATGCCCAGCGGCATAAAAACCAATATCAAATCAGCTTCAATGCACCCCTACCAAAGGTGAGTAGGAAATATTCTGGCTTGTTGCTGCTTCTGGACCGCCTTTCAGACTTCAGCTCACTCTCAACAGCAAGATTACTGACTAAAGTTCTGTCTCCTGAGATAATTACCTTCTCATTGAGATAATTTATTTACACGGCTGCATTTATCACTTGGGACTCAGAAGTGTTCAGTGTGTTCATACAGAATGGCATAGGCATTCCTTTGGGAAGAACACATCTGCCGATGAACCAGGCCTGGATGAGGATCAGATCTTGACTCTTTTCTACACATATAAATATGAAACCTGATTGTCTTGGAGTGTGCTTTTGTGATTAGAATTGGATGGTGGAGGAGTAGACATGCAAGATGTACTCTTTATGGTTTTTTGTTTAATAAAGATCAGATGTTCTGCTTTGTGTATTCATTTACATATTTATTTAAACTATTACCTCTTGCTCTTAAGCTGAAAGTGCTCCTAGACCAGTTTACATTTTTTAAAAAAGAAAGAAGGTAAGATATTTTTTGCCCTCAAACCTACAATCTGAAAACATGATACAAAAGGAAAAAGGTGTGTAGGGAGAAAGCAAACTCAGGAATCATTTTTTAAAAGCTACAGTTGTCATAATGGCCAGCTGGGCCATTATGTAGTTCTCAAGTAGTTTGAGAGAATTGCTACTGCTAGGTGGCAGACTAGGTGGCAGAAGAACCAAAGGCAGCTGGTTTTTCAGTAGAGCAGACTGAATACCTTTGCTTTCCTTCTCTCTGCTGCAACCAGATGGAATGGATGGTAATCCTGCATTTGTTCCTAGGTCTGGTCATGGAAAACAATGTGGATTTGTCTTTGTATTTTCTGTAGATCGCCTAAGTCCAGTAACATTGGATCAAGCTATTATCTAGTTTGATGTCTGCAGATGTATTGATCCTTGGCCATTGATAAGATAAAGCCCAATATTCAGTGTCTTCCACAGGGAGGATGCAAGAAACTTAACGTTGGAAATCACTGTAATGCAGAGAGCAACCAAGCTGACTCAAAGGAAGGAACTGTACTATTCTTCACTGCAAGGGAAGTTTAAAATATCCCAGGTGCATCTAATTTGATGTGTGGAAAAATGCTTCTTTGGCCTTCATGAATTCTTTGCAGTACATTGATAGAGTGCAGTCTGCCCAGTGGTTTACTTCCATCCAATTCCCACCAGTGTACCAGATGCAGTCTCCTGCATTCCTTTCACTAGTGGTTAACTTTTCCAGAGTATCAGCCGTCTGATAGAAACTATTTGGGTCCATAATATACATAGCTGTGTACAAAAATGATTCCCAAACTCCCCCTACCCCAGACCCCTTGAAAATTGCTGAGGTCTTGCTGGACCACTTAATGATTTTTCTGCCTATTGTAACAATTGTAATGCACTGTGCTAGATGCTATATTTTTCATTATATTTGTATTGCTTCTTTTGTTTCTTATATGGAGGTGTTTTCCCACTTGAGCATCATTAGCACCCACATTCCCATTGACACATGCGCTGCAAACAGCAGCGGAAGGGGGTGGGGGAATCCCCACTTGCGCGTGTCATAGACTGGAACCCTCACATAAGTGGGGATTTCCCCCATTATACATTTATTATTGTATTGCATTTTGAATTATTTGAACTTAAAAGCAATAAAAATACAAATCACAATTAATATGAATATTTATTGCACTGGATGTGTCCACCCCGATCTTCAGTCACAAATTCACAAACACAAAGCAGACTACCAGAATGCTTTCAGATCTCACAGTTTGGGAACACCAGGTGTAGATAATCCAACTTGCTTATTTCATTCCAGTTACTGAACTTTGGTTTTGTGGTTGTGGGTTTTGAGAGCCCCTGTGCACAACTCTTTAATGTGCGGTACTGCAACTTTTCAGGTGGCTGCAAACTCTGTGGATTACCTGGTTTTTTTCTGACACCTTACTGTGATACATGTTTCCATTATAACATGGTGCTATCCAGTGAAGCTCTCAGGTAAAAGTTCCAGAAGTAGGTTTATCCAAAAGAACATTGGCCACTGCTTTCGGGGAAGAGAGGTGCTGCAGCACAGATGTAATATTTCAAAGAGTTTTCTATAAACATTTCTTAGCTGTTGGTCCTTGCTTGCTGACTTCAGCACAGTTTTCTACACCTGTAGTCTCCCAAGAGGCTTGGTACTTTCATAGAAGAAACACCCCAATGATCTATTCTACCAGTCATCTTAAAGACTTAAAGCTGGTGCATGAAGATGCACTCTGCTTGAGTGACGATCCCATCCCTGTAGAGCAGGGGTGTGCAACTTTTGTCAGCCCTCATTTGCTTTTAGGCAATTGGCAGAACAAAGTGTGAATTTTTCCCTTGTACAATAGGCTAGTTTCTACATGCATGCACTCGCCCACACCCACATCCATCTTCCATTCAGGCAAGCAAGAAACATAATCAGAATTCAAGGACACATTGTAGCCATGCAACAATACTCAAGGAAGGTGCTAAGCAGGTCCACTGAGGGAGGGGCTAGGGCCGAGGAGCAGGTGTAGGCTGGGAAGAGTCCTTAAGACCAGACACAGGGGCATGGAAGGCCACATTTTGTCACTGGCCTGAGGTTACCCATCCCTACAGTAGAGAGTATTTTGCAATATTTTTTGGGGGGGGGGGTTGTATAATGTTTTCATTTATTTTGATTAAATAATAGTTGCAACACTAAACAACAGATAGCATGACAAGCCTGAAATTTTATCAAGACAAGTTATGTAATTAGGTGTAATTTGATTACTCTAAAAGATAATGCCACATTTTCCTACCCATGTTGGGTGGATTCCTGCCACAGTCTGAGCAATTTATGTAATCAACAAATTATTATTATTTTATGATGTTAGCCGCTCTCGGCCAGGGAGGGCAGGATACAAATAAATTATTATTATTATTATTTATTATCTGCCTCTGGGAAGTTCACAGAACAAAAGTCTCTGGGCAGTTCACAGAACAAAATCAAAATATATAACATCAAAATATATCATCAAAATAAAAACAATAACTGCCCTTCAAAAAACACCACATTTTAAAATGGCATAGGATGTCATGTCAAATCAACCAAAGGCCTGGTTAAAAAGGAATGTTTTTGCCTGGCGCCTAAAGGTGTATAATGAAGGCGCCAGGTGAACTTCCTTGGGGAGAGCATTCCACAGACGGAGCCACTGCAGAGAAGGCCCATTCTCATGTTGCCACCCTCCGGACCTCTTGAGGACGAGGCACATGAAGGAGGGCCTCAGAGGATGATCTCAGGGTCCGGGTAGATTCATATGGAAAGAAGCAGTCCTTGAGGTCCTGAGCTGTTTAAGGCTTTGTCGGTCAAAACCAGCACTTTGAATTGGGCCCGGAAACTAAGTAGTAGCTACTTGCCATATGTGATTAAAAAGAATAGAGATTGTGTTTGTCCTTTGCTGCTCTGACCTGACATGATAGTTTCTCAGCCAATGCTATTAGACCATACACTCGTACACCAAGAATCAAATGTTCAGCCCAACATCAGCTTTCCAATATGCAGTCATCTCCATATGGGCAGCTATCAGTAGAAAGCCTAACAGATCATCATTAGGGTAATCTTGAGCAGGTGGCATCTTAAGGCCAAGTAATAATAATAACAATAATAACAATAATAATAATTTATTATTTATACCCCGCCCATCTGGCTGGGCTTCCGCAGCCACTCTGGGCAGCTTCCAACAAAATATTAAAATATAGTAATGCATCAAACATTAAAAGCTTCCCTAAACAGGGCTGCCTTCAGATGTCTTCTAAAAGTAGTGCTAATGCAGGAGACATTTCAATTGTTTTGTTATCTATCAAGCTTCATTCTTTGAGAACAGCACTCCAGAAAGCTTTGATGATGTCACAAAACCACCACATATGGAAATATGTATCTTTGAAAGCACACCCTCTCCAACAATTAAGATTGACTTCTGTAGATATTTGGGGTAGCCTCACTGGTGTATAGTGCCACCTATGCAGACGTTTTAATGAGGATTCCCTGATTTTTGAGGAAACTAATTTCAGTGGTCTGTTGGACAACAAAGCCACCCATATTTCATTTGGTATTGGCAACTCTAAGTCCATCTCCCACAGCATTTTTGTGTACAAAAGATTGCCATATTCTAGGTTTATTACAGCTTTATAAACTGACTATGCCTTTAGAGAATGGAGAGCGGGGTGACAAAGATGTGCTCTACTGCTATTAGGTTCCTGCTTGCTGGAGTGGAAATGGGTTTAACATGAATCTTAGCAGCTGATTGAAATGGTACCACAACCATTTAAGGTGTGCTATGTCACATGTTAATTTTTTTTGTAGAGGAATACTGTTTGCATAAAAGTCTTGCAATCTATAAAGACCCACCTGTTACCAACCATTCTGCAACAATTCTTTTTAATGCTTATTGTCTCCTTGTATTGTGCCTCTTAACCATTGCCCATAAATCTCTCAGAAAAGTTTGCACCTTATGTTATTCTGAAACTATCACCAGAGGTACTGCAAATCACACATGGCTCTTCAATGGCTATTGGACTTTTGCCTACCTCCTTAGCTAGTTTTAGTATTTTGGAGAATTTCAGGTTTATAATACACTATTTTCCTGCACTAAGAATTACTTGGTCTTGATCTGAGACGTGCTAACTTTTTCTTAGTTTGTGCAGACTTTTTGTCTCAGACTGGACACTGTTCCTCCACTCCATGTGTGCCGCCATCAAGACATACTGCTATTTCAGTGCTTTCACAATGCAGCAATATGAATGCTTCCCAGTGCACAAACTGAGTGTAAAGTTACGGTGGTCCAGGGAGTGCAAAGATCAGAGAGAAGCCAGTGTAGCTTTATTGGGAATTAGAGCCTAAGATGACAGGGTTGTGTTAAGTATAGGTCTGCTTTGTTTACATGTCACAGATCTCCCAGATTAGTTGTAGGTATTCTGGCTTTACCAGCCTTGCAGAATGTTTTGAAACATTTGAATGCCAATGTCCATAGGATCAATTAAGTAAACTTCATGTACTTGGCTTTCATAACGCCCCCATCCAAAGCTCCTAATTGGAAGAAACAATTACCATAAGTCCTGTTGTCATTTGCCAAGCCTCTTAAATATCAAAACATACCGCGGAGCTGCATATTTCAGACAGGGGTGGAATAATGAGAAAAGCCTAAGAAATATGAGTGGATTAGGATTAGTTAAATGGAACAAATGCCTGAAGATAGATGAAAAAGAAACTTTTTTTAATAGATAATTTTATGCAGAGGTGATCCTGTTTGCCGCATTTTGAAGTAAAGACCACTCTGTTCTAATTTTGGAGTCTCTATGATCTAAAAGGCCATAATACTGGTCTTCATTTGTCTACTTTTTAATGCAAATATATAATTTTGACGCAAATAGCTGACTACAGTATAAGACATCTATTCTGAGTGGTCCTAGTTCAGTTAGAAGTCAGCCTTACATCTACAATTACTATTTATTATCATGATGAACTACTTCACACATGTCAGCATTTAGTAACACTGAGATCCATTCACTGTTATTAAAACCTTTTGCTTCAGTGAGTTAAATGATTATATACCCGCTTCAGATTTCTTTGTTATGAATTTCTTCCTGTGAATCATTAATTACTACACTAAGAATACAGATATCTTTGCTTGTCTGGCTGCTTAAAGTTTTATTTAAATGGGACGGGGGTGGAGAAAGCAGCACCGATTTCAACATAAAACCTTAAGATACCACACTGTTTCAATTTGTGAACATTTACTTTATTTCTATATTTTCCCTATAATCTCTTCAAAACTGTTACTGATTTAGGAAAATCTTTTTTCTCCTTGTCTCTGAAGTTCCTATGACCCAATCCACATATGTAACTGGCGTAACAGGGACTTACACCAAGTTGGAAGGTGGCAGAGTTGGAAGGTGGTTTTGCAGATCTGTTCTGAGCTATCTCTGTTGAACAGCTGAAAAATAATAGACAACTGTTGTGGAAGTGAAGGAGTGCCAAGCTAAATGTCCAGTAGCAAACCTGGAGTGGGAAATCTGGGTTGCAGGGTGCAAGGGGAAGCACTATGTGCAGCACATAAGTGGTCATGAGGGTTTTTTAAAATCCTTTCCCCATTTGCTGCTTTCACTTTAATCCTCACTCGCCAGTTGCTTTTCCCCATGGTGAGTAAAATTAACCTAGAGTTTGAAATACCTTAGTAGTACTAAATTGCAGCAATGGTACTGAGCAATTGTGGATTCTACGTTAGTTTGCTATTTCCTTCTGTTTATCTGAAGACCACATTTAATCTGCACCTTTGTTGTAGCATTTCTAAACACTCTCTACAGCTTGCATGGACCGTGCGACTCCACAATTGATCTTTGTCATTTCCTTCTGCCTATAAGTCCTCTTTCTGGTGTATTACTGATGTGCCTGTCTGAATCTCTGTGTGTGTCTTGCTGTAGTGGAAGCAGTGATGTCATTCCCTGTTGTTTTTGATGAACAGGTGCAGGACATCACTGTACTGGGCTCTGTGGAAATATAATTAAGGGCAGGACTTTACTAAAATAGCCTGCAGGGGTGCAATGGAACAGCCTGGGCAAGGGGTTAGGATACGAACAAGTGTGAGACTGGCAACAAAATATTGCAGTTAATCCCTACTCTATAAAAGGAGGGCCCCTCTTCATGGAACCAACCAGCCAGAAAAAGGAGACTGGTAGGGGATGGTTTTAGGAGTGAGGAAATGAAAAGGGCTCTCTCCAGCCTGCCCACCCCTGATTTTCAATGTGGTGCCCAGATCTGGGATCGTGAAAGAAATCCTAAACTATAAAGAAGACTATGACACACATGGACTTGGCATGTAGGTCTTTGACTGCCTGCTGGGGCAAGCTTGCCTAGGTTTAAGCAGAGTGCAATTCATGATCCTGGCTAGATGGCTACCCCTTTGATTGAAAAGATACCAGAGCAGTGTTCCCAATACCACACAGTGAGCCAGTGACAAACGGGAAGATTTTTTAAGATCTCCTGGTGTGCTTGTTTTTGTTTTTCAGGTATGAAGACAAGGAGGCTCTTACCAAATGACTTACTGGGAAGGAAAATGTGCAGGCAATATTCTACCCAATCAAAGAATAGGCCTGTTGAAATTAATGGTGTCAACAGAGTCATGTACACTAATTTCCATTAGTCTACTCTGAGTAGAACTAACATTGCGTAAACCTTTTGTCTCAACGTATTTAAAAAGGTTTTTATTTGAATAAAATGGAAAATAGGCAGTATTGGCACTTGTCTCGTACAAATCTTCCCATTTTATTTTCTCCCACTCCTCACATTTACTCATATCTCTTTATTGCCATATCCTGAAATCTTCTAAATCTTCTAAATGTCCATATTTCACCCTCTTAGTATGGGTGCTATTGCCAATGTGCTAGGTGTCAAAACTTTTCAATGCTTGTCCCATATATTTAAGCCCACATTAACAATGTAATTTTCTCCATTGCACCATTTTCCCTGTTCTATTTAGGCACTCATGTCTACTTATATTTGTTTGCACTGTCTGATTTCCATTGCTCTAAAATACTTTCATCACCCATGTTTCATAATATATTTCCAAGCAAGCAATTTCCAGTTCTCTTTTCTTACAAATTTCTCTTCCTATTTTATTCACGCTTGCCTTCCTACCCAACCAAATGAACTTTGCTATCACTTTTTGCCTTTAATGTTTGACCAGCAGTAACTGGGTGGAATACCTGCTGCTCTTTGTAAAAGTGGCTTTTCCCTGTCACCTTCATCTGTGCATGGTAGGAATTTATCTTCATTTTGGAGTCTGAGGCCAACACCTCCCTTGTTTTCTGCACACCTTATACTTAAGCCTGACACTGCAACTAGTTGTTGAAGGGGAAGGATTGTTTTTCCAATACGGTTTCTCCATGTTGCGAGGAATAAAAGGGGAGGAATAAAACAGAAGACATTTGCAGCAGCCATACTTTAAAGCATGGGTTATTTCTTGCTTATCTGAAGGAGGTGCCTTATCCTTGCATCCCCAGATGTTGGAGTTGAACCAAAATTCCTATGAGGGATTTGGATCTGGAATACTGAGGAAGGCTATTGATACGGATTCTGAGAAGATGAATATTAGCAATATACCAATATTTGTTATTCTCCTTGGGTGTTTGTACAAATTATTGCCTTTTAGTGCCTAAGTACTGGTGGAGCTAAGTCCGGTTATAGCAGAGTAATGTTATGCTAGCATAAGTTTGATGCTATACCTCCATGGATCCCTAATGCCAGTATATCTTCAAGTTCTGTTGCCACAAATAGATAGAAAATCTCCTCCTGTTTACATAACGGAGGAAGGGGTTGTACTACTATTAACTGCAAGCAATTTTAGCTCAATTAGAGCAAAGGTGTTGGAAAAACTTGAACGAAGGAGCAGTGTCCAGGCAATAATTATTCTATTGACATCTTTGTGTTGTTTTGATCCACTGATATTTCCCCTCCCCCCTTTTAGCTAAATAGATCATTGCACAGCGAGGGAAGTACACTAAAAAATAACAATACCGCTGTATTCTACTGGAATCCTAGGAGAGATTTCAAGTGTGATCGTTATACTTCCAAAACTGTTATGCCTCTTTACTCCTACTCCAACTGAAGTCCCATAAATTGTCTACCAGCTTGCTCCTACCAAATGTGCAGCTTTAAAGTAACCCCCAGGAATCGGACAGCCACTGACCTGTGTATTAAACAGGACCAATAAATAAACTGCATAGAAGAATTATTTAAAACATACAAAAATAAATTTCATTAAAGAGAATTGTCAGCATAAGAATAGAAACCAAACGGCAACAACTGCAGATCAGAATTAATATATGATAAACAAAACCCTGCAGGAATAAATGAGCCAAGCGAAGCGGAAGCCAATTGGATCTTCCCTGAGAGGGCTGTTCTGTAATCAAGGCACCATTAAAGAAAAGAGACAGGTATCCCTTGTGCCCACTCTTAAATCTAATGCCAGTGGACACAGAGCAGGGCCTGTAATATTGAACTTAAGGCTCAAATTGGGGAGAAAGTGGTTAAGGTCTTCTTACCACAGACAAGGGCTTTAAAGGTGTTAAGTTGTGGGTGAACATATCAGACGACACAGCGATTCTTCCGAGGCTTGGGCAAATGACGGTAGAGGCACGAGTGAAGCCATGGTTCCGATGCCGATGTGGAGGCAATGGATGGAACACCGTGCTCTAGCCAGAACAGTCAGCTCTGAATTGATTCTGCTCCGTGATTTCGCTCAGTGTTTCAGCTCCATGATTCAGCTCATCTCAGAGGGTGGCCGCGTCGATCCCACCTTCGTTGCCAGTGTTAAGTTGTGGGTGAACATATCAGACGACACAGCGATTCTTCCAAAGCAGCTCTTTATTTGTAAGCTGGAACAGAACTGAACAGCAAACAGCTCAACCGGCCTGCTTTTATAGGCAGCCGGCTATCAACATTGTAGCAACAACACTCCAGGGTTTCCCACCTAAAGTAACTGACGTGGACCTGAATGAAAACTATATACACAATACCCCTGGTGGCCAGGGTGAGAACCTCAATACATAACAAGGACCAGTACTTTGAATTTAGGCCAGGAACGAATTTGGCAGCCAAATAGACAATGTAATGCTGTGGTTTTAAAATCAGAACTATAGGCACCAGTTAAAACCTTTTGAAGCAGCTTAAATGTCCAATTGCCAAGGCTGGCAACCTCACAAAGCATACATTATAATAATCTAATCAGACACCTAATCTATTGCCAGGGCCAGCACAAAACATTTTGTAACCAGAAACTGGCCCAGCCATGTTTCCGCCTCCTTACTGTTGCTTTCTGCCATCTTTCTCATTGCCACTTCCTACTACCTGCCTGCTGTGATAAGCACTGGGACCACGTTTCTCCCTTTCTCCCTCCTAGCCAGCCGCCCACATCTCCCTGCTTACAAAGCAGCAGTGGCCTGGGCACTAGCTCCCTACGTTGCTCTGGAAGAGGGACTAGATTTGTCAGTAGTGACTGAGAAGAAAAGAGGGAAGGAGAAGCAACAGCAGGTGGGCAGGAAGGAGCAACTGGTGAATTGACATTGGGCGGGTGGCCGGTCCTGTGCACAGTTAAAGAGATGACAAATCTAGTAGATATTCAGGATAACCTCACCAGTGTAAAGTGCCACCTATGCAGAAGTTTTAATGAGGATTCCCTGATTTTTGCAGAAACCTATCTCAATGGTCTCTTGGACCACAAAGCCGTCCGTATTTCATTTGGTATATGCACTTCTAGGTCCATCTCCCTTGGCATTTTGGGGTACAAAGGACTGCCATATTCTAGATTGATTACAGCTTTAAAAATCAAGGAAGGTATGCCCTTAGAGAATGGAAAGAGGTTAGCAAAACGTGTGCTTGCCTGAGTGGAAGTGTCTGGCTTTAACAAGAAACTTAACATCATCATCATTGTCATCATCATTTATTATTTATATCCTGCCCATCTGGCTGGGTTTCCCCAGCCACTCTGGGCGGCTTCCAACAGAATATTAAAAATAGAATCAAACATTAAAAACTTCCCTAAACAGGGCTGCCTTCAGATGTCTTCTAAAAGACAGGTACGGTAGTTGTTTATTTCCTTGACATCTGATGGGAGGGCATTCCACAGGGCGGGCGCCACCACTGAGAAGGCCCTCTGCCTGATTGAAATGGTACCACAACCATTTAAGATTTGGTATGTCCCCTGTGAATTGTTCTTTTCGTAGAGGAATACCATTTGCATAAAAGTCTATAAAAGCCTGTCTGTTTCCAGCCATTCCAATCTAAACATTGCCTCGCTTCAATAAAAGAGATTGTTCGGACCAACTGGCAGGAATCTTTACGAAGATTTTTAACCAGTCTCTGGCCCAAGCCACTGTTCCACCCTGTCTGAAATCCGCTACCATTATACCCCTGCCAAAAACATCAAAGATAGACAGTCTGAATGATTTTCGCCCTGTGGCGCTGACACCCATAATGAAATGTTTCGAAAAACTGGTGAGGAAGCGCCTCTTATCTTGTCTGCCAGTGGGACTTGACCCTTACCAGTTTGCGTACAAGGCAAAGAGATCCACAGAGGATGCTGTGGCAATGGCTTTGCATGCTGTCCTGACTCATTTGGAGAAGCAAGGGAACTACGCGAGATTGTTATTTGTAGACTTTAGTTCTGCATTTAATACTATTCTTCCGCATAGATTGGTGCCCAAATTATTAGACCTGGGACTTCCACCATGTTTGTGCAGGTGGATATTAGACTTTCTATCAAACCGTTCCCAAAGGGTCAGGTTGGGTTCCCACGTCTCTGCGGATCTCATCACGAATACGGGGATGCTGCAGGGGTGTGTGTTGAGCCCACTTTTATACATGCTCTATACAGCTGACTGTGCCCCCAAATACCCCAGTAATAAGATCATTAAGTTCGCAGATGATACAATGGTGGTTGGTTTAATTACGGCTGGAGAGGGGGAGACGGCCTATAGGAAGGAAGTTGGGGGAGTGGTGCAGGAAAAATAACTTACTGCTTAACTTAAAGAAAACAAAAGAGATCATTGTGGACTTTAGGAAATGTAAATTGAATATTCAGCCACTTATTATTGAGGGGAAGTGCGTGGAACAGGTCTCAGTGTTTCGATTTCTGGGAATGGAGTTGAGAGACGACCTAACCTGGGGAGAGAACAGCAAAGACCTGGTGAAGAGAGCACAGCAGAGGTTATATTTTCTGAGAATCCTCCGGAAAAACAATCTCTCAAAGGACCTGTTGATGGCATTCTACCATTGCATTGTGGAGAGCGTACTAACTTATGGTCTGTGCGTGTGGTTTGGGAGCTGCACGGCCAGGGAAAAAACAATGCTATCCAGGGTTGTAAAGACTGCAGAGAGAATTATTGGGTGCACTCTTCCCACCTTAGATCAAATCTATGCTGCCAGGTGCCATAAGAAAGCGGCAGAGATAGCACATGATAGTACGCATCTCTTTCAGCTTCTGCCTTCTGGAAGAAGGTATAGGGTTATAAAGGCCAGGACTAGCCGCCTGAAAAACAGTTTCTATGCTAATGCAATTCTGGTTCTAAACGCAGCATAAGGGGTCTCTGTAGTATAGTGTATTTTAAAATGAGGTTTTAGAGTTTTTAGGGGTTTTTGAATGTTTTATGTACTTTTGTAGTAGTTTTATGTAGTTTTTATGTAGTTTTATGTAACTTTGTGGTAGTTTTATGTAGTTTTTATGTAGTTTTATGTAGTTTTCATTTCATTGTTCCACAAGGGACAATGACAATAAAGATATCGTATCGTATCGTATTGTAAGATGGATAAAAGCAAAGAGATATCAGAGCAGCCATTTTTTTAAACTTTGTTTTCCAAATATTCAGTGCGGTGTATAGGAAAGGATTTGTAATGGTATGGGTTTTAGCAAGTGAAGAGGGTAGAAAAGGACATGCTTTACATACTGGATCCAAAATTTCTATATCCACCCACTGTTTACCATATTATCTGTGGATCAATGACATCAAATCCTTTAGTTGAAAGGCATTGTAATAAGTTTGCAGGTGTAGGATTCCAACCCCACCAGTTGGAACACTTCCAGATATAATTCTGTAGCCTAGTCATGCTCCCCTCCCTTTGTGTATGAGCTTGATTATTAAGCACTGCCAAATTTTGAATTATTTGGTTGTAATGATAATTGGCAGCACTTGAAATATAAACAACAATTTTGGAATGATAGATAGCAATCTTTACAGCAGCTATGTGACCTGACCATGATGAATACAGGTACCGGTATTTCCAAGATCTATGATCCCATTGTACCTGTAAAAGTAAATGTGTGAAGTTTAGTTCCTTTGCTGACAGATTTTTAGTTATGGGCACTCTATCTACCTTGTGGCAGATTTTACAACTGGTCTGTTTTGAGTGGTTGATTGATCAGAGTGAGAAATACCCATATACATTATTTCTGATTTGGATTCATTGGTTTTGAATCTGGCCACTTTACCATACTTTCTTAGTTCTTCCATTATTACAGGCATTGCAGCTTTTACTGAATGGTATTGTTGAAAGGAAACAGCAGGGCCCAGCTTCTGTTCTCTTGGTGCCTTGACCTGACCTGAGCATCATCCTTTCTGGAGCTTTAGGATTTAGGTACGCCTTAGCTGCTAGTTCCAGGTCAATGTTTTGCCACATCTTTATTTCAAAATTACTACAAAGGAAGTAATCCTGCATAATGCTGCCTCCGTAATTTGAAGCATTGCCCTCTTGTATTGAGCAAGACATCACATACTTTTTTTGTGGTTTCACAACTGGTTCTACGGCGTGTGACATAGTTATTTTAACAAACATGTTTTGGGTGATACCTTTGCCCCCTCATTGTTTTCACACAGAATAAATTTCTTACCTTGGCTCGATCTACATGTTTCTAAAGCTGCATGAAATAACTGGTATAATGTAATGGTTGAATGGGGGCTATAGGGTGGGATGTTTCCAGCTTTCCTTTCATTTTTATTTTCTTCTCATTTATAGCCTATTCCAAAAGTCACCCACACAATTAACATCAATCTATACAAGAGTTCAGTCAAATCACAAATTAAAGAACACTTTGAATTGATCATAGCGACTAACTAGTAACCAGCATAGTTCCTAGAGAACAAATATTATATTGTCTTGTAGCCAAGTGCCAGCCAGCAGTCTCAGCGACGCACCCTAGACCAATTGCAGTTTCTGAATACTCTTCAAATAAAGCCCTATGTGGGACACATCGTGGTAGGCCAACATTGAGTTCACCAGTACTTGGGTCACAGACGCCAGGTTCTTGTTTCCAGAGGTTGCAGTTTGCATAGAAAGGCAAGTCTGAGGAAAGCATTCCTGGCCACAGATATCACCTGTGCATCTGTGCACAGTCTGGTCGAATAATACCCCCAAGACACAGGCGTGATCTTTCAGGGGAGAAATGGGGAACCTGCCACTCTCAAGATGTTATTAGACTGTAACTGAACTGTCTCACCTGCATAGCCAGGGGTCAGGGATGATGGGTGTTTTAGTCCACAACATCTGGAGGACCACAGGTTCCCCACCCCTCCTTTAGGAGGTATGCGACTCATAAATCTCAACACAGCCCCAAACTAACTAAATCATTTTCTCTCAGACTCCCAGCTGAATTATGAGAACAGCAGTACTGGTGTATATTTAAGGATTGTTGCAATAAGAGGGCAGGAGTACTAACCTTATTACATAATTACTACAAAGATCATCAGGATACCCTATATAAAGCACATTGAATACTTAATTGGTAGGTATATAAATGCTAATACAGTCGTACCTTGGTTCTCAAACGGAATCCATTCTGTTTGACTTCCGAAAACGTTTGAAAACCAAGGTGTGGCTTCCGATTGGCTTCCTACACTCAATCAGAAGCCGCGTAAGCCACGTTGGACATTTGGCTTCCAAAAAAAGTTTGCAAACCGGAACACGGCATTTGGGAGCCAAAACGTTTGAAGCACAAGGCGTTCGAAAACCATATGTACGACTACATATTTGGCAGCTGGCTCTGCTATTGCTATCACAGTTCCCACAGGCCAAGCACTAACTATCTTGTTGTCTTTTTGCTTTTTGGACTTGTGTCAATCAGAGTGGTGATGCCATACTTCACAATAATGCCACAGCAATAAACAATAGCAGTCACTTCCTAAGCACCCCCAGCCACTGACAGAGCTACAGGCAACTCTGTGTGAGAGCAGAAAATGAGGGCAAAGCTTGATTTCACAAAGAAACAGCCAGTGTATTGTGTAACCAGAAAAATCACTGCTAGGACAATGCTTCCTCTGTACTTCCAAGCTACCCTCCAAATCAGGAGCCTTTTCAGTTCCAGGTCTAAGAGCAGCAAAAAATACAAACCCCTTTCTCTTCATGATTTCCCCAGAAGGCAGTGCTCAGACATTCCTACTTTTACTTTTCTCAAAGACAGTATCACAAACAGCACCAGATTTAGGGTGGCGTGGGCAGTTCCTGCGCACAGGGCACCAAGCTAAGGGGGCGCAAAATAGTAATACCGAGAAGATCCATAAAAAAGCAACTGTACCATTGTACAGTTACTGTGAAATTAAAAAAATATTTGGTGGGGTGGGGCGGGTTTCCTTGCTCAGGGCACCATATTACCAAAATCTGCCCCTGTCACAAGTCAGCAGTAAAGAATGTTGTAACATATGATAGTCCATGACTTGTAAAATTTGAGAAATGCTTCAAGTCTCTTTCTACGCTGGAACACTACAGAAATCACATCTGCCTCAGAGAGATGGATAATATTGAAATGTTCACTGTCATGGCAAGTGTGCCCATGGACTAGAGCTCTAACCCAACTTATTCCTGCTGGATCTTGTTGTGTGTGCATCAGTGGTGGCAAATGCAAAGTGAAGCCCCCCAGTGACTCCTCCAGACACATCCTGAGCCCTGCTTTGACCTCCAGTTCTTCTCCTTTGTTCCCCAAGCCTCAAGAGTGAAGGTGGCAGCAGACCCAGAGGGAAGTCCACATTCACCCTAGGAGCACCTGTTTAGCTGTCATAAGGCTTTATTACTTCTGATATAGGCCTTCATTGCATCTCATAAGGTTGCCAGGGAGACCTCAGGAGTTCTTTATGATGAATTTCAAGTTGGAGCTTGTCAAGAGCTATTTGGTTTTGTACTAACGCCCCAGGAGTGTTAGCACATAGTAATTCCATGGTGAAAGATCAAGAATGGGTCACCATGGGTGACATTAAAGGAGTGAATTTGTTTGCCCATTCTTTCCAGACCTTGAGCTCCGAAAGGGATTTGAGAAATTGTCTAGAGATGGTACAGATAATTTTTGGAATGGTTAGCCTCAGCTATTCCCTGCCCATTTAACGTTCCATTGTTATCCAGAACACTTTTTAAAGAATTCAACAGAAGGGGGGGGTATGTGCGCGGTATAGATTGGTCACATCACAATATCATTTCAAAATGGTTACTGCCACACCTCCCTGTGCTGTGGGCCTGTACAGTGGTACCTCACAAGACGAAAAACGCGCAAGACGAAAGAGTTTTCTGTTTTTTGAGTCGTTCCGCAAGACGAATTTCCCTATGGGCTTGCTTCGCAAGACGAAACGTCTTGCGAGTTCTTGTGAGTTTGTTTCCTTTTTCTTAAAGCCACTAAGCAGTTAATAGCCGCTAAGCTGCTAATAGCCGCTAAGCCGCTAATAGCCGTGCTTCGCAAGACGAAAAAACCGCAAGATGAAGAGACTCGCGGAACGGATTAATTTCGTCTTGCGAGGCACCACTGTACAATGGGTGGCAAGGTAGCTGTGGCTTCCTATTTAGATGAATAAATGAATAAGTATCATTGTTGGCTATTGCTTGAGTCATTTTTATGATAATTTCAAGGAGGCATAGCAGTAGCATCACTTTAACTCTGGCAATACGGCCAAGCCAAGATAATGTGCGCTTGCTCCACTTTTTAATTTTAAAGAAAGCTGATAAAATAATTATTTTGCTTCACAATGTATAGAAGCAATTTTGATCAAACCATTTTGAGTGACCATCAACTTAAATAGGTAACCCTATTCCTGCTTCTTGTGGAACTGTGGAACTGTGGTATAGGAGTGAAAGTTCTGCCTGCCCCAGGCAAAGATCTTGAAGAAATGTTTGGCAATGTTCCTAATTTTTGCACTGAGGAGAGAGGTCAATGAGAATTAACAGGGACATATTTTCCCTATCTCCCAACAGAGGTCATCATACTGTGTGACCAAAGCAGTTTCTGTGCCAAAACCAGGCCTAAACCCTCAGTTGAAGATCAAGTGAGGTCAAGGTCAAGAAGGTCAAGAACATCAGTTTCTTCCAAGAGCACCTGGATCTGATCTGTGACCACCCACACATGGCCTTGCCCAAGAAGGGGAACATGGCAGCTAGCTGGTAATTACTTAGATTTTCTGGATGGAAGGAGGGTGTATTATGAAACAAAATGTTCAGGTACTCTTTTAAACAGCTACTTAAGAAGTTTTTTTTGGGGGGGGGGAGTGTGTAGGGGAAGCATGGAAATCCATCTCAGCCATGGCCATTAACTAAAGTGAGTCCACTCAGGGTGAAAGTTAGCTAAATGCAACCTATTATCATTATTATTACCTTTTTCTTTGCTGGTCCAAGTTGTTTATTGGGGAGGTTCCATTTCAGAGGTGTCCTCTTTATTATCACCTATTCCTCCTGCCTGGACCACAGCAGGGATTGCTCCCAATTTGTTTGGGGCAGGGAGACCATAGTGCAAAGGCAGAGACATCACACTAGTCTGGGCTAATATTGATGAATTACTACTCTGGTGAGTTTTTTTTTTTTTTAAAGTTTGTGTTTTTTCTTGTAGTTATGTTCTTTTCTATTCCATAAAAAGAACAAAGCAAACAAACAAAAAAACCAAACCAAGAAACTTTCCAGCCATCATAATTTATGTCTGTTTATTAGTGACCATGGGCTAGCTATAGTAATTCAAAATTATTTCTAGATTCAGTTATCTTTTATTTTTAGTTGTAATCTATAGCAGCACACCAGCAATAGACAACATAATAACCAATACTTTTTTCAAACTTTTATTGTAAGCGACAACACAATTGAATAGATTTTCTTTATTTGAACCATTTTATGTTCCTGAAGCTTTTGGAGATGGCAGCCATTTTGTGTTAGGCAACACCCCCTGGCAGCAGCCATTTTGTGACTGGCATTGTTGGCATCTTTTTCAAATTCCATGTGTGCCCCCAGATCCAAAAAAGGTTGGTGACAGTGATAAATGAGAATATGTTTTTAGTTTTCAGTTCTTGTCCATAATGTCAGAATATACGTGACAGAAGAGATAGCATCCTGAATTGTGTCAGTGTGAAAGCTGGTTAGTTTAATCCTGCTCTTGTGCAACCCAGACCCTGGGACTGTGTCCGAGTGTAGGAATCAATTATGTTGTTCCCTGGATTTATGACAGAGACCGGCAGTTTACTTACATTGTGTTTATTTACTTTTTAAAATGTGTTTATTATTATTTGCATTTTCAAAAACAGGAACAGAGAGCATATTTAACCCCTCTCCCCCTCTCCTCCCCCTGTCCCACTTACAACTTTGTATACTCACATGGTGTTTCATTGAGATTGCCTTCAGAATAAATAGTGAGTGAATATAAATAATCATTTACCAAGTAGTACCAGTGTGGACGTTATCACTGGTTGTTTGTACTGTCCTGCCAAGTAGTGAGTTTTATCAATCACTTGTTCAATATCTTATCAGTTTCAGAAGTATGGTACGGTTATCTTCACCATTTAGCAGGACAATGTATCTTTATTGTTAGATCTGCTTTATGCCTAGTTGCTTGTAGTTAATATGGGGTGGTAGTGGAAGATAGTCAATATTTCATCATATAAGTAGGAAGATGAGTTCAGTCTTCAAAATTTATAACTATAACTTTGCATTGTTTACCTTACAGGGTGAGAATGATCAGCCAAGTCCCCCACTTAGCGTGGCTTTTGGTGCAGCACATGCTGACAATGTGATGCATAAATGATGTTTCAACTTTAACATTCAAAAGGGAACCCATGTGTGGGATCTCTTTTATTTATTTATTTATTTATTTATTTATTTATTCAATCATTTGATTAAATTTGGAAACCGCCCTTCCTTCGAAGATCACAGGGCGGTTCACCACATAAAAATACAAAATATTTGTTTTCGGAACAGTTCAAAGTACTAATTACCTTTAACGTCCTAAGTGGCTTAGGACCAGGTTACTTGGAGAACCATCTTCTCCGATATAAACCTGCCCATATATTAAGTTCTTCTGGAGATGATCTTCTCTGCATCCCACCATCTTAGGTAAATTTCTTAAGAATGTGCTAAGGGTTGTCTTCTTGGAGGCCCATTTAAACCCCTCTAATGGCTTTTCACTAGTATACATTGTTCTTCTGGCAGGACTTTGACCTAATCAGCTGATTATTTTTCACTCTGCTGCATGATTGTTTTTGGTCTTTAGCTCACATTTGGCCAGCCTGCAGGCCGTATGCAGCCCTGGCTGCTTTCTGTGCGGTCTATCAAGCAGTGCAGAGGCAACATTTTTTCGGCACTGGGAGTGCAGTTAAAGCCTCCACTCCCCAGAGTTCCCAATGTAGGCGAAATTGTTCTTTCACGTAGATGTGAATGAATGGTTCCCAGTATACAACAGCATGTGGCCCTCAAAGCCAAAAAGATTGTCTACTCTTTTTTGTTTATTTTAGCTGGATAATGGTTTTACCTTTTCCTTTTATACTCCAATATGTGATCTTATTTTGTTGTAATATTAGTTCTATTGTTGTGCTATCATGTTTTGATTATAAGGAGGTTCTGCAAGATTCTATTTCTATGGTGTTCCTATTAACAATATTGTACAGGAGGATTCAAACATCATTAGGCCCGTAAAGAGATGAGTGCAAAGAAAGGGAATTTGCAATCAAGTTGTGTATTTTCAGCAACTGCAGAGTCAACTATGTTTTTAAACTGAACATTAAAAAGGTAAAGGGACCCCTGACCATTAGGCCCAGTCGTGACCGACTCTGGGGTTGCGGTGCTCATCTCGCTTTATTGGCTGAGGGAGCCGGCGTACAGTTTCCGGGTCATGTGGCCAGCATGACTAAGCCGCTTCTGGCAAACCAGAGCAGCGCACGGAAACGCCATTTACCTTCCCGCCGGAGCGGTACCTATTTATCTACTTGCACTTTGATGTGCTTTCGAACTGTTAGGTTGGCAGAAACAGGGACCCAGCAACAGGAGCTCACCCCGTCGCAGGGATTCGAACCGCAGACCTTCTGATCGGCAAGTCCTAAGCTCTGTTGTTTAACCCACAGCGCCACCTGTGACAAAAACTGAACATTACCTGTCAACATATACTTCATGTGGGAGCTGGAACTTGCATCTGTATATGTTAGACACAGGCTGTTTGATTCTTTTTCCTGTGCCTCTAACTGGCCAAATTATTGAAGTAAGTTTTGTGGAATCTACTGGACATTCCCTGTGTAGATTGACAGTTGATATGTGTGAAAGGGTCTTTTCCATTGCAAATACCCAGCTGGTAGAACTCTGCCCAATGAGATCTGACTGGCCCTTCTCCTTGATATTATTCTTTGAAGATGTTTTTGTTCTTGCAGGTTTTTCACTTTGCCAATAAATGGTTTGTGCCAAGGTATATTTGGGGCGAAGTCAGGAGTGCCTGGTGTGCTCTAGTGATGGGTCACGAAGAGTCGGACACGACTAAACAACAAATATTTGGGGCAGCGCTACTGTTTTTTACTTGGTTGATTCATCAAACTTATTCTTAAAGTATGAATGTTGACCGCCCTGGACATTCTTTAGAGATGGAAAGGTGGGGTAAAAAACTTTAATAGTTAAAATAATGATGAAAATGTTCCTTAAAAAAATAATAATTCCCAGGACTTGTTAGCAAGCTCCATCCAGATCATGGCTGATCAGAGGGGGTCCTAAGGACGTTGAGCTCAACAGGGCTACTCAGATTTAGACCCTTGATGATTTTAAGGCATTTTAAAAAGTTTCATAACTTGTATCACGTTTTGGTATGATGTGCCACAAAACATCTCCTCAGCTAGAAAAGTGTTACTGATTAATAATAAATCAAATCGTGTCGCTTCTTGGGGGGGGGGGTTGCCTTCTTTTGTTTTACTCGTGTGTTTTTATATATATATAAAACTATAAAACTATATATATAAAAGCTTAGGATCCTCAGAAGCTGGAAATAGCTGGGGCCTCTCATTTTAGTGGGAGTAAATGTTGCCAAAGAAAGCTTCTCTACCGGGAGAAGCAACTGGGAGGAGACCACGGCCTGGTGGCCGGGTGGGCCGGGGGTAATCGCTCCTCTTTTGCCGCCCTGCTCTAAGAGTCCTCCGTTTCCTTCCTGACATTAAAAACAACAAAAAAACCCGAGTCACTTTAGTAGCGTGCGTCACACCTAGCGTTGCTCTCGCCCCAAGGAAGCGAATAAACAGGACGGAGCGGCAGAGGTCTTTAAGACCGGACGCCAGGACCTTGAAGCGGGTGCAGGAGGAGCAGCCGTGCCAGCAGCGCTCAGTAGTTCTGCAACAAGTGCACTAAGCACGCTGTGGCCCTCGGGGAGCGCCTGCAGCCAAATCCGAGGGCGAGAGGGAGGCCTCACAGCCCTCTCCCTCCCCCCAACCAACCACCACCGCCCTCCAGCTTGGCGGCCTCTCCACCCGGCGAGCGCGCCTTCCTACGGGGCGAGCAAGACGACTGGCTCCTCCTCAGTGAGGTAGCTTGTAGTCAGCGCCGCTCTGCCAATCACCGGCAGCGGAGCGCTCGGGGCGGCCCCCTTTAACTCTGGGGTGACTCCGAAGCGGGTCTTCAGAGGAGGAAATAGTAGCCGCGCAAGCAGCTCTCAGGGACGCGCCGGTTCTCTCCTCGTCCTCAGGCGGGTGAGTCGTCGGGCCGCTCTCCGACGGAGGCTGAGGGAGGGCGCTGAGGGGGCATCTCCCGAGTCCCGAAGGCGCCGGGGACCGGTGTCCGGCTTCACGCGCTTCTGCCTTCCTCCGTTGCCTGCCAGCCAGCCACGCCCTGTTTGCTCGGGCCCCGGCGCTTCGCCTGCCAGGCGTCGGGACGGTAGGGAGCCGCGCCCGGCAGCCCTTTTCTTTGCGGTTTCGCAGAGCCGACGGGGAAAGTGGCTTCCTTTTGGTTAGCGGCGCCTGACAGAGGCCGCGCAGGGCGTCTCGGCAACTTTTGACAGGAGTAACTCCTGGGCCTCAAGAGAGGCAGGAGCGCCGCTTGCTTAGCTCCCCCGGCCGTGGGCCAAGGAAGCTTCCCTCCCGCCTTTCCCCAGAGACAGCAGCGCCTGCCTTCGGGATAGAACGAGGAGGGGAAATAATTTTTCCCAGGAGCGGCCGCCAAGGCTCAGCGGCGAGAGGGATGTAAGCGCTGCAGGGTAGTTTCGAGGGGCTCCGCGCTCGTTCTTGCGGAAGGCTAAACCTTGGGGTCGGTTGCTGTGGTAGAGGCCAAAAGGAGGCCTTTAGGTCGCCTCGAGGTTTGAGCGAGGCTTCGGATGCCTCTGAAGGGTGAGGTTTTAGCTTACCTAAAAAGCACAGGAACTGTAGTACAGGGTGAAAGTGGCAAGGCAAGTTACCGTAATGTGGGAATCGAGACTTCTGTGTGGGGTTCCTGTAGCTGAGTTTTGCTAATCTCTGTCACTTCTGCTTCTTCTCTCTTAAACATTTGCCTATCCTTTTAGCATTCATGCTTTGCTGTCAAATTTGGTTCCAGAGATGATGGAACTAGTTGCACCTGCAAGAATGAAATTAAGCTGATTCTGTAAGAGAAACCAGTTGCGCCACAAATCAATCCCCTCTTGTGATCCTATTGCACAAATTGTACTATGTAGCTAATTACATAAATTGGGGATGGAAATAAGAATAAGGTGTAGGTAGAGCAGTTTACAGCCCTCATTCACTTAGGAGAGGAAGATAAGTGATGGGTATAACTTGTGAGCGTACCCTTCCCTTCCCCTTACTTCCAATGGAGTAGTTTTCTAGTTACCCTATACAGCCTCCACCTAAACCTTGTTCCAAAGAAGTAAGCGCAACAGGATTAAATAAGCATTTACAGTATTTGTGTTTATACAGCAAAAAATTGCATTCTGAAGATCTTTCAAACCCAGGATATTACTAACTGCTTTTAGTTACTTTTCGTAGATCTGACAAGTCACGCCACAGGCGCACAGTGTGATGTCACTCAGTAGCTTGGTGCCTTGGATGCCATCTTGGGGAGGTGATCATCTGATGAAATTGGTGCTTCAAAGATTAGGTGCCAGCATCAACCTTCTAAGAATCTTGGCAATTGTGATTTTTAACATGTATTCTATGGTATTCAAAATCATGCCTTTTTTTAAAAAAAGAATCAAACTTATTTTTAGGCATAACAGTTCTTCCTGCCTTGTAGCTTAAAAATGTTCCTGCTGTGTCCTGCAACACCTGAGATCTTGTGTCTTACTCTCTTACATCATTCCCTGTAACTATTATTTAAAACACAATGAAAAGCAGTTAGTGGATGCCTTGTAGTAAGTAGAGAAATAGTGGACTGCTTAACCCTGGCTCTGGTAGCTCTTTTCCTGCTCAGTTAGTGCATGCCAAGTAGCATCTGCTCCAAAACAGGCCCTATACTTGCAAAATAGGAATACTGAAGATGTCTTCTTCTTTGGTGACCACTTGTAGCTGAGTAAGATTGTCTTCCATGAACACAGTCTTACAGTGAGTCTGTAAGTGACTGGAGGAAAATTCCGGATCCACACGTCCTTCCACAATGGGGACATAGGTTTCCGGGTGGGAGGCAATCATGGTGAGGGTTTGCCAAATTTGCCTTCCTCTTAGCTCGTTTCTCGGTTTTGCCCTGAGTTTGTGCTTCTTCAAAGTTCGTGACACCTTTGGTAAAGGCTGTTCTTCAACTGGAGAACTCGCAGACCAGTGTTTCCCAGTTATTAGTGCTTATGCTACATTTTTAAAGATTTGCATTGAGGTCTTTAAACCTCTTTTGTTGTCCAACAAAAGACTGAAGATGAGAGAAGACAGCAGTGGTTTTGTGTGTGCGCGCGCACACACACACGCACGCGCTAAAGATCTCCATTCCACTTAAATGCACAGTTAAATAAATGGTTGTCCCCTGTTAAACCCTTCCAGAGTGTCACAGGGTATAGGCCTTAGATCTTCTGGCAAGGAAAGGCCACAAGTTAATAGGTCCATCTAGTTCACTACACTGACTGACAATGGCTTTTCAGGGCTTCAATCCTACTTTGAGATTTCAGGAATTGGACCTGAGACATTTTGCATGCAAAATGTATGCTCTGCTGAGCAAGCCCTTTCCTCTTACATCTGCAGGGGAAGGCTGATGGCTTCTTCAGTGGCTACCAAGCAGCTGGAGGCATTTAAAAGCACCAGACAGGTGCTTTTTGATAATAATTTTTTTTTGAGAAAGATGTGCGAGACAACATGTTGCATCTAGTTTAGAAGAATGCATGCAAGCTCCCTGATCTGCCTACATGTGAAACTCTTGTTAGATTGGAGTTGAATTTCAAAAGCAAGCTTTGCGATTGCGTATCTTAAAATATTTTATCCTAGCATACACTGTAAAAATACAGTATTTACGGTACTTGAATCTAATGCTCAGCTTCGTTGGCCAAATTACCGGTATGTTGCGAAAATTAAGGTGTGTATTAGATTAGATGACTCATTTACATTTGCCAGCAAGTACTTTTTATGATTTCAAGGTTCTGAAAAATGAGGCGCGTATTAGATTCGATGGTGCATTAGATCCGAGTAAATATGGTATAACCCCTGCCTGGTGTTGGAGACCCTGTATACTAATTGGAAGAGAAAGGTGTCATCATTAGGCTACCCTCTTCACCATGTCTTGCTCCCATCCAGGAGAGCTTCTGAGCCCTGCTAGGATGTCTGTTCTCTCCCTGTCTGGTGGAGCTTTGATTTTTTTGGGAAGGGAAGTAGCTCCCTGGCAGAGTAGCTGCTTCCAGATGGTTCCAAGTTCAGTCCAGGTAGGGCTAGAGGTGTCACCCTCCTTGCCTGAAACTGGAGAGCCATTGCTGCCTGTCAGTGTTGACACTCCTGAGCTAGATGGATCAATGTGTCTGACTCAGTAGAGCTCATCCTATATATAAGGCATTAGGCAGCTTTCTGTGTCCCTATTTAAACCAGCCTTTAATTTGAAGCCATAAGAACCAGAATCTTGCATTATTTTTAAGGGAGGGGCCATAGCTCAGTGGGAGAGCATCTGCTTTGTATGCAGAAGGTCCCAGATTCAACCTCTGGCAGCATCTCCAGGTAGGCCCCTATCTGAAACCTTGAGGAGCTGCTGCCAGTCAGTGTAGACAGTACTGAGCTAGATGGACCAGTAGTCTGACTCAGGAGGGAGCATCCTATGTATTTTTTCCTTCTAATCCTCCAAAACCTCCTAGCAGCCCCCCCCTTTAATTATTTCATAAAATGCATACACACTGGCTGGTAAACTTAGTGGCCTGCAGCAATTCTGAGGCATCCACTTGCTTGCCACCCAGGACACCTTTACTCAAGACACTGATTTAGGTGGGCACCCTAGATTGTTTCATGGGCACATTTGAACAATGTGCTGTATGAATGAGACAGGTGGGTGCAGCATCAACACTTACTAATTTTATTGATTTATAGCCCACCTTTTCCTCTGAGAAGGAAATGCATAGTCCTCATTTTAACTCTCACAAAACCCTGCAGGGTTGATTAGGCTAAGAGATGGTGACTCGCCCAATGGTACCCAGTGAAGTGAGTAGAGATTTGAACCACTTGGGTGGAGTTGGCATGCAAAACAGTTGTTCAATACCACTGACCTACAGCCCTTCCCAACACCTCTGGGAGGCTGTTGGTGGGAGAAGAGCTTACTTCAAACCCTACCTGTGAGCCCAAACTCTGTTCCTGCAACACAAGGGGTTGGACCAGAACAGGCATAGGCAAACTCGGCCCTCCAGATGCTTTGGGACTACAACTCCCATCATCCCTGACCACTGGTCCTGTTAGCTAGGGATAATGGGAGTTGTAGTCCCAAAGCATCTGGAGGGCCAAGTTTGCCTATGCCTGAACTAGATGACGCTTGGTGTACCTTCCAACTCTTCAGTTATATGATTCTAGGTTTGTTTCTGGCTGTGTAGGGTTAAAATGCTGACATGGCATTGGCAATTTCCAGGAAACCTATGGGTGAGACCAGAGATAAATGCCACATCAGCTCCAAAGGCTTGGTCAGATCTTGCATATTTAGAATAGAAATTATGTAAAGTTAGAACTACAGTGGATCCTCCGGATACAAACTTAATTCGTTCTGGAGGTCCGTTTGCACCCCAAAAACACGCGCAGCGCAATTGTGTGTGAGGCACGTGGAGTGCTTCGCGAATACATGCGAGGCGAAACCCGGAAGTATACACTTCTGGGTTTGCTGCGTTCACAACCCGAAAGTTACATTACCCAAAGGTAACGTAACCTGAGGGTCCACTGTACTATGTAGATAGTAATTATTTATGTAAAGCATTCTTATATTGCATTTTAGTAATAAAAAAAAGACTCCCTGGATAGTAGTTTAGAAGTGACAAAACAGTCTCTGCCCTCAGACTTACAATCTAAAAGAAACTAGGTAAAGGTAAAGGTAAAAATTTAAAAATTGGGCAGTGTTTCTTAGTTACAGAATTCTTGTAATGACCTGCCAGAATTTAAAGACTTAAAGGAGCACCTCTTCCTAATTTGTCAAGAAAAATGAAAATGTGATTATATCAGTAACTGCACCAGGCCAATTAGAGACAATATGTCTAAATCCAAAGTGCAGTAATATAAACCCTACCATTGACTTTATTATGACTTGCTGTATACTTATAAATGTCACACTGAATATGATATCTCTTTTGGGTTACTAGACTTTCTGCCACTCACCCTGATTCACAATAGAACACAGCTAGCTACATAGCTAGGCAGGTTTGGTGTTGCATGTATGGTATAGGTTTTATCTCTACATGTCTGTAGCAGCTTCCTTCCAGACGTGGCGATTCTTTCCTTATTGGCTTTCTGCCTTGCCTGTCTTCAGTGTTCTAGGTGAGTGCATGGAATGTACTTGTGGGAAATGCTGCTGTTACTGGCACTCTGCCATGCTGGACCAACACCTTACAGTAGTACCTTGGGTTACAAACATCTCGGGTTACAAACACTTTGGGTTACAGACTCTGTTAACCTGGAAGTAGTACATCGGGTTAAGAACTTTACCTTAGGATCAGAACAGAAATTGGGCAGTGGCAGCGGGAGGCCCCATGAGCTAAAGTGGTACCTCAGGTTAAGAACGGTTTCAGGTTAAGAACGGAGCTCCGGAACGAATTAAGTTCATAATTAGAGGTACCACTGTACTTGGGTCAGAGAAGCGTAACTCCAATTCTGTGGAAAGAGCTGCACTGGATTTAGAGTAGTGCATGTAGTTCCCCTGCACAAGGCACCAAGCCAAGGGGGGCACAATATAATATTAATAGCAATACATTTATTTATATGGGTATTTAACTGAGAAGATTCATTAAAAAAGCAACTGTACCAGAAGGAATTATTGTGAAAATATGAAATATGGGGCCGGGGGACCAAATTTTGTCCTTGCTCAGGGCGCCATATTAACAAATTTTGCTGCTGGGAAGAGAAGTTAAATCAAAATCAAGCTTGCATTTAAAATAATTATTATTCACAAATCTTTCCCTGGTTCATCTAATGTTTAGTACCACTAATCACAACCACATAGGTATCAATCTAACTTGGCCGCCACCATTTGCTGTCCCCACCCTACCTGCAGTCTCTGGTGAAACTGATTAAATTGAGGCTGGGTGGGTAAAATTACGTATATAAAATTAAAGTAGCAGTATACAGGTGAAACTCGGAAAATTAGAATATTGTGGAAAAGTTCATTTATTTCAGTAATTCAACTTAAAAGGTGAAACTAATATATGAGATAGACTCATGACATGCAAAGCGAGATATGTCAAGCCTTTGTTATACTTGATGTTTATGGCATACATCAATTACTGCCTCAATGCGGCGTGGCATGGATGCTATCAGCCTGTGGCACTGCTGAGGTGTTATGGAATACCATTAAGCTTCAATAGCAGCCTTCAGCTCTTCTGCATTGCTCGGTCTCATGTCTCTCATCTTTAATCAGTAATCCCATGGGATTGCAATCAACATGGGTGTTGGTCAGTAATCCCATGGGATTGTAATCAACATGGGTGTTGGTCCACTGTGCTTCATTAAGTCCAGGGTTAACGTAGCCATCTACCAGGAGATTTTGGAGCACTTCATGCTTCCTTCTGCAGATGGGCTTTATGGGGATGCTGATTTCATTTTCTAGCAGGACTTTGTCACCCGCCCACACTGCCAAAAGCACCAAAACCTGGTTCAATGCCAATGGGATTACTGTGCTTGATTGGCCAGGAAACTCGCCTGACCTGAACCCCATAGAGAATCTATGGGGCATTGCCAAGAGAAAGATGAGAGACATGAAACCGAGCAATGCAGAAGAGCTGAAGGCTGCTATTGAAGCTTCCTGGTCTTCCATAACACCTCAGCAGTGCCACAAGCTGATAGCATCCATGCCACTCCGCATTGAGGCAGTAATTGATGCAAAAGGGGCCCAAACCAAGTACTGAGTACATGTGCATGCTTCTACTTCTCAGAGGTCCAATATTGCTCTATTTGCAGTCCTTGTTTTGCTGATTTCATTTAATATTCTAATTTTCTGAGATTGTTAATTTGGGGTTTTCATCAGATGTACGCCATAAACATCACAAGTATAAAAAATAAAGGCTTGACATATCTCGCTTTGCATGTCATAAGTCTATCTCATATATTAGTTTCACCTTTTAAGTTGAATTACTGAAATAAATGCACTTTTCCACAATATTCTAATTTTCCGAGTTTCACCTGTATATAGTGGTGGTGCAGTTAGATCAGGGATGATGGGAGTTGTAGTCCCAAAACATCTGGAGGGCCAAGTTTGCCCACGCCTGACTTTGATTTTGAAATACCTCCCCCCTCCCACCGTGGCAATGGACTTGGAGAGAAAGTAGTGGGCAGCTGAAGCTTTCCCACCCTGTGGCACCTGACATCACCATCTGGAGGTGCATGCCTGGGGAATCATTGGATCTGGACTTCGCACACTATTTCACACACTAATACCCCCCCCCTTTAGAATTCTATCAGTTACATTTTATCTGCACAATCGGAATGAGTTTCTGGAACCAAATGCTTTTTCTGTTCAGCCTGAGCAGAAGCAGTCACCATTAAGAAAAAGAACTTGGAATAGGACAATATATGTGGACTGTCCCTGGATCAAGCAAGTTTTCTTTAAGAACCAATCACAGTCAGTCCATTTTTTGAAAAATAAGACTTTAGAGCCTTCTTGCCCCAAAATGGCAACTAGACATTCCATTTTGGCAGTTGCAAGCTTGGTTTAAGGAGCCATTTGGCACCTAGCTTATATATCTTTAGTTTTTAACACTGGCTGAAACAAATAGTAAATGGTTCATATAACATGAATATGATTTACAGATTCTAGCATCTTTTTAGAGACTAATTTATGCATGTAAAGTATACTATAAAGTCATGAAATGAGCTACATATGCAATAGAAAGGTATGAATGAATAAGAAGGAAAGGAGCCAGAGTTGCTCCTGTAGTGCCATTTGGTCTAGGGCCAGTCTTGCTACTGCCCATGTCTGCATTGCTATCTAGAAGAAACATAACATGACTGGGGACACTAGGAAGCAGGACTCGAAAATATATTTTCTCTGTGCTAGTGTAAAATTTATTGATGGCTGGGATTTCTCTCTCTCCAGTCTGCTATTAGGCTTGCCATATTTTGAAGATCAAAAAAGGGGACACATTACTGACTTCTACTTTTAACTATCAATCGCTATGATGGCTCTCATTTTACATACCCATAAAAGAGTATGTGTCCTGGAAAAAGAGGACATATGGCAATCTTAATATGTGGCTTTGGGGCCTGGTTACCATGATCATGCATTCTCATCAAGCAGACTCATGGATGATTCATGTTACAAGATCATCCCATCAGAGGCTATCCCTGAGTCATGGGCCTACTTTATTTCACCTGGAGGTCTATAATGAGTTTGACTTTGGATGTGTGTTAACTTTCATCTGCCTACAGTATTCTAGCTAGTCTGTTTCCTGCTGCAGCACTGGAGGGCCTCAGATTCCCCATCCCTTCCATAATGGATATTTGTGTATGGAGGGAAAGAGGCATGTTTTGTGGCATTTGCCTGTTCTCGCTCCTTATCTGAAACATTATTAAGTAGAGATTTACGTACTAGGTATTATTTTTTATTAAGAAGTATTAAGTATTATTTACGTACAGCTTGGCTCTCAAGGCTATAAGAGTTTGAACTGCTCAGCAGCAGTTAGTTTCTCTGAATAATTTTGCCTTAGGGCAGGCAAGATCTCTGTCTAAACCAAGCCTGGATTATCACCCGGGAAACGCATGTGACTTTAATTATTGACATTGTCCATGAGTACTAGCTGGGAGGAGGAGAGAGAGTATAGTTACAAGTGGCTGCCATATCAAGGTGGAGAACTAGTGGAGGTACCGTACCTATCTAGGACACTTGAGGTGAAAGCAACCTTGATTGGCTTCTGCTGGTAGAGCCAATGCTACTTATTCCTGTTTGTGCTTGGGAATTCCCCCTGATAATTGATGAGAACAATGACTTTCCTTTAGGTGTGACCTTGCAACTTTTCACTGAGTTGGAGAATACAAAATAATAGTATCCTATTCCTAAAAGGCTGTGAATACTAGCCAAAATTATAATGACCAGGCTGGAGAGGGAAAGTCATGCCTGAAAATGGTGAAGGAGAAATGCATGGCGTGACCCAGGAGTGCTGAATGGTGGCCTCCATTGGAAGTAATTTTGATTTATTTAGTAAATATATCAATTTTAATTTTAGTTCAAGATTCCCATAGGATATGTTACATTTTGAGGTTAGGATGACCTCCTGAGCCTTGGGATGTAAATCTGTTGGGGGGTTTTCAGAGTAATAAGAAGATTGGGAGAGTTGTATGAGAAATTGGGGTCTGGAAAGTCTTCAGTAAATGCATTTCTGTCTCCTTCGTAAATAAATTTTTGTAGGCTTGGTTCCTGAGTGTGTCTATCTGGGAACCACTAATATGAGCCAGATAGCTGCTTAAGGAGGTGTATATTTCCAATGTCATAAGGTTTGTCTGCCTCCTTTGGTGTACATAGTGGGGAGCCATGTCTTGCTAATAAGTAGACCCTTGGGTTATGTTACTCTTGAGCGACATAAACTTCGGGTTGCGAAAGCGGCAAATCTGGAAGTATTTTTCTGGGTTTCGCCGCTCACGCATGTGCAGAAGTGCTCTGTCGCGCTGCGCGTGTGCGCAGAAGCGGCGCCTCTGGATATGGATTTTTTGGGGTGCACACGGACCCCCGGAACAAATTAAATTCATATCCAGAGGGTCCACTGTAGTGGCATGTTAAATCTCAAAGGGGCATGGGGCTTGAATAGACAACTGAGCCACACATACTCCTGCCTTGCAACCTTCAGGCCTCCCAAATGGCCACTGCAGTTATCTTTTGACCTTAAAGTATTTTTGTAGTTTACTATGGCTGTCTGGACCTGTTGTGGCCCCTTTCTATAGTCTGTAAGGATTTTTAACACAGCCTGCAACACGTTAGAGAACTAAGGGAAGTCTCTTAAGGGCTTATTCTAAGAAATGCCTTGCTATTAAACAGAGGTATCAGCCTTTGGGATATATGATTGGGCTTGTTCAATGGCAGACGTGTGTTTAGTGACCAGATTGATCATTAGGATTTATAGGAGTAATATGTGGGCTTTTGACAACTCTCTGTGTCAGTGTTGCTTTTCCAGGGCTGCCTTTTCCCTATTGCTCTGAATATTTGTGCAGCCCCTTGGCAGGCCAATCATAGGAGCATTCCAGTTCCCTCCCCCATCTCTGCATCAATATGCTATTGAGAGATTCCTCCCTGCTCCCATGTGGGTGGCAGTACCAGGCACAACACTTGTATACAAGACACTAATGTGGGTGCAGGGCTTTGTGTTGTTGGCTATGGAACGTCTGTGGGTTGGAGATGCAACAAAGCTATGGGCCTGACAGGATGTATCAGAGAGTTGCCAGGCCCCTGTTTGCAGAGGTGGGTGGAGCTGGAATCCACATATGAAAATTTGCAGTAGTACAAGTAGAGACACAAATGAACTTAATCCCAATGTGTGTGTCTAGTTAATCTCTGTGGATTCCCACTGGGAAGCACATGGTGGATATAATTCCTGTTGAATTACAGCCATGATCCCTTGCATTTGTAGTCACAGCTCAGAGGGATGATTCCCATCCTCCTTGATGGTGGCCTGACCCTTGCTCTTTGATCATCTCACTTGCTTTGTTTTTTTGGTTTTTTGAGAACCTCGTTTTTTACTGAGTAGGAGGATTATCTCAACTGAAGCACTTCTCTCCCCCAGGCCCTGGTTGGGATTCTGTTTTAAGACCCCTCACAGCAACCTGCCAGAATGCAGTTGGGGCGGATTCCTACCTTGGCTGTCCTTCCAGTCTGACCTGATAACTTGGTTATGTAGTGGACTGAGGTGGATGGTACTTGGACAATACAATATGGCCATATTTTGAATGGTAACGGGCTTCTGAGATTTTTGCAGTCTCCCCTGCATTTCCCCATTTACTCAAGGGATAAGGAAGACTGTGCTGTATTTTCTGTCTGACTATACAAAACAGCTGCTCTTAAGGCTACAGTGGGGCTGGGCTGCTGCTGTGTGAGCGGGTGCCGAGCTGAATTCACTCCTTCTCCCAAACAGGCTGAGCAGGTTGGGCCAATATAGGATAGAGGAAGAACAGCAATTCCTGCATCTTTGTGCGTTGCTGATTTGGCAAGCCAGTAGCCTTGGTGCTATGCTTAGGACCTCCCAGACTTGGGACTTAACCTTCAATCATACGATCATCAAGGCATAGGAGAACCTAGCTATTTTAACATATTAATGAGCAGTGCCCATTTCATCAAGGAGAGAAAGTTAAAAGGTACTTCAGGGTCTCTTCATTCACTGCTGAGATATAAGCAGTGTTTGGTTCCTCCTCTTGAAAGCTTTCCATTCTGACTGGTAATTAAAAAAACTAAGAAGTGGTGCTTGAATTTTTCGTCTCTTCTCTTCTAGTCTCTTTTCCTTTATTTATTTATTAAATTTCTATACCATCCTTCTTCAGAGAATCACAGGGCAGTTTACAATATAAAAACAGAAAAATACATAACATAGTAACAAACAAAAACAATAACCCTGCCCCCATAGTTTAAAAGGCCTTATACAGTGGATGCTCGGGTTGCAAAAGTGATCCGAGTGGGATGCACGTTCGCAACCCGCAGCGTCCGCAACCCACAGTGGCACGTCTGCTCATGCACAGGTTGCAATTTGTAACCCGAAAAAGCGCAACCTGAAGCATCTGTAACCTGAGGTATGACTGTATAATTTAATTAGTCAAAGAACTGGGAGAAGAGGAATGCTTTCCCTTGGGAGAATATTCCACGGATGGGAGAGTCACTGCAGAAAAGGTCTATGTTGCCTCCCTTCGGACCTCTCATGGAGTAGGCACACAAAGGAGGGCCCTGAATTATGATCTCAGGGTCTGGGTGAGTTCATATGGAGAGAGGCAGTCGTAGAGGCATTGATATCCTGAACCGTTTAAGACTTTATACTGTAGGTCAAAACCAGCACTTTCAAACTCACTGGAAACTGGGCCTGGAAACTCACTGGCAGCCTGTGCAGTCATGCCAGGATTGGCGTAATATGCTCAAATCGTCCTGCCCTGGGTAAGCCTTTAGTGTCACAACTTCTTTTGGATTGTATGCCTGGGGGCAGAGTCTGCCTTATCACAGTCATATGTAAGCCTCTGTGGAGAGAGGAATGCTTTAAATGATTATAGTTTGGAATGCCCATATACTGTGCCTGGGTAGTTGTTGTGACCTCCTGTCTCTGGGAAATACAATACAGTGGTACCTTGGGTTACAGACGCTTCAGGTTACAGACTCCGCTAACCCAGAAATAGTACCTCAGGTTAAGAATTTTGCTTCAGGATGAGAACAGAAATCGTGCAGGGGTGGCGCAGCAGCAGCGGGAGGCCCCATTAGCTAAAGTGGTACCTCAGGTTAAGAACAGTTTCAGGTTAAGAACGGACCTCCAGAACGAATTAAGTTCTTAAGCCGAGGTACCACTGTACTGAGAGGTGTGCTTCAGGTGCTGAGAGGAATGCTTAGATTGCCTAGGCAAGAGTCATATTCTACAATAGCCAGGACCTTTTTGCTCTGTGAACTTCCTGGTTCTCATAAAGGTGGTTGTGCTGAATTGTAACCATGTAGATGATGTGTAAGGGTAATATATTCAGAAATGCCCCTTAAGCACCTCTGCAACTCCTTGTCCATCCTCTATGGCTACGTTTTCCAGCTATTAGAGTATCTTCTCAACTATCATGTTGGAGATTGGAAAGAACAACTACCAATATCAGGCATGGTTTGCTTACCACAATTCTTCTACCTGTGCTGCAATTAAGGGCTTTTCTTTCATCTTCCTGGTTGATTTCCCAATTTAAGGGGAGCGAAGAGTAGAATCTTTGGCTTGTTGGAATGTGTTTCTCTTACCTCTGGGCTTTTCCTGCTCACTAGCTCTCAGCTTCTGCAAGGAACAATCGGTCAGCTACCTCAGAATATTGTTATCCCTAATTCCCTTGCTATGCCTGTTGTATGATGGGTTTTTGTGCACTTTAGTACTATTTCCCTCTTCCTGCACTAGCAGCCAGTGTCTGGGGCTTACTCTTGGTAAACCTAGTAAGATTATGGGGATTAGCTAGGTTTTACCAGGCATGTGTTAGGCCTTCGTAGCACCTTTCAAACTTGGGTCAGTTGGCAAAGTGGGAGAGAGACATATTTTTCAGGAACTGATTAGAGTTTTTCTTAATTTATTGACCCCGCTTATGAGGCTTGTCAGTATCCTTTGGACTTCCTGAAGCACTTGCTTCTTGCCCCCTGAGTCTTTGGTTGGACTATTTGTATAGGATTGAAGAAGCAAAAGATACCAAACCCTAGCTGCTTGAACATCTGTGGGTGTAACTTGGAAACTATAGGAAAATATGGCTAGAGATGATTAATCAAATCTAGCGTCATTCAATCATTTTATATTTGACTAAACAAACAAATAAATTATTATGATCCCCTTGTAAACATGAGTGTTCCTGGTTGGCTACTGCCCTTCCTGGGTTAACTTTTCCATTTTATTCTGCTTATAAGCTTGACTTCTTCATACACTGATTCTGTTAGGCAGGGTGGGGAGTCCATGGTGGAAAAACTATTGCCTTTAATTCCCTGACAGCTTACTACGAACACTGTGGAAAGTGGGGTGGGAGGAGCTCTTGATTTCTTTTCTCTCCCTATTGACTTCAGTGGGAGAAGCTGAGGTAACTTTGGCTTTACATCAGGGAAATGAGAAGGCCTGGGATTCGGTGTCTGAAGTCTCTCCCCAACTCCCCCCCGCCCCCTAATTTCTGACCTTCCTACTGCTGGAATGGCAGTGGAGCTGTGCCACACTACACTGGTGAGGAACCTCCCCCTCTGTCTGCAGACCTCCTTTGCAATAGAGAAGGAAGTCTTTACAATTATTGTTAATTTAATCAGTCTTAACTATTCATATATCTTTCTAACAATAGATTGTTCACTTGGTTTATGGGTATTTTTCCAAGCTTTGACAGTAATAATCCTGCAGGGATTATGATATGTAGAATCTGGATTTTGTATGGTTATAGGGGTCTAATAAGCAGATCAGAGGGTCTAATGGAATTTCAAGAGGCAAACTTTCAACCTTTCTTTTCCTCTTTGGTGGGGGTACCTCAAAGCGAAGAGTGAGCCTGAAGTTCTAATGAAAACCTTTAAAAATCTCTAGGTGCTATTGCTGTTTGATAATCCTACATTTGTTTCTTTTATTCTTTATGCACTTTTATTTTAAATTGTTCTTTGAACTCTCCAATTTGCAGTCCCTTGTATGATGCAGGCAACTGACCTTATGCCATGGACAGTTGTTCTTGGCAATCACCTTCCTTTTTTCCATACAATCAGTTGTACTACTTTCAACTTTTTAGAGCTTCTGTAGTTGGGTCATTAAACTTTCCTTGCTGTCTTTGAACCTACTCCAGACTTTAGGGGCAACAAGCTTTGTGTGTGCACATGTGTTAGTGGACCTGAATTGAAATAACAGATGTGATCTTCTGCAACCTGATACATAGGTTTTGCTGAGGCTGCGCTGTTGGCCATGCAAATATCCTGTAGCCATCTTGGGGTGCAGGAATCAAGCATCTTTTACATGGGGCCAGAAGCAAGAGGATGTTCTGTGAATCGGCACAACAAGCCAATTCCTTAAATTCTTTTAAAAGCTGGGCAAGTAGGGCTTTTATGATAGAACTGGCCTTCACCATTTGAGTCTAGTTGGCATGTGTGTTGCTTTCCTAATCTACGACTTCAGAGGAGGTTTGTTCTGTACCTGCTGGTGAAAGAACATTTTGAAAAAGGCGTTTCCTTTTTCTTGGGTAATTCAGGACTGCCTGTCATTTTGCACCGAGTGGGGGGAGGTGCATTGTGCTGCAATTCATGCAGAGCAGTATTGGGGATGTGCTTGTGACTTGTACAGCATGTGCTTGGAGTGATTCTAAACTACAATTGTAAGATGGGGAAGAGTGGCTGTTATAGAGAGATGCTTGTGCCTGATTAAACAGTTTATTCCTATATCTGTATAGGCATGCATTTTGCTGCAAATGCTTTTTGTGCAGAGTTCAGATGGGCAAGAGGCACAGAATTCCCAAAATCATACTGCCTAATAGCAAGAAGTCTTTAGGATCATGTGATCTCTCATTTTTCAGCTCTGTAGCTGGTCATATGAGGAGGGCAAAGTTGGCAGTTGGAAGATTCTGAGAGGAAGTGATTGGATTGCCTACTTCATTAAAATAGTTGACAGTTCTGTGCAGGATTGGGAGCAGTGCTGTAGAAGCATTGTATGACTGGACCTGCAGATAATTCAAGTACTATTGATGTGACTCACTCTTTCTTTCTTGTGCAGAACAGCTGAACTACTGTTGCCATGGACTCACTGGTGAACATGTATCAAGACTTCATAAAGAAAGCAGGTGAGTTTGGCTTACTCAGCCAAAGTGACCCACTGGGGCCTCAAGAAGAGAAGTAGTCAACTTTCTGGCTGCCTTACAGATGCTACCTCCCCTGCCCCAGGGGTAACAAAAGCTTGAGGGTCCCGGTGTGACTCAAACACTTAACTTATCCTGCCCTAGATGCATAGGGCTGCTGATAAAAGAACAGAGGGAGTGTTGTTGGGCACAGTGCATACCTCTGAACAGTTCACTTTTCCCTTCAGACCCACGGATTTCTTCGTATCCACTTATGGGCTCACCTTTGCCTATGACGGGCATCTTGCTGGGTTATATCTACTTTGTACTGTCATTGGGGCCACGCATCATGGCCAACCGGAAACCTCTGAACCTCAGGAAGTTCATGATTGTCTATAACTCCTCCATGGTAGCTCTGTCGCTCTACATAGTCTATGAGGTAAGCATCTCCTAGATAGATTAGTTCTAGCAGCCATTGGTGGGATGTGGCTGTTACTGTTTGTGGTGCATCCCCAGTGTCTGTTTCAAACTCCCTCCTACCCTGGCATATGTAAAGCTTTATGGGGTTAAGAGGTTTTGGGGTGGGATGCACCTAACGGATCCTGACAACGGAAACCATTTGTGCAATGGGCCTTTGGTCTGGTTACATTAAGGTGTTAATGTTCATGCAGGGTGTGGTTTTTTTATGAGGCTGCTAATTTCCATGAATAAACTCTTTCACTCTTCCTATCAGGAATTGTTCACATGATGACCTAGAAGTGTAGCAAGGCTATGCTTAACAGACAATGTAGAAGTTTCTACTAGCTGTATTTTACTTAAATATACCAGCTGGCCATAATCATGCAACAGTTGTCTAGTGTCTCCATTGTAGCTTTTTATACAGAATGGTACATACATGTGACTTGGGAATTGCACAACCCCTTCCCAGTAAATATGTTTTCTCTGTCAGTGTTTATGTGATGGAGTACATCATGCTTACTGGTATTCCATTTTCTTAAAGCTGGCAGGGGTAGCATTACCTGCTCAGGTCAATAGTCAGGAGAATTATCTTAAGAAGTGCCTCTTCTTTAAAAGTGTTAAGTTACAAATTAAGTCTATTGGACTTGCATTGTAGCAGCTGGATGTACAAGGGCATTGCTGGACAAAACTACATACATAAGCTGAATTTTAAAACTATAAATATGGGGAGATTAAGTGTGTGTATATATTAAGTCAGTATGCAGAATTACATCAGAGTTAGTTATTTACAACACCACCTAACCAGGTGGGGATTATTGAAGAAGTAGAGCTAGCACCCCATCCACCTAATTGTTGAGCATGGTGGCTGCAACAGAAGTTGGGGTAGGATATTGTGGCAGCATGGAGTTGGTGCAGCAATCAGACCCAGATTGGGCCCAGTGCTGTTAGCACATGATAGGAGCAGGGCTGTCTCAGCCCCATCCCTGCAAAGCCTTGTTTGGGGGCTTTCTGTAGACTGCTGCCAGCAGCCCTTCTGCCTGCCCATTCAATGGGCAGAAAGAGGAACGCCATGTCAGCAGTGACACTGGTGTTACTCTGCAGGTGGTGGCTTATGGAGGCTGGCAGCCCTGGATGAAGGGACACCTCTCCAGTATGTATGTGTGTGCGTGCGCACACACACACACACACAACACAGCGCAAAAGGGATTTGGATTGCTGTGACAGCTGAAAATTCCACAGGGTTTTGTTTCAATGGCTGCTCATAGAAGTGCCTAGAAGAGAGATTTGCATGGCAGAGAAGCTGTATGACATGTACCTTGTACAACTTTCCATTTCAGCACTAGCTTGGTAGCCATTGGTGACCTAGGAATTCTGTGCAGATGAATGAATGGACTGCTGGTTTGCTTGATTTGTGGTGGCTGCTAAGGAAGGAAAGCTTGTCCCTCAGCTTTGTCTGTCCTCCTCCAGCCTGTGCGATAGCAAGCTACTTTATTTTATTTATTTTAATTTAATTTTCCTGCTAATAGGATAATTGCCTGCATTTTAATGTTGACCATAGAGAAGAAGCTTCTCTTTCTCTTCAGTGAGCATGGAAACGTAGCTGATTAGCCTCTTATAAAACTAGTAACACAAATTTTAGGCTTGTAATTTTTGTGGGTATGTTTACAAAGCTGAGCTGGTGAATGTAGTATCATTGAGAAATATCTGAATGGTGGCTCCTTGTTGCAGTTCCTTATGTCAGGCTGGTTGACTGGTTACACTTGGAGGTGTGACCCTGTGGACCAATCCCAGAATCCCATGGCCCTTCGGGTAAGTTCTTTCATTCTTTCAACCCCATATCTCGTCTCACATTCCTCCATGTGTGAGAGTGTTGTTGTTGTTGTTGTTTTTAATGTAGGCACAAGCTTGGCAAATGTTGCAATTCTGTGGTGGGATTGCTCCAAGAGGAGAAACGGGGGTTCAGAAGGAAGAAAAAATGAGGGTAGAAAAGTAGGGTGGAGCTTTATGTTTTGATGACTAGGATTTCTGACATTGCTCTTTCTTGGTAGATGGTCCATGTAGCCTGGGTCTTCATCTTCTCCAAGTACATTGAACTGCTTGACACAGTAAGTGCTTGTTTTTTGAGGCCTACAGTATCTTGTTTGGAGCAGAAATGGGTATGGCTACACATTTGTATTGGCCTTAACAACACTTACTGGATGTGGTCAGACATTCCTACTTATTCTGACATGGATCATTTGTGCAAATTAATGGTGACTAACCTTTATATTCTACTAACACAAGTAGGTATTTCATTGGGGTAGGGTGGTTTTTGTTCATTTTCTCTTGCAGTATGTACAGTTGATATTTATTAGCTCACTGAAGATGATTGGATTGTTACTATTTGGAGTCTGCAATGGTGCTTCCTCTCTTTTATACATTCTGGAGTAATGGCCTACTGGCCAAAATGAAAAGCCCATCTCTCTCTAATCTCTTGCTTCCAGGTGATCTTCATACTAAGAAAGAAGAATGAACAGGTGACCTTCCTGCATGTGTTCCACCATTCAGTGCTTCCCTGGAGCTGGTGGTGGGGTGCCAAATTTGGCCCAGGTGAGATTTAGGGAAGGCATGTATTCATTCTCTCTCTCTCTCTCTCTCTCTCTCTCTCTCTCCCCCCCCTCTCTCTCTCTGTGTGTGTGTGTGTAAATTTGATTAACATTTAATTGATTTTTAATGGGCCTATCTATGCTTTTAGCTGTTTCTATTTTATCTGTAAGCCACCTTGAGTCTCTGCATGGTGAAAGATGATGGTGATGAATTGTTAACTTTTAAAATAAAGTACAGAGCTTTTAGAATGGTAAAAGTTAATATTGTATAATTTTTATATCAAGGATTCTCAACTTTTGGGGCCTGGGGGCTCATTTGGAAATCTAAATTTGTTGTGGGCACTTCAAAATAGCATTTCACAGAATACTAACTGGAAATGCTTAGGAACCCTCCCCCAACCCCAACCCCCCAAAGACAACAATAACAAACATTTCTGACTTCTTTTACTCTGACTATTACCACCATATTTGTGGTCCCTGATGTTCCAGAAGAATTCCTTTCTGGTCTTGCTTATATTTATGTAGGACTTGGTCATATCTCAGCTCTTCCTTTACCATTTGAATTTAATCTTTTTCTTATTTGTTGGCCTGCAGGAGGAATGGGCTCATTTCATGCTTTAGTGAACTCGATAGTACATGTGGTGATGTACTTTTACTATGCGCTGTCAGCTGCAGGGCCTGCCTATCAAAAGTACCTGTGGTGGAAGAAGCACATCACTGCCATTCAACTGGTGAGTAGGAAAGGGAAAGGACCAGGCCACTCATGCCAACAACTCCCAGCTTTGGATGGTACAACCAGCCTGGGACATTGGTCTGACTTATTTCCTTTCTCTTGGCAAGAGCTACAGGAACTTATTTAGCAATTGTTTCCTGTGCTAGACTTTCTGTGTTCTCCCTCTCCCAGCTTGAACTACCTGTCCCTAGGTCTGTCTATTTCCTCCCGTGGGTAGGGGAAGGGGATATAGCTGCCTTCTTTACTCCATAACTTTCTCTTGCCTCCACTCACAGTTGCAGTTTGTGCTCGTCTCCATCCACATCTCCCAGTACTACTTCATGCCCAGCTGTGGCTACCAGTACCCAATCTTCATCCACCTCATCTGGATTTACGGCGTTATCTTCTTCCTCCTCTTCTCCAACTTCTGGTACCATTCGTACACCAGAGGCAAGCGTCTGCCCAAGGTCATGACACAACCTCAGCAGAATGGCTTTCATGAGAATGGTGCCATTTCTAACGGCAAAGCCAAAGCCAACTAGGAGGTGGGTGGGATCAAGGTGTCTCGGACCAACCGAACCCATGTCTGGGCCCATTAGCAAGACCAAGTGCCTAAAGACTGTTGTCTTGCAGTTCCAAGCCACCTTCCCAACTGCTCTGTATCCCTCACACCTGGCCTTCAGCTGTCCCAGGGGAGAGAGGCTGCTTGGGCTGTTGGTGCTGGTTTTAGCCTAAGGTCTTCAAAGTGCCTGTGTCTGCCCTGGGCTGGGCTCCCTCCAGAGCTGGACCAAAGCAGAACTCTGCCAGATGGGACACACCTTTCCATTTAGTTCTATGTACACCATGTGATCCAGGTGGGAATTTTGTTCCTCTGCTTTCCCTAAGTTTGTGTTGCCCCCTGTTCATTCTCTTTACCCCATTGGAGCCCTGCCATTCATACTTGAATGTGAGTGGTCCCTTGTTGCTGTGGGTCTGACTCCCCCAGAGAGATCTATTCCTGCTCTGTATGCAGGTGGGGTGCTATAGGCCAAGGGCTTCATTCTTGCTGCCTTGGCTGGCCTCAGTGTTCATCCCTCCACATAACTCCCCAGTTTTTGGTTGCTCTGATCCCACAACCTTAGCAATAACTCTGGGCTCTTGCTCCCCATGGGTTGATGACCACAGATACTTTTGCTGCACTGAAGCCCAGGGAGAAGGACCTTTTTCCAGCTTGCATGCTGTTGCTCTGTGTGCCTTTTTATTATTATTATTATTACCTGATCTGCTCCAAGGGGCAGACACTCCCTGTATTCTAAGCCTTGGGGAGGACTCAGGAGAGGTGCCTCCCTTCTACCTGAGTTTCTCACTTGTATTCACAGAAATAAATGGACAGAAAGAGAGTAGTGATTCATGTTCTTGATTTCAAGGCTTTGGACCCATGACTGGTCAGGCTTGGGTGAGAAGAACAAACATTTCCATGGGCCATATTGACTATAAAACAGATGTTGACATTCAGTTCCAATGAGGTGCTCCCCTTCAGTTACCTTGTGCCTTAGTTGGGGTTAGTTTAAGGAGTGGGGATAACTTAAAAATTCAGATCAAAAACCTATGAAGTATTGTAGTGGCCACGTTCTGGCTTGCCCAGTGTAGTGTCGTGCCTCAGATGCCTTCTGCTAGAGGACCACGACTTGAGCAAAGCTAACTTTCCTTTCTTTTCTCCCTGCCAGGCGGAATGCTTATTCTCCTTTCCTTACATGGAAAGTTTTAGGCCAGCTGCCTTTCTGTTTTTTACTGATTTATGTTCTTGCCCAAGCTCCAGCTGCTGCGAAATATCCTGTGCCCAAAGAAGCCCTATTCCTTGGTGCTATTTGCCTGTAGCCTGAAAAGTGGCTCTGCTGTTGCAAATAGGCCTGTGTTAGAATTGGCCAACAATGGCAGATCTTTGATCTGTGCAGTATCCTATAGATAGTTCTAAATGTGGCTACAAGTGTTGCTGGATAGAATAATCCAAGGCATGGCAGAATGCATATTTTGTTGGAATAAATCTTGCAGAGTGACTTGGTTACGTAGGTGTCTCTCTCTACCTCAGTGCTAGGGCTAGACTAACACATAACCTGGATTATGTGCCATAAGCAATGCTAGATGTACTACTACAGCTTTTACCACCAGCTATTTTAGCCAGTTTTCAGATAGGATGGTCCTGTTTTAAAAACTTTTAAGCAAAGTTTATTGTTAGATTAAATTACAAGGTTTTGTAACACTTAAATCTCTCCACTGCTGATCCCTTGCTGTGTCCTGCCTCCTTCCTCCAGTGCATGTGTGAGAAACTTTCAACTAATGCTTATGACAGCATTCTACATTTACACCACTGTTCTGAATTAATATTTTATTATGATGCAAGGGAATTTAGGTATATACTACTCAGCAATAGTAAAAGATGCTTATTCTACTATGCATGCCTGTTCTTGCTGTTATTTTGCTATGGTTTAACACCTGGTAAATAATAATGCTTCTGGTTCTCCAGAAGAAACTTAGTCATGCTGGCCACATGACCTGGAAGCTGTATGCCGGCTCCCTCAGCCAATAAAGCAAGATGAGCGCCACAACCCCAGAGTCGTCCACGACTGGACCTAGCAGTCAGGGGTCCCTTTACTTTAATGAAATGAAGATGGGACAGTGCATTCCAAATGAGACTTTACCTGTATGGCTTTCTATTGGAACTGTTGGCCTTGCCCAGTCTATTCGCAAATATGGGATAATGAGCTCCGTGGTCTTATGATTAAAAACTATAGGCTGTTCTCATGTGCTCCCTACTGAACAGTCAACAGCATTTACTGCTCAACATACCGTATTTTTCGCTCTATAATACGCTCCCAACCATAACACGCACATAGTTTTTAGAGGAGGAAAACAAGGATAAAATATTCTAAACGAAACAGTGGATGTATGATTTTTGTGGTTCATGCTGTGGCCACAGACATGTGATCTGACGGTGAGTTTGGGGTAGCCCAATGCAAAAATCCTGAGGATCCATGTGGATCTGTGCTTTGTAACCACGTTTTAAGTGGGGAGGGAAGGAAAAGCACTCGAGACAAGGAGCACGTGCGGAGCAAGCTCTGCTTCTCTCCCTCCCCCCCCCCCCCCTTAGCGAGCTGAAAAACTTTGCTGGAGGGACAGAGAGCCTGCTTGCTTTAAAGGAGGCTACCGGACAGGAGCCTCTTACATGAGTGTAAGCAGCTCCTGTCCGGTAGGCTCCTTTAAAGCAAGCAGGTTCTGCTTTTCTCCCTCCCCCCCCCCCCCCTTAGCGAGCTGAAAATCTTTCCTGCTATTTCCAGCAAAGCGGGACAAGATACAGAGAGCCTGCTTGCTTTAAAGGAGCCAACCGGACAGGAGCCGCTTACACTCGTGTAAGCTCCTCCCCTCCCCTCCCGCTTTGGTCCTTTAAAGAAGCAGGCACTCTGTCCCTCTCTCCTCCCCATTCAGCGGCTCTTCTCCCGCTGGAAACCACAGAGGAGGGAAGCATTCGCTCCGTAACACGCACAGACATTTCCCCTTACTTTCTAGGAGGAAAAAAATGCGTGTAATGGAGCGAAAACTACGGTATGTATCCTATCTTGACACAAGTGCTCACAGCAGCTTATTCAAATTTGACTAGTGTAAACATTTGGGATAGTATGTCTTGTTTGAGATAATCTACAGTTTTCAAATACTATATGCCTCCTAAAATACAACAGGAAGTTTAGTAGCAGATATCCTGCAAGTGTTCCTGCTTGTAGGTAGGCTATGGCAGCAAGTCCCATTTAAAAAGAGCTGTGTGTAGCTGATGTGTATAGGATCACACTGTGAGGGGGCACCTAAATGAGCTTTTAAAGTATAAGAAGCTACCCAGTTGTGAAGATTTTAATCAAACCATTATATACACCAGTGATAGCCAAGTACTGCAGATCCCTTGTTTTTCAAAAGCCAAGTCAGGGACCCCCTACAATTGAAAATTTTGATCTCTCTGGTAGTTTTAGTTATGCGAATGGAGCTGCGGACCCTCTATCGTCCACAGGCCACCAATTGTGAACCACTGATATACACTGACCAGCAGTGGCTCTCTGTGGTTTCAGACAGGCCCTAGCTAGAGATGGCAGCAATTGAACCCAGCACCAATGCATGCAAAACAGATTCTCTACCATGGAGCTGCAACCCATTCTCTGGATTTAATCATTACCTCATCTGTTTATATGCTGGAAGTGACGGGTTACATGTATTAAAATATGCTGTAAAGAGAGATGCACAAGGACTTTAAAACTTCATGGATGCATCTACTTCCTCAGTTTGTAGTTGGGGATGGGGGGAAATTGTAAAGGGAATGAGGCAGACAAACATTCCTCACTGTCAGGGCCTGCCTCCACAGCTCAGTTCCTGGTAGTAAACTGCCTTCCACTAATTCAACTCCAGCTTTTTCACAGTAAAATACAGGCATTCTTAGTTACTATCATCCCAGGCCCAGAAGCACAACCTCCTTCCAATATCCAATCTGATAAAGTGCACAACCAAGTTAGCCCCTGTTGCCCTCCCTACTTTCTGATATTGACTCTAGCTAAGTGGCCCACGCTTCCTATCTTCAGCTATGTGCACATAACAGTTTCTACTTCCTGCTACTCTGCTATTAAATAGTTTTAAGCTTTTGGTTGTGGGTGGGGAATCTAAAGAGATGGTGATTGAATCCAATAGGATTCAATCACCAAGTATTATGTAGCACTATGTATACGTTTCACCATACACTGTTTAGCCTCAAATCTTACAAAGTTTTAGTACACAGCAGCAAGGATCCTTTTTTAATTGGTAAGAACAGTATTCGTATGGGAGAAAGAATATATACTGCAAGCATTTGAACAAGAATACAATCTAGAAACCAGATTATCAGAGTAGCTTGATCCAACTATTCTGCCACAATAAGGTCTTACAGCCCCCATAAGTGCTTTTGTAGCCACTTCTTAGCCCTATAAGGAATTAAACAGCCCTTGGTAGAAAGTGCATGTTGTATCACTGTCAGTAGCCCAGCTACTGATGGGCACCTTAGCTACTACACCCAAGATGATTATTGCTCATTACTATTTCCATACACCTTGATGCACAGTACTAGATACCTTATCATTTGTTTACTTCAAAACATTAAAAGCCTCATTTTCAACACACCTCATACTTTGTGTACCTGTTGTCTATATAGGCTAGGGCTGCATATTCTCTTGGGAAACATCAGAAACACTAGCTTTAAGATAAGCACTCTGGTCTTCCATCAGTAGTTTATTTGGTTTATTACAAATGATACAGGCCAGATAGCCAGCAACAATTAAATCCACTTTGATATATCAGTCTGTTGCTTTTATCCTATCCTAGATATCAACCCCATGTACCAACCCCATTTCTTAAGTGAGAGTGAAATATTTATTAAATTGTTTAAAATTCTGTACACAAAGCAATAGGTTAGAGTGTGGGCTCAGCGGATGCCTTGATGGATAATGCTACTCTTGGTGCTGCTGTCTTTCTCCTTCTTACGGGCTGGGTCCAGCTCGAAACACCGCCAGAGCCTCAGTGTTTCATCTGCTGCTGCTGAGGCCACTGTGGACCCATCTGGACTCATAGTCAGGCTTAGCACTCTAGCTGTGTGACCTGGGGAATATTAAAAACAAAGGTGTGCCATTTCCAGCAGACAAGTGGAAGGAACAATGCATGTGTGGCTGTTTCCATTATATGAAGGCAGCAATAGCCACAAATTAGAAGTTGGCTAAATCTGGTACTTCAGCCATTTCCATACCATCTATCTGAACTTACCTTTTAACTCTGTGACCTTGGACATGGATGGGTATTTCCATACCACGAGCTGGTTCTGGGCAAAGCCATGACCAGACACAAGTTCTTTGTAGTTTGTAGACCAAAGTACTGCACACACCTGTCAGACATAATACAGTGAGTACCAAGAGCCCAAATACATCCTCATGTATAAATTGAAGAGACTGAGCATCAGCTTAGTATCCAATGCTGAACTGCTCTTTATTTTCCATTGAGAATACTAGATGAACCTACCTGAGACTGTGCATCCACTGTATTGAGGCAGGTACCCGAGCACACACTCCAGATCCTTATATGCCGGTCACTTGTTCCACCTCCCGTTGCCAGCACATTGGACTGCCATGGACTCCAAGCTACAGCCTAGAAGAAAGGTGTCTTAGGTTAAGCTTCCCTATTGCCAGCAACATGTCAAATGCCTCCTACATAAAGAACTACTTACCTTAACAGCTCCTTGATGCTGTGTGAAAGTCTGCACAGGCTGAAATGATCCACTATCCCCTTGGATGCTTGGCCAGACATTTACCAGGTTATCATTTCCTCCACTGGCCAGATAGCGACCATCAGGTGACCACTTGAGCCCACACACTTCTTGCGTATGGCCAGCAAGTGTTGCCACATGGTGCTCTGCCACACGAACATCATGATGATGAATGTGACCGGTCCGTGACCCGCTGTTAAGAGAGGCATAAGATTTAGTATATAAACCCAAACTCAAGTGCTAAGGACAACCAATATCACCTCTTCACTTTGGAAAGAAAAAAAAGTTCCAGAGAAGGCAGTTTTGCTGTACTCCTGCTGTTATATTTATATCCTGCCTTTCCCCCCAGAACCAGGCCTCAAGCATGAATAAAGACAATAAAGTGATACAGATAATAAATGGAAATTAATCAATAATATTAAACTACATAAAAATATTTTTTAAAAACTAGTAGAAACAACAATAGTGTTAAAAGCCCTTTCCTAAAAAACAATCAGTTCTCAGAAGCCTACTGGAGTAAAAGTCTTCACCTGCCAGCAGAAGGACAAGGAGGGAGCCAGTCTGGCCTCTCTAGGAAGGGGGCTCCAAAGTCTGCAAGCCCCACCTGCATCACCACCAAACATGCTTGTGAGGGTGGTGTGACAGAAGGGCCTCCCTCAAAGATCTCAGAGCACAGCCAGGTTTGTATAGAAGAATACAGTCCTGCAGATAGCCTGAGCCTAAGCAAGTAATGCTCTCATGAATCCCTTTGTCTGGGATTTGGGCCATACCTGGATAGAATATGGCTGTTCCAGCTCAGGGAGCTCACACGGGATGAGTGACTGACCATGTTTCGTAGACGCTTCTTCTGCTGGATGTCCCATAACTAGAATCACCACAGACAATATTTAGTACAGCCATCTGGCTAAACTCGAGTACTGCCAGGGGGGTTGGAAATGGAGAAGAGTATATACCAAGACAAGCCCACTTTGCCGAAACCATTTAAAATCAATTGGAGAAATGCAACCAAGCCATGGCCCTCAAAGGAACTAGCTCAGTCATGTCTCAACCACGAACATACCCACACTTCAGTAGTTCCCACAACCTGCCAGGTACCTGCTGGTAATCATGACCCCAAAGAGTAACCACATAACGCAGATTTCTGCATTGCAGGGGGTTGGACTAGATGACCCTTGGGTCCCTCCCAACTCTTAAGATTCTATGAACTTCTGGTAGAGATCATGAATATCTCTGTAAACCATGCCCCTTGGAAAGTGGTCAAAGTCAACAAAGCTTAATCAAGTCATTAAAGAGACATAACCCCTACCTGAACCTCTGCGTTACTTGTGCCAATTGCAAGGTAGTTTCCCTCTTTGATCCAAGACACGGAGGAGATGTAGTCATCTGGGTGTTCCATCTGCATGAGCTGGATTATTTCTCGGGACTCATAGTTCCACAGATACACTGTTTTATCCAGAGCCACAGCCAGGAAGTTGAGGGCGCTCCAGTCAATGAGGTTCAGATCTAAAACAATAGATGAATCGCCACTAGCCCCTTCCTTTTCCTCTCTGCACACCTCCCCATCCCCCATTGTAACGCCTGACATGGCTCCAGTTTCTCTAACAACCCCTCCCTCTCCACCCACAGTAGCCAAGGCAAATACCACATGGACACATGGAGGCATAAGTCTTCTGCAGTGTGTTACATCATCACAGAACTGACAGGGATCCTATAAAATACAAGCACTGTAGCTACTTACAGTAGTCGTTGCGGATGTCTGGGGCGTCCAGAATCCGGTCTGACATGGAGGCTATGTATCTACCATTCTTCCGAGAGGAGCCTGGTGTGTTCTTCTGGCTGTAGAGCACTTTGAGATTGTTCTGGTATCCTGGGGTGGGGAAGAGTGACCATGATTACGCAGCCCAAACCAAAGTCAGCCATGTATTTGCTTCCACTGTAGTTGACATAGATCTAGTTTCAGCTCATTTACCCAGCTGCTGAAAGGCCTAATAAGTCTTCTAACACATCTGGGTTTTCAGCTAATTCTGTCAAAATGCAAAGCAACTGGGGTAAGCCACCACCACACCATGAACAGATCAAACCATCCGCAAGAGAAGCTTCCTCCTCACAGGCACTGCACTTGAGTTATGCTGCTCTTTCAGCTAAGGGTGCAACCCTTTGCATACATATGTAGGAGAGAGCTCCACTGAGAAGCTCCAAATAAACCTCCAAATAAACATGTACAAGAGCGCACTGCATCAAGGAGGTTAATTCTATTTATTTTTTTTTAAAAAGGAGAACCCTAATTCAAGAAAGGACTTCCCTGCTGCTGTTTCATGTAAAAGGCTATGGGCTCTGGTTGATGACCCAAACCAGCACAATCCTAATAGCTTGAACAAAATGCAAGCAAACCACCTTGTTTTACTAGCATAATACAGAATTACACAAGCGGCAGCCTATAAACCAGAGTCACTGCTAGGCTGCAGACTGGCAATACTACTTTCCTACCACTCAGGAAGGCATCATTGCCTTGAACAATTCTCACTCTGAAGTCACAGCATAGCAGGGCGAGGGTGCCATCCGCATGAACCGGATTATCAGGAAGCACCACCATAGCATAATAAAATAAAATAATAATATATATATTTTTTATATCCCATCCATCTGGCTGGGTTTCCTCAGCTACTCTGGGTGGCTCCCAACAGAACATTAAAAACACAATAAAACATCAAACATTAAAAACTTCCCTAAACAGGGTTGCCTTCAGATGTCTTCTAAAAGTCAGATAGTTGTTTATTTCCTTGACATCTGGTGGGAGGGCTTTCCACGGGATGGGCGCCACCACCAAGAAGGCCCTCTACCTGGTTCCCTGTAACCTCACTTCTTGCATGGAGGGAATTGCCAAAAGGCCCTGGGAGCTGGATCTCAGTGTCCGGGCAGAATGATGGCAGTGGAGACGCTCCTTTAGGTATACTGGGCCAAAGCCATTTAGGGCATCCCTTTTGAATCCTTGCTATTTCTACCATCTAAAAAGACCCTGATGTTGGGAAAGTGAGGGCAGGCACAAGGAGAAGGGGACAACAGAGGACGAGATGGTTGGACAGTGTTCTCGAAGCTACTAAAATGAGTTTGACCAAACTGCAGGAGGCAGTGAAAGACAGGAGTGCCTGGCGTGCTCTGGTTCATGGGGTCACGAAGAGTCGGACACGACTAAGCAACAAAAATACCTTCAGTGTCTTTCACCCACAAGGAAAGCATCTGGTCCTACCTTCAGGGGCATTCTGAGGCTTTCCACTCAGTCGCAGGATCTTTGCCTCTTCTACATCAAAGCCATTCAGGTTCATTGCCCAGGCCTTCTGATGCTCCTTGGGTTGGAAAAGCAGTCCCATTAAAAAAATAAAAATGAATTAGTAGTCTGTCATACAACAGGAATGGAAAACATTATCCCTCCAGATGTTGCTGACCTCAAATTCCCATCAGCCCTAGCCACATGCCATGCTGGCAGGGACTTATGGGAGTTTTGAATCCCATAACATCTGGAAGGCCAAAGGTTCCCAGCTCCCTTGCTCTTACAGTATAGACAGCTAAGCAATTATATGCCTGCAGGCTGACATGAGCAACAAGAGCCAAATCAGAGCTGGAAGGTTTGTATGGCATAACCTCTTACCTCATCGTCACCCACACAAGCCAATATACTGTAAAGCAGGAAGCAGGTGAAGATTTGTCAATCTTCTGTAATTTTATCAGCTAAACACCACCATCCTAAGATTGGAGATAAGAGTAAAGGGCAGCATTTCCATCCACCCTCATTGGCACTGGAGGGGAGGATGAGGAGAAATGCTACCTTTTACCTAAAAACTGATCTTTGATGTGATGCTTAACACTAAGATTGGATATACAATCTCTCTGCATGAACTTAAGAGATCCTATCTAAAGAGCTAGCAGAGGTGCAAGCATACATGTGTGCTACCTGCCTGTGACAAGGGAGAGAAGAGGCACATGCATCTTGTGGAATTTGTTTGGTTTGCCCTTCCTACTGCTAGAAAGCAACCCCTGGAAATGTGGGCAAGTTCAAATCCAATCTTTGGGCTGAAATAGGCTCTCCTGCCCTGTATCACATAGCTTGAGTTATTTACTTAGCTACCCATAAATGACAGCCTAGGATTGTGTACTGGTCATCTTGATTTTGTAGCTAATATGAGCAAAATGGCCTGTATAATGGCTGGGTTTCAGAAATCTAGCATGTATTATATTATCCCATGTCTCATTAAGCAGCTGCCTCTGTACAGCTACTAACCTACTGTCAGGAAGCCTTCTTGGCCAGTTATTATATGTCAATATCTCCCTGCACCATTTCTATATGGCTTGCATGAGGAACAGTTGTTCTTTAATATCACAAACTCACCTTCTTGGTGGGGGTATCATCAGAAGACTCCTCTTTTGTCAAGAGGAAGCTGGCCACATCCATTTGCATAGCACTGCGATTAGGAATGTATCTGTCCCCTCCAGTTTTGTTTGGAGTGTTTTGTGCTTTAGAACCAGACTTGCCTACAAGACGGAGAAACAGCAAAAAATCTATTGCATCTATTGATAGATAAGATTTGATTCATAGAAAGGAGTACTTCTGTGACTATTCCACAGTGCCATCAAGGGATGTAGTGGATCTGCCACTCCCAAGATCTAGTTGGGAGAAAACCACAAGACAAGCTGACGACATATGCTAGGTCAACCCATAGCCTCAAACATTAAGATGTGTCCTCACCCTCATAAGATACAACAGGAGCCTTACCTGGTGTCTTGGAGGGGGTCTTGCTTGTGCTGTGAGGTCTGTTAGCTGGCTTCATGGGTGAAGGAGCTGTAGCATCTGGGGTATGTCCAGAGCTGGCGGCAGCAGCCTCCTTGGCTTTGCGCTGCCATCGGGCAGGAGGGACATTGGGAATAGGGGCATCTAGCTTCAACAGCCCGTGCAAGTCACTTTCAAACAGGAACTGTGCCATATGAATAGGGCGCTGTGAGGATAAAGCCAGAAAGGGGACGTAAAACAAGTTAGCAGCTGCAAACAAAAGGCCAGCAGAGACCATGCAATACACATCTGCAGTAGGGTTGGGTGAGCAGGCGTGTTACTCCCCATTCCCAGTCAGTTTGGCCTAGCCCTAAGCTAGCAAGTCTAAATTTGGATCAGAAGGAGGCTCACACGTTTGAATGCTCCTCTATACAGAAAGCTGCGTTTTTCAAGAAGGGCCATATTGCACCCCCTTCCCATCAAAATTTACTTTTCTAAATGCAAAGGAACTCCCCGACTCTGCGCCCCATGCAACAGCATCGACCCATGGGAGCCTCCACCTGAAGTCTGAAGTACAACAGCCCAGACACAGGTTCTGCATCTAAGTGGGGAAACGACGTAGCAATAAGGAAGTTTCTTCGTACTTTACGACCCCTGGAGGTTTCCTGAAAGGGTGCACTGCTTTTATAAGGTGACTTGCGACCCCAGCCGTTTTCAACAGCAGCACTAAAAAGAGTGGCAGGGGTACCTTCTTTCTATCTCGGCGTACTGCACCGCCCAACCACCCAGCCCGCCGGCCCCGGGAAGCTCCCCGTGCAGGGTGGGCAGCCCCACCCGGGCCACGCGCGGAGATGGGAGGCAGGAAAAAGCCCTACGGGCGGCGAGGAGATCGAGGGAAGCCAGGCGGGTGCGGAGAAGCTCCAGGGGCCACAGCAGCGACACCGCGGGCCGCCTGGAGGCAAATAAACCGGACTCACCTTTTTTCTCGATCTGGAGGAAACTCTGCCGAGCCCTTCCGCCATTCACGATTTAAATTCGCCTCTCCGAGCAGCGATTGGCCGTTTCGAACGCGCCGGCCGCCGGGAAGCCGAGGCCAACGGGCAGCCTTCGTCTCTCTCATTGGCTCTCCGACGGCGAGGAGGCGGGGCTCCGCTAGGGCAGGTCTCTGAGAGGGAGCCGTGAGGCTCCATGGATAAAGCAGGGGCGTTTTCCTGAGTGCAGGCGCTTCCCATGATGCCTAGCGGCGGCAGGGGGAGTGGGGAGAGAAGAGGGCAGCGGGGTTGCCATGGCGCCGGACGCCACAATAACGTTCCAAAATTCCAACCGAGTCCTGGAACCGCACGTCCGCTACGGCTCATTCGCGAGAGGGCCGCGGAATGTTTCGCGCGTGCGCATCTCCCGCCGAGGCATCCCGGGCGGGTGCGCGTGGTGCGGTCAGAGTTCTCCGAAGACGCTGCTTCCCCTGCTGAGGACTCTGAGCCACGTGGTGGAATTCGTAGGGTGGATCCTGCCCAACTCTCCAATTTATATAGGGCCATTCGGGAAAGGGATTGCCTTTGGTCGTCTCTTCTTTCCCCCAGGAAAAAAAATGCAACAGGAGAAAGCGGCCTTGTATTGACTCAGGCCGTTGGGCCACCTTGCACAGTACAGTGGTACCTCGGGTTAAGAACTCAATTCGTTCTGGAGTTCTGTTCTTAACCTGAAGCACCACTTTAGCTAATGGGGCCTCCCACTGCTGCTGCACCACTGCTGCGCGATTTCTGTTCTCATGCTGAAGCAAAGTTCTTAACCCGAGGTACTATTTCTGGGTTAGCGGACTCTGTAACCTGAAGCGTATGTAACCTGAAGTGTATGTAACCCGAGGTACCACTGTACTGGTCTACACTACTGGCAGCGGCTCCTCAGAGTTTGAGGACGAAGTGTTTTCCCAGCCCAATGTGAATTCGCAACGATTGAACCAGGGACCTCTTGCATGCATAGCATGTGCTCTACCACAGGAACACTTCCTGAGAGCCAGGGGTGGCAACTTGACTAAAATATTGTGGGGGGCTCAGGTAAGCCCCGCCCCGCCCAATTGATCACATGATGCAGCACATGCCCACCATTTGAATGGCAATGCCCATCAACTTGGGAGGAGTGCAAAGGGACCTCAGCGCCTAGGAGTTGGCTCCTGTGCTGAGAGCTCGCTACTTAAGAGATCCTCAGGAGAGGCTCCGACTTTCAACAGGGAATGCCTACAGTGCCACCCCTCAAATTCTGAGTTGCACCACCTATTAAGACAAAGCTGCAAGGATAGTAGCAGAGCTTAGCCAAGATTGTCAAGTCCTGGCACTTATAAATCCGTCTGCCCCTTATCTCCCCTGTAGCAGTGAGAGTTAAATGCTGCATTTGATCTCTAGTACAAGATGTGCTTGACTTCTGACCTTCAAATGTCATCAAGTAACTACAGTGGTACCTCGCAAGATGAATGCCTCGCAAGACGAAAGGGTTTTTGGTTTTTTGAGTTGCTTCGCAAGACGAAAACGTCTTGCAAGTTTGTTTCCTTTTTCTTAAAACCGTTAATACAGTTGCGACTTGACTTCGAGGAGCAACTCATAGCACGTGGTGTGGTAGCCTTTTTTGAGTTTTTTGAAGACTTTGGTGATTTTTGAAGCTTTTCTGAAACCGTGCTTCGCAAGATGAAAAAATCGCAAGACGAAAAAACTTGCGGAACGAATTAATTTCGTCTTGCGAGGCACCACTGTACTAGACTCTAGTAACTAGAGGGTTCCATGCCTGTGGAATAAAAACAACAAAGACTGCTGCGCTTTCAGCTCTGGCCTGGGAACCCAACTCTGGCACCACACCTCAAAAAAAACAGAGTCTTGTCCCCAACCTTGAGTAGACTGGGGGAGATTGCAGGCTGCCTTGTTGAGGAAGATCTGGATAACCAGTTGTGCAATGCATGCTGTGATCCAAAAATTGCTTAAATCCAGCTGTTTGCATTTAAACTAACAGGCCTGTTGATTTTAACAGTAGACAGACCTGAAGTGCAAGAAAGTCAGTTTGAGCATTAGTGATATGGTTAATTGCTGGGAATAAATGTAAGCTCTTCTGCTTTGCTCTAAATTAGCCTCTATGGTTGGAAGCGGGATAATATTGGCCAGGATAGATTGCTCCTAGAATGTTAGGCTTGACACAAACAGACCAATGCTTTTTAAGGTGTTGTGCAGCGCAAGGCTGGTTATTTTCAGTGTAAGCAATTTGTAATCTCATGAAGTAAAACCTCTTCAGAGCCAATGGGATTTTATTCTTTATCTATATTATAATCACCAACACAGACTGTACAAAGCAATATACAGGGAAGAACAATGAAGAACAAGGTAGTATATACATGTGTCTGAAGGCAAAATGCTAAGCTCAGCCACACCCTTACATTTTAAAAGGTGTTTGAGCAATGAGTACCTTTGGAAAGCCCTGTGTGTTATGTTTCAAAACCATCCCATCCTGAATACTCTTGCAAAAACTCCACCTCCTACATATTTCTGTGGCTTTGCAGTGAGGGGACCACAGTGAGTGTGCTTTTACAAAAGTTGCACTACTAAACATTCTATGCACTAATACCTGGTCACAATGCAAATGCCAGTAATTATAGTGATTCCCCTGCTGTAGGAGAGTTGTGGCTCGTGATGTAAAATGAAGTCAAAGGCAGAATAGATTAAGTTGATTTTTACAGTGTGGCCTATCAACATGATGTGAGTTACCACATTAAGACTAAGTGGCCACAGATTATATGCATTTCTATGCTCACCACGTATTGCTGTGATTGGCTCTCATAATCGGCATAACATCCCATGCAACGGCCAGTTTACTTCTCCATGTTGTGGAAAGTCCTAAATGGCTTTTTGCAGCTATCTCTGGCTCTCATGCTATAAAAATCAAATGGGTAAATCAGTAGGGTGTAGTTTCTTAGGAATTGCACTGCATTTGGAAATATATATGATGGGCCTTGAGTACCAGTTGCCATGTGGGTATATCTCCCAATCAGGTTTTACTCTTATCCCTCAGCCTAATGCAATCAGCTGCTAAGGACAGGAAACAGATTCAATGTGCAGGAATTGGCAAAATGCCTTCCCTGCAGCAGCTGAGAATATCTTCTGCAAAAATCTACAGAACCACATCATTTCTTGTTGCCACCCTCTAATGAGCATGTACAGTCAGCCCACAAGCAGGTAAGACTGGTTTGATATGTGTGTGGCAGACACAGACTCGTCCCCAGAAGTTTCCCATCTTCTTTCCTCTTTTGTGTCAGGAGCCAAAAGTGGCGTGCTGAACAAGGTGAAGATACTTAGCTGGACCTTCAGTTCCGAAGTTATGTGTAGATCATGTTCCAAGGGCAGTGAGAGCGTGTCATGTCCATCATCAGTGTCACCAAAATACTCATTTTCATTATTATTCCCTTGGGGATTGCTAGGACTTGGCACCATGTAGTACAAGTGTGAAGAAGCCTGGGTGTCCCTTTCTGCCTGGTGCAGCTGAGTACTATCTAGGAGAGGGCTACTGCTACGCATTTCCAGGGGTATCTCAGACAGGACTTCCAGCAGGCAAGTCAAAGGCGTGTCCTCTAAAGTTTTGTTGCAGAAGAAAGCATTCACCTGGAAGATGGGAAGGAAGCAGCATCAGAAACACAAAAATGTCCCTGGGCTTCACCCTCTCCAATCCACAGTGTGGAGGTAAATGTGTACATGCATACTTATCTCTGTGTACATGTTAACACTCCTATTCAAAACTTAATACCTGGGGGCACATATTTGCCATCCCAACTTCAGACAGAAAATCTCCCTGGGGAGAGGATAGCTGACAGAAGCAACATTAGCATGAGGTTTTGTTATGGGAATTAATACAATTCTGCTGGAAACTATAAGAAATAAGGCAGAGAGAAATGTCAGTTTTATGGTTCTGTATAGCCCTCTTTGTTAGATACCCTATTTTGGTGTATTCTGAGTGGCCATGTTAAAACAACTCTTAATGCTGCTTCAGACAAAGTATGCTGTCTCTTAAACTTCCACTATGAGAACATTTACAAATCACAATTCAGGGTTTATAAATCTATGCATCAAGGAAAAGACTAATTAGAGTTATGAAACTTATGTCTGATGTTTTCATGTCAGTACTAAAGCCTTGCAAGCTTGAAGCAGGCTCCCATCAAAACAACACTGGAAGACAGTAAGGCAGCCATACTGTTCACCACCTTTAAAAATGATTACTCTGGTCTCCTATCCTATCCACCAACAACATTGGTGTTGGTGCCTGTATAGAAGAGGAAGGCCTCACCTGGTGCTTTCCATTGTCCTCAAGGAATCCATCCAGGACATGGTGAAGGTCTGGGATGGGCGGCCAGAGCTTTTGTTTCAGACTGCTTAACAAGGAACAATGAGCATGTGAAATTCAGGGAACCCAGCTGATCTCAATAGAAGCAAATCTGCCTCTATCACAGCCCCATCCCAAAGTGTGGTTTTTTGTTTTGGTCTTACACAGGGGTCAGCAACCTTTTTCAGCTGTGGGCTGGTCCACCATCCCTCAGACCATGTGGTGGGCCGGACTATATTGGGGGGGGGGGGATGAACGAATTCCTATGCCCCATAAATAACCCAGAGATGCATTTTAAATAAAATCAAACATTCTACTCGTGTAAAAACACCAGGCAGGTCCTACAAATAACCCAGAGATGCATTTTAAATAAAAGCGCACATTCTACTCATAAGCACGTTGATTCACAGACCATCCACGGGCCGGATTGAGAAGGCGATTGGGCCACATTCGCCCCCCAGGCCTTAGGTTGCCTACCCCTGGTCTTACATCTACCCCAACCCACCCAACCCTGAGCAATTAAACTTGAAAGAACCCTACTATTGTAGCTAATAGTAGCCTAATCATGGCACCACCGGTGGGGTGAGGTGAGCTTTCAATGTTGAGGGTGATAGCTGGGGAGGGGAGTTAATTCTCCCCAGCTTTAAACCTCCTCCCCCAGTAGAACCTCCTCTGCAATTAGGTTTGAACAAAGTCTCCTACTAGACTAGAGCTAATAGAGGGCTTTTTTCATGCCTAATTGCATCAGGGGAGGGACATTTTGCAAATAGGAATGGAAAAAGTCCTCTCTTGGCTCCAATAGGAGACTTTGCTCAAACCTAATTGTTGCAGGATATGTGTATGTGAGTGAACTTCCTGGATGCATGTGTACAAACTTCCTTTCCAGCTGCACTCTAGGAAGATATCTCTGATGTGGGAGGCAGGGGAGCAAAAATGGTTTTTTCCAAGCCTAATTGCTGGTGAAGGTGGGAGTGTGTGTGCTTACTGTACATTCATATGCATGGTTGTGATTATTGTCTGTGCATGGTGTCCATAACAGTTTCTCCAATTTGCGACTAGCTCCCAAAATAAAACTAAGTATTGAAGGTGAATGCTAGATGATGTAAATTTACCTGTGAATGGACAGGAAGATGCAGCCCAGCCCCAATACAAGCCCTGCACAGAGCAACAGAGCAGGTGTCACATTTAAGATGGTTGAACCTAGGGAAGATACAAAGAGTGAAGCTGTGTTACCAAACTATGTCAGCTCTTTTCTAAATGCCCATTTGGGCCTCAGGGGATGCAGAGGTACTCATAACCCTAAACATTTTGTGAATTTAAGTTTGGCCTCTATGAGGGGCAGTATTTCAATATGAGTAGGAAAATGAGAGTACCCCTAAACGTTTCTTTTTAGAAAAAAGCACTGCCTGTATCCAACCCTACATTTCTATTTGTGGTCTCTTACCTGAATCAGGTGGGACATCAGTGCACACATGTTCTGACCACACACTCCAGTTCCCTTGGAACTTCTGTCCATCTGGCTGAGCACGAAGCTGAAGGCAGCAGTGGCCCCCGGTTGCCAGATGAATTTCACTGCTGTTTGAGTACTGCACCTGCAGAGTCTGCCCAGAGAATAGCCCCATTAGGTGTGCTTAGCTGGTTAGATTCACATCCAGAACCTAGAGCAGTTGTGCTATCTGGGTCAGAGCTGTGAGACTGCTTTTGCTCTGTATTTGCTGGTCCTCAAGCATCACTCATCTGATCCCAGTACAAACTTCTAACATGGGTCTCTTTCTCACACTCACTCCCCCACTTTGTGAAAGGCTTTGTTTGTTTTGAAAAACTGGAGGATGTAGCATGTTTAAGTCCCTTTGTTTAAACTTTTCCCATCTGGCTGATTGCCTTGAATTCATAAGCCAGATATGGCAGTATGGCATGTGACACTGCCCTTGAAGATGGTCCGCAAATTGCAACTAGTAAAAAAAAAAAAAAAGGCAGCATCTCTTGGTTTTATCATGAACTTGCCAGAAATCCTGCTGCCAGAAGACAGCTCTACAAGGGTTGAGGGCAATTGTATCAGAAAGTTCATAGACCTCTTTGGAGAAGCCTGGCAAGATGATCAAAGGCTTTTTAATGACAAAATGGAGCAGTGGAATTATAAAAGATAATTGACCTGGGTTGCTTCCAGACAACCTGTTTATTTAGCATTCTCTCTGAATTGTTTACAGCAGGTATCTTCAACCTTTTCAGACTCAGGATCAACTTTTAACCCCAAAATGCATTTGAGAACCCATTTCTTAATCTTTTGCCATATATTTGCATGGTGGTAGTGCTCTTGTTGTGACCCACCTTAGATTAGTCCATTGTCAACTAGAGCAGCCTTTCTCAACCTTAGGTCCCCCAATTTTGTTGAACTACAATTCCTATGATTCCTAGCCAGTGTGGCCAATGGTCAGGGATGAGGGGAGTTGTAGTTTAAGAACATCTGGGGACCCAAGGTTGAGAAAGGCTGAACTGCAGGGTCCTGACCCACCAGTTGAAAATCAGTGATTTACATGGTTAGATGATATTAGCTATTTATTGAATATTCATCCCAATTTGTTTGCAGAGAGGTCAGATGACACTGTGTCAAACAACTGTTAGCCCACACTTTCCAGCACAATTCTGCATCACTTTTGTTATTGTAAAAGTCTGGTTTTGACAAGTGTGTTGCACAAGAGCGCGAAATCCACTTGAACTGTGCAACTTGATTTTGCCAGTATGTGATTGCATCTCACCCCAAAACACTGAACAGTTTGGAGGAACTGAGTGAAAGACCAGGGGCACCATAGACTGGAAGATGGAAGTTTGGGCCCTGTTGGGTGAGGCAGGATCAGGTGAGCTCCTTGATATATAATTGGCTACTTCAGAAGAACTGGGTCAGAACCCCATAGCCACTGTAGCTGAGCTGCAAAAATAACATGTTCTATAAAAGCTGTTTTATAGCCTTAGCTCTTTTCTGTGGTCTCACATGCCTCAGGACATGTATAAACAGAGATCAGTTTGGTGACTGAACATTCCAACAATGATACACATCCCTTCAGCTTGTGCTTGTCTCCTAGACCAATGTGATTGCTGGGGATGGAGCATAATTCATGCTGTTGACACTGATTCATTGCCTTCCACTGAACTCATTACATTTTGTCTATAGCTTAAAAATGAGGAGCCCAGCACTGTACACAATAATCCAGATGAGGTCCTGGTGCAAAATAAAGTGGAGCTATTGCTTCTCATTTTGGAAACTATGGCTCTATTAATGCAGCCTGCAACTGGATTAGCCTTTCTTTCCTTTCCTTTTTCAGCTGCTGCCAGGACATGGGAGTGTTTCCTGGGAAAAGCTATGTGTTTTTATCCTATGTTTCCAGTTGTGCTCTAGTACTGAAAGGGGAGGGGGAGGGTATCTAATGCAATAGATGTGTGGTCCTAATACTCTCATGCATTCCTCATACATTTTTATATTACCTTCCATTTTGAGATGTCTTGCACTGCATACTGTATCTGATACACCAGATGTTCAGCTAATTCTTCCAGTGGTGGTGCCCACTCCAGCTTTAGCACACCTCTGTCTACAGTGACTTGCAAGATGCTTGGCGGAGCAGTGAGTACTGTAATCAGAGGGAGAGAGATGGCTGGTCAAGTCAGCTCAGTTTGCAGAAGCGGCAGAGGCCTAATGCAGTGCAAACAGCACTATACACCGCCTGATGCCCCTGCTCTTCAGGACAGTTTGCTACCCCCAAAATGCAGACTGACAGCAGCCGTGGTGCCGTGGCCCAGACATGTTGGAGATTCTTACCAACATGGTGCAGTTGGAATGGCTCTTTCAAGTAGTTGACTTCTTGTTGTCCCTGGCTGAGAATCACCAGGACAGAGACATAACTTGTGTTGCTAGGCTGGAAGGTGCATGTCTGGTTATGGCGGTCAGAGTGGGGCTTAATCTCCTCCTCTTTCCCCTCACACTTCTGCCAGGTTTGCATTCTGGAAACCAAGAGTGAGGATGGAGTCAGCTATATCAACAGAAGCTATGTCCACACAGGCATTATCTTGCAAACAGGTCATTTGAAGCTCATGTTTTCTTTTTGCATGTATGGTTGGCTCACAAATGCCCGCACACTCCAGTTTCTTCCCAGTCAATAGATTCATTGCTATTTTGGTGCTTGCTGTATGCATTAATGGGCAGAGCCTGATGAAAAATGCCCAGGATTGTTTTTTGTCCCTCCTCTCAATCATTCTTCCTCCTCTGCCTCCACTACCTTTTTACTTCTTACACAGGTACTTGCGCACACATCTTTAAAACAGAAAGTCCACATTGCAAGACCACATTGGCAAAAGTGACCCGCCTCATTTCCCTGCTTGGTATGGGGTTGGACTAGATGATATGGATATTTGGGGGCAGCCTTGGGTGACTTCAGAGGCGATGCTGATTCAGAGCTTTGCCTATTGTGGACATGTGAGAGTTGAGGGGGAGGCAGGGGTGTTTTGGAGGATGAACGGTGGACACCAGCATTCATAACTGAACTACAGCAGCAGAACAGCCCAGGATTTGGGGCAGGGGTGTTGTTGCGTCACCTTGAATTTCTGCTGTTCTCTTCTGCCCAGTACAATATGCTTTGAGAGGGGCCAGGTTCTGTGGTCTCCCACTTCCACCAGCAGCGCAAGTGGCGTAGGTCAGGAGTGAAGCACTGCAGGCCAATTTCCTCTTGGCAGAACAGAAAGTGAGAGGAATCAGGAGTAAGACAACATCTTTTAAATACAATGTGGAATTGTCATAAGAATTCTAAGGTGTCATAAATAAAAGTTAAGTACATAAACCACATGCCCGAGATATTTCAGACCCCAAATATTTCTCTGCAGAAGGAAATACCTTGGAAAAACCTTCCCCAATGGTTCTTTTCACTTACAGATCCTTCAAATTCACTCAAAAGAGGGAGGTCTGTGACAATGGTTTCAGAAACATACTATTTCACAAGATGGTCCCGACTGGCCAAGATAATGCACGTCAGCAAGCATTATCAGGTATCTTGAGAAACGGGAGACAAGCCAAACTCTCAAATTTATGTTGTAGACTGCCTGTTTCTGTGACGGTTGTATGATGCTTTTGGGTGGTCTTTGGCTAAGGGGTTGTGCAATTTCTAAAGCCTTTATAAGCTGTTATACACTTTTGTTCTAGGTCCTTACCTTCCTGCAGCGGGACAGGGGTAGGGGACTCTGTTGCAACAGTGAAGATCTTGCTTGCTTGCTTGCTACTGGTTCCTGCCTCTACCCATTTCCTCCCAAACCAGTCCTCTGCCTCCACACCACCCTGCCTTCATAGACAAGACATGGACATCCTCTGCACCCTCACATTAAAGACAGATCCTGGCCTTCACCTGACCACTGTGGCACACCCAAGATGGATGGCCTTTTCCTCCCTCTCAGTTTGCTCCTCTTTCCTCAGGCCCCTGTTCCTACCAAGGCCACCTCAGCTCCCCTTGCCTTACTAGAGATCAGCTACTACTGCCACTACCACCTCCCTGACGGAAATAAATGGTTGTTGCTTTCTGCACATATCAATTTATGTCAGCATTGGTGAAACAACTATTTACAATACAAAGAAATGGCAAAAATACGGTGGGGAAGGCATAGGTTCCACCCTGATGGCAACAGGTGCTCAGATATATGCCCCTAGGAATTCTGGTGCCTGGACACTTCTTTTTATGGGGTTCTTTTTCTTAAAAGGAGCTGCCCAGATCTTCTTGGGGAGGAAGAGTGGGATAGAAATCTAATGAAAAACTTTATTGGGTCAAAATACAGATTACAACAGCAGTGAGATTTACCTTCCTCTGAGGAAGTCAGTGAAGATACAATTAGATACTCCTATTGCTCTTCATCTCTTATTTTGCCAGGGAGATGTATGCTGTTTTAATTAGTCCAGGTGCTTATTACCTTTCATAATTGAACAAGCATTTGATATATGACCTTTCATAGTTTAATAAGCATTTCTTTTTTGTGATTGGCATATTCTGGTGTTTGCTCTTTGTTGTAAAGCAATAAAGCTTTGAAGATTTAACAAGTGCTTCTTGGAAGCATTTCATATTACCTAGTGTTACCACATAAAAACTGGTAGTGTCTGCAGGATCAGGCCAGTATTCCATCTAACACAGCAACCTGTTCCCATAGTGGCCAGCCAGATGCCTGTGGGGAACCCACAAGCAGGACCTGGGCCAAAGAGACCTCTCCCCTCCTCTGGTTTCCAGCCACTGCTATTCAGAAGCATTGTTGCCTCCAACTGTGGAGGCAGAGCACAGCCATCATTGACAGCCTTACCCGCCATTAATTTGCCTAATCCTCTTTTAAAGCCGCCCTTGCATCCTGTGGAAGTGAGTTTAATTGTTTGGGTTGGCTGCCATTGTGGCAATTGGGCATGTGATTGGTTGCTGCGGCAAAGGTTGCTTTGGATTGTCTTTTGCGTGGCAATTGGGTGTACGATTGCTGGCTGCTGTTGGCGAGCAGGCAGACAGACGCTTGTTTGCTTTAAACGACTCTGTGCCACCTCCCCCCATTTTCTTAATTTGGAGTCTCCCAAAATAGGGGGTGTTTTATACACGGGGGGGGGGGTGTTATACATGGAAAAATATGGTATGTAACTCCTGTAAAAATGCCATTTCCACAGATCGAAGTGGTTGAGTGGGCATGTATGGGGTATTGCAATCTTGCAAGTAAACTGATCCCAAGCTGCTAAGGGCTTTATAGACTAACAGTAATGCTTTGGACTTGGCCTCGCAGCAAATTGGCTACCAGTGCAGATCTCTCTGAGGAGAGTCTCCTGCCAGCAATTGTACCACAGCACTCTGTAGTAACTGTAGCTTCTGAATTAAGCACCCGGGAGGCCCCACATACAGTGCAATGGGGAATCCCAGTCTTGAAGTAACCAGTACATTAACTACTGTGACCAAGCTTTCCCAGTCGAGGAACGGTCACACCTGCCATTCCAATTGCAGCTGATAAAAGGCACTTCTAGCCATTGGGGCTACCTGGACTCCCCGTGACAAAGCTAGATTGAGAAGAACCCACAGACTGTGAACTTGCTCCTCCAGGGGGAATGCAACCCCACCCAGGGTAGGCAATTAACACGAGAACCACTCACCCACAGTGCTTCCATCTTGCCAGGATTCAACCTCAATTCCCCCTCGCCCTGCATCCGTTTCACCTCTACATCTAGGCACTAGTCCAAATAAGTTAATATGGAGAAATAGAGCTACAGTGGTACCTCAGGTTAAGTACTTAATTCGTTCCGGAGGTCCGTACTTAACCTGAAACTGTTCTTAACCTGAAGCACCACTTTAGCTAATGGGGCCTCCTGCTGCCGCCGGAGCACGATTTCTATTCTCATCCTGAAGCAAAGTTCTTAACCTGAAGCATTATTTCTGGGTTAGCGGAGTCTGTAATCTGAAGCGTATGTAACTTGAAGTGTATGTAACATGAGGTACCACTGTATATAGAAAGAATAACTAAACCATGTACAGTGGTACCTTGGGTTACATACGCTTCAGGTTACATATGCTTCAGGTTACAGACTCCGCTAACCCAGAAATAGTACCTTGGGTTAAGAACTTTGCTTCAGGATAAGAACAGAAATCGTGCTCCGGCACGGCGGCAGCAGCAGGAGGCCCCATTAGCTAAAGTGGTGCTTCAGGTTAAGAACAGTTTCAGGTTAAGAACGGACCTCCAGAACGAATTAAGTTCTTAACCCGAGGTACCACTGTATCCTAAAGACACTTCAGTCTCCAATGTCTCTCATTCTGAGGAAACCAAATCCTGGGTAAGCACCTGAAACAACTCGAAACTCACACTGCTTGGAGATTGGGGTGGCGTGCAACAATAGGTATGCAGTCATAGTGTATTGTTCGAAATAATGCAACTGAGATCCCCATGACAACTGTTTACCAAACAACAGGACACTTACCAGGGAGATGGGGTGTCTCTGCTAATACTACTGGAGACCATGGTCCCCAGAGCCCATCAAGAGAGAGGCCATCAGGCTTGGTGCGCACTTGGATGCGGTAGCAGTGCCCAGGGAGCAGGTCTTTGAGGCAGCATGTATGGCTGTTCTTCACTTCCATCTATGAGGGATGGAATCAGGCACATGTAAGGATTAGTGGAAGCAGCTTCTCCCGATAGCTCATCTGAAGTCCTCATGAAAATTTAGCAACATTTTACTGCAAATTTCTCCCCTTTTACGCTGCTTCATTTGCATAATACACACATTTTGGCAAAGATGTTTTCCCTTATCTAATGCATTTTTGTATGCTATTTTCAGTAATATGTGCATTTGTAGGCACATTTTAGCCTAGTATTTGTTTTTTCGTACACACAATTTGGCTGGAGAACTGCACTGCAAAATTCAGAGCATTCTGAATTTGGAAGGATGTCTGTGATTTCATAGGATCATAGAATTGTAGAGTTCAAAGGTTCGTGTAGTGTTGCAGAATAAGTAGGCTCACCTATAAATGCAAACCGCATTGAACTGCTCCTTCAGCCCTACTTGATAGCCACAGAGCTTGGTGTCCTGCTTAGAGTTTTAGACACAGTCAGCTGCCCTGCAGGTGTCATACACCACAACCTCCCCTGCCCCATATAAGCATACCCTGGATGGTGGCTCCGTGGAGCCTTCAGCACTGTAAAGAACCTCATAGGCCAAGAAGTCTGCATAGTGGAAAGGTGGGGGGGTCCAGGTTACGTGCAACTGTCGTGCCACTCCAGGCCACGCCACTGTTACATTCATTGGTGGAGCAATCAGACCTGAGCATAGACAGACAATTGTGGGATTTACAAACGTAGATAGAAAACTATGGGATTTACAAACAAAGACAGATGAAGATATAATTCCAACACTTAAGTGGTGCAGTAAATATTACCATTGTTTCAATCTCTGAAGCAACAGTAAATCCCCAAGTAGCGTTCTAATAAATACATAATATGCGGATTTGTTACATTTCTCCTGTATATGCAGTATATTTACAGTGGAATGCTTCTCTGTGTGGTAGTCACAACTGGGAGTGCAGGAATCTGCAGAGGCAAGCAAGAATGCTGGGGACTTGGCTGCGTCTGCTGCAAGGTTGCTTTATTGGGACTGCAGCATGCAACAACAAAGCAGCAGAAAGGTGGGCTGCAGTTCTCCAGCTAGCAAGGGCAAGCTCTGGTGGTATGGGACAGGTATGTTAATCAAGGCATCCACATTCTGGCCGGATGCACTACTTCTTAGCCTCTAGGAAAAGGGCAGCCATATGGACAGAGCCAAATGTTGAAATGAAAGTGTGCAAGAATTTGTTGGTGTCACATCCTCAAGTGTGAAGCTTAAGTAGGTGTAACTTCATTTCTTATTTATGTGACCTCCACTTTGTCCATCCTTCCCTTTGCCTCTGGCTTTCCTCCTCATGCTCAGATGTTAATGTTAGATCCTTAGGGCAGGCTCTGCTCCCTGATCCACCAGCAAGAACTGTTTGGCTGGCAGGTGCCAGTGCCCCACCCCTTTGAACTTCTTTCCCAGGGAGATACATATGGCCTCATCCTCAGTACTGTTGGTTGTTGTTGTTGTTTGCCAGGCTGGGGGCTGGATTAGGCAGAGGTGTCCCTTCACTCGGCTGTCCCCCTTTTGCCATCCAAATGTGTGTGCAGCCAGGAAGCTTGCTAATGGTATATCTGTGAGTGGTGGAGCCCAGGAGAAAACCCTGATGCAGTGATGGCTGTACCACTCAACAAGCCCTGCCAGTGGTGGGTGGGATTTAGGACTGTGTCCTAAGGATGACACCTGAGATGCATATTTTCAGGAGCCTTCACATGTTTTGTGATTGCATTTTTTGTGATTGTTAAGCGTTTAAAAATTGTTTTTAATGTCACACTTTGTATTTTAAATTGTTGCAATGCCACCATGGGTTATTACCCATGGTTATTACCGTGAAGGGTTGGTAATAAATCAAATTATGTTAAGTTAAATTTATAATATTGTAATACTCATTGTCATGTTTTTATGTGCCTTGTGAGGGCAATGCACCATGAAAGACGGATTCAAAATATTTCAAATAAAGAAATGAATACTTGTCTAATGCTATAAGATGAACACTGGTGACACTAAATGAATAAAGAAAACATGTACACAGTGTAACCCATTGTTACTGTACAGGAAAACCGCACATCGCCACATGAAAACCCATCATGGAGTAAATGAAATGCAACCGCTCTGACTTTTAGTTGTGTTTGAGGTAAAGGCACCCCAACTCCAGAAACACCAAAATTATCTTAGCGAACACCAGATGCCAGTGAAGGACAGCACAGGAAGTTGTTTGGTAACCTGTGGCCCTCCAGATATTTCTGGAGTGCAATTAATCTATGATCATTGGCCATGATGCCAAAGGGGATGGTGAGAGTTGGGGGACCAACCACATTGACAGAGCCATAGATTAGCCACTCCTTGGCTTAAGACGTAGCAGAGGATTATTGTACTTCAGGATACTGTTCAATCCCCAGTGTGACCAAGATGAGCCGTGACCCACACCACATTTCCTTGCTTCTCAAATCCGAAGGAAGGCTTACCAACAGACGCCACTGAGAGATCCTGAGAGCGAGTGGTGTGATTACTAATGGTGTCTAACACCTCGACGTGGAGTTCTGCAAAGAGCAGAATATCCTGATGGTTCCTGGGGAAGATGCAGACATGGCGCCAGCCTCCATCACTGTGCTTTGCTGACCGCAGAGTGCATTCTCGGCTTCTGTCTCTGTGGAGATGAAGAGAGTGGGCAGTGGAAAACCTCAAGGAGCTGCAGTATTCTTCTACTGGAAACCTTCCAGGCAGCCTGGACTATGGATCATAGCCATGTATAAAAACCTCTCACCCTTTGTATGTATAGAAGAAGCGCCGATATGCCCCATCCACATGTGCTGGTTCATCCCAAAAGCAAGTGAGATCCTCAAAGGTGCGAGAAAAGCAGAAGATGTCCTGAGCTGTTTTGGCCAGTAGATCAGCCTCTGTGTGGGGAGAGAAAAAGAAAGAAAGAAAGAAAGAAAGAAAGAAAGAAAGAAAGAAAGAAAGAAAGAAAGAAAGAAAGAAAGAAAGAAGCTTGCATAAGTCTTCAAGCTGAATAGGGCGACAACTGTAACCACAAATACCCAAAGTCATCTGGACTGTGAGATGAGAGGAAGCAAGTGCATGGCAAATAGAACTGTGGTCATAGAGATTAGTACAAGTGTTTGTACAAGCACAAGCTGAAACAAATGGCCAGTAAGTCACCACAGCCTGTCACGAGTTGTACTTCTCTCCAGGGCTCCATTCAGCTTGGAATAAGAGTTTTATAGCCATGCTCAAGTCTTTGGGGGGTGGGGAAGTTTCAGAAGGGGAGAAGACACCACTCCCGTAGGGCCTTTCTTCAGTGTGCTAAGAAAATCAGGTAGTGCATGATGTGAAATGCTTCTTCACTTTTGGACAGTTCTAGGCCAGATAAACCAATAGTTTGGCCTACTTTAATGAAGCTTCTTATGTTTCTAGGAGCCTAACTACACATGATGAAACAGAATAATTCCCCCCCCCCCTTTCCAGTAGCACCTTAGAGACCAAAAAAAAATTGTTTTGACTACGGCAGACTAACACAGCTACCTACCTGTAACTACACATGATGCTAATCGTTTCTCTAACATTTTTTTTTTTTTTTTAATTGCAAGTGCCAAGCAGCAATGTTCATTGGGAACACAGCATGCTGGGGTGGTGGTGGGGGAATTGAACCCTTCTCTCCTTAGTGATTACAACAAAATTTCCCCCACTCCATGCTACAGTTAGCCTTGGGGGGGGCGGGGCAGAGATCCTGTTTGCCAACACGGGGGTGAGGTAGCTATGATAATGGGGAGGGAAGGGATATAAAATCAAATATCCTAATCAAATGCCTGATAGAATTTCCGGAAGACACACCGCAGTGGAGAGAAATGTGTGTTAGGCTGTGTACACATCACTGGCTTGAAATGCAACTAGGTGGTTCTTTTTCTCAATTTGGTTCAAAGCAGGTGTGTGGGAAAATGCACCAAAACACAGTATTTATTTCATAACAAACCACAAGAGAGATACAGACTGTGAATAATGTGGGCTTTGCCACTTCCCAAACAAGCAGTGGGAGTATAATGATGACTGCAGAGCAAATGGGGTGAGGGGTGGGGGGGTTCATACAGTCTTAGAAGCTGACAAACTAGTTTCTGCTGAGGAGAATGGCTGATGATCTAGATAAAAGTTAGCCACATGAAGGGATCAAATAACATTGGTTAATTTTGAATTAAGTGGGTGTGGGGTGAGGTTCAAGAAGTTGCTCAATAAAGGTGGGGGGCTGGCTGTGGTTATTCAAAGTACACCTCCACGCTCTCATTCTTTGGCACCAACCTGAATGTTTGGGTGCAGTTCTCTGAAAAAGTACGTACCAGGTAACATGAAAAGACGCCACCCTGCATCTTGGGGTGGGTGGGTGGTGCAGCCTGCAGTCACTGGCCCTGTTATGACCCCCTTCTGCCATGCAGCTTAGTGGCTCATTAAAATGCTCCCCCCAACAGTATTCATTTTCTCTATAATGCAAGAATGTGGACCTGTTGTACTCCACCTCCCATTAGTTCAGCCAGCATGGCCAATGTGGAGGGCTGATGGGAGTTGTAGTCCAGCAACCTCTGGAGGGCCATAGGTTCCTCATCCCTTCTATAATGTATTTTTATACACCACACATCCATCTAACAGTACTGATTTTCATAACCCACAAATGCAAACGGTACTGACCCTAAATGTTGTCATTCTGTTTCTGTTTTTTTATGTGAACATCCATATTGGCAACACAGTTGTTTGAGTGGGTTCGGAAAGGATTAGGGAAAGGGGGAGCTAATGATTACCACCACCCCAAAGTATTTGCTGCCAGGAAGTGTTCACAAACATCCCAAAATAGCCATGTGGTTTTGTGGCAAACTTGGGGTGGGGGGAGCAGCTTCCTGTCCCAGGGAGATAGAACTCCCAGTGAGAGTGGGAGGAAGCAAGATAAGGGAGCAAACTACACATTATACGCAAATGCAATGAAAACAATGACTAAAAAAAAGTAGTCTCAAGACGCTAAGATTTTGAGTGGAGAAGTAACAGGGTTCGTTAACCCATCCCGAGCCATTTTCATATTGAAAATAATTCACTAGCTGCTTTCCCCTCCCACAGTGTTTCAGGAGTGTCTTGTAAGGGTTAATATTTTATCTAGAACTAGAATCCCAGTGAGAAAGGGAAGCAAGAGACTATGGGACATGCACTGACTAGAAACAAAGCGGTATAGGTTCACCGTGACACTTTTGCAGGCAAAATTGTGGGTAATGACAAATCATCACAAATACACAATAAAAAGGACATCTGGAGGGGGCCCTAATTTTAAAGATCTGAGAGGAAAACAAAGAAATCAAGGGGATCAATCATTCTGTAGGAACAAACAATGCAAGAAGGTAAAATGAATTATACCATCAGAATTAAGGGTTCGGGAAGTAACACTGCAGGACATAGGATATCTGTGAAATCTGAATACTATACAGTGGTACCTCGGGTTAAGTACTTAATTCGTTCCGGAGGTCCGTTCTTAACCTGAAGCACCACTTTAGCTAATGGGGCCTCCTGCTGAAGCAAAGATCTTTATCTGAAGTACTATTTCTGGGTTAGCGGAGACTGTAACCTGAAGCGTATGTAACCTGAAGCGTATGTAATCCCGAGGTACCACTGTATATATTTAGTCAATAATTTCACATCTTACCTTTAAACAATTTAAGGTTTATGATTCATGCTAAGTCAAAGAAGAATTTCTTTAGACTTTGGTTTCTGTCCTTGTAGTATTTCTAACAGTATCATATCCATCAGCAAAAGCTGAAAAGCTCACTGATCAAGCGGTTATGTGTATCTGCTTTTGAGCTATTCAAGTTTTGAACATAGACAGAACTCTTGGTCAGTGTCTTTTTTATGTCCCTGTCCCCCCACCCCGGTGCCCCCACAGAAGAAGGGAGGAAACACAACCACTCTATACAAAGGACAGTGAAGAATAACGGGTGTTGGAAAAACAAACCTGAATTCTAGTTAGATCTTGTTTCTCCCTAATTGAGAGTTGTGGTGAGGAAAATTCTCATCATCAGGAAAGACTGCACTTAATAGCTGATCCTAGTAAAGAACTGCATTGATCTGGACAGGAAACAATTTGGCTCTCTCGGTACCCACATTCACTTTGAGCCTTCGTAACCTATTCCATCTTTCCGCATACCAATGTTCCGTGCTCTTCTGTTGACTGGTGGCCCTGAATAACGTACAGAGGAAACGCTTTGGTGGAGGTGTGCAGGTAGATCTCTGAGGCTGTGAATATACCATACATGTTAAGCACAGGACTTTCCCCAAAGGATCACGGGGACTGTAGTTTATCTCAACAGAGCTACAATTTTCAGCACTTATAGTTCTGGAATCTATAGTTCTCTGTGCTGGGCCTCATCCTGGCATAGGACATGAAAGGGTTTTCTCCTAACCCTCCTTCTGCAGCAGCCAAGGTGGACCTTGATCCACGAGTATGGAAGAGCTTCATTTATTCCAAAGTTTCCTGATCCCACATGGTACAGTCCAGAGTTATGTTTTAATAAGGGCATGGTAGAGAATAGGTTGAAGAGAGTGTCTTCTTTCATCACTGCATTGTGAGAAGCCTTGCCAGATGACATCTGCATGCCACAGTGATCAAAAGCCCAAAGGGCATTTTTGATCAGAAATTGGAAACCCTAATCCAGGGAAGCTGGTTGTTGTGGTGCTTCCAGAAAGCCCCATCCCACCCCCTCTGCCCAGATGCCCTTTGTCCACAAGGATGTTCACCTGCCTGGTTCACCTTCATCCTCACAATTTCCCCTAAACCAGAGCTTTCCAAACTGTGTCGTGACACATTAGTGTGTCAGCTGCAGCGTGTAGGTGTGTTCTGCTAATGTACCCCAAGCTCCTCCCAGGGCAGGAAAGGGGCTAGTTTAATCTCCGGTTTGCTAGTAAAACTGAATGACTGTGTTGTGAAATGATGAATGTCTAAAAAGTATGTTACCAACATGAAAAGTTTGGAAAGCTCTGCTCTAAACCATGGACAGTAATAGCAGTTTGTAATCTTACCTTCATCTGTGATGTAGACACAGTTCAGCACAGGCAAAGAGATGAGCAGGAGTATGGCAAGCAGTGTCCTCACCAAGCACAGAGGAACTGCCATCCTACTAGAAGGTACATCCAGGATCAGACCCAAGTCAAAATCTTGTCCCTCTGTACTGGTGTCGACAGTATATGCTCTGGAAGAACACTGGACACATGGATACATCAGTGGCCCGCACTCCTGCGGAGGTAGCAGACAGGGACTGCTTGGCTTTTTGTTCCAGTGAATGTAAGCTCTGAACCTTTGTTGCTGGACCTGTGCAAGGGAAGCTTATCTGGGAAGTGCCAGGCCAGCTGCTCAGGAAGCCTGGGTAAAGGCCTCTTCCAGTCCTGGGCCCCACCACTTCCCCAGCCCGAAACCACTGCGCCATGGCCTGCAAGAGTGGCAGCATTGGCTGGAGGCTGCTATGATCAGATAGGCAGTATGGCTTGCCCTTGTGGCGGTGGTTCTTAAGGACAGGGCCTTTGGGCAGGAAGCACTGGATGCCGTAGAGGACTGGCAGGAGATGGCAGTGCTCTCAGAAGAATAGTCTGTGAATGTTGTGAATTGGGGGGTGGGTGCTCCAGGCAAATGAAGGTGGCTCTGGTCTGGAAATTCAAGTGTGGGGTAAGGGAGAAATGGCTCTGTGGTTGCACTTGCTAAACGGGAGAGTGGTATTGCACCCACATGGTGCTTGTGGGCTTCCCAAGGGAGCGGGTAATGCTGTGGTCTAAACCACAGAGTCTCTTGGGCTTGCTGATTGGAAGGTCAGCGGTTCGAATCCACACGATGGGGTGAGCTCCCGTTCCTCTGTCCCAGCTTCTGCCAACCTAGCAGTTCAAAAGCATACCAGTGCAAGTAGATAAATCGGTACCACTGTGGCAGGAAGGTAAAAGGCCTTTCCGTGCACTCTGGTTTCCATCATGGTGTCCCGTTGTACCAGAAGCGGTTTAGCCATGCTGGCCACATGAGCCAGAAAGTTGTCTGTGGACAAATGCCGGCTCCCTCGGCCTGAAAGCGAGATAAGTGCCATAACCATATAGTCACCTTTGTCTGGCCTTAACCGTCCAGGGTCCTTTGCAGCCTTCCCATAGACATTCTGTTGGACACAGAGAGCAGAATGCTACACTTGATGTGCCTTTTTTTCTCAGACCCAGCAAGGGGATGCCAATAATGTGATTAGCAAGTTTATGTCAGACAGACAGACACACACACACACACACACACACACACCACTAGGTGCAGAGAGAGGTGGGTGGCAACTGTTATCAAGACTGTGGCCCTCTCAGCCACAATTCCTGTGATATCCCTCTTCCATGTGTGACAGTTAACATTAAGAAAACAACTCTTGTTGGAACCAATGGGAGAAAACAGTCAACAGGCACTCACATCCACAAGTTGTGAGGAGCATCTGGGAATGAGGCCCCAAGCAAATCTTCAAGCAGCGGATGGGTACTGGGACCACCCCTCATTTGCTCCACCACAACATGTAACTCAAGGACCAGATCACTAAAAGTGCCTCCAGGCTGCCACTATTTTGTGGGACAGATTCAAGCACACACAAAAGGTTTGTGCAATTAAAGTGGATTTAAAAACTGTTGCCATAACACTTTAAAAACAAAGGACTCTTTGGATTTAGGAAAGTGATAGGATAACAGGATATTGAAATGTATGGGATGAACAAACAATAGTCAGGAAGATGACTAAACACCCCGCAAGCAAATCAGCATGCTTGCTGGATGTCTGCTCATTATAATATAACTGCCTAATAAACAAATAAGAATTAATCCTCTATAAAGCCAGCATTTGGTAGTTTAGTCCTCACAGAGCTACAAAATAGTTTCCAGGATTCTTTGCGGGGAAGCCATGTGCTATAAATGCATAGTGTGGTAGTGTGGCCTAACCACCACATAAGCTTTTGCAAGCAAATCAGGATGAATGCTGAATAAACAGGTGGTTTGGAGCAACCCATAAAAGCTACTTAAGATACTCCTTTGGCAAAGTACCAAGTTAAAGACAGTGTTTGCTCTCCCTGGCTAAATGAGTAGCAGAATACACTCACGTCTCAATGCATTTGATCTGAGTAAAGTCCACCTGTTACCATAGATATGGCTGCTGGGACAACCATCGCTAAAGTGGACACCACAGAAGAGATTGTTGATTACAGCTAACCAAAGGCTCGAAGATAACAAACTAGAGGTCAAATGTGGGAGAGTGCAAATGTGGTGGAGAGGGTGAGAGAGAGGTGCTTTTCATTTTATTTCTCAGGCACGAGGAAGTATGCAACAGATAACAATTCAAGCAGTGAAGGCTAAAAGCCTGTAAAGGCTAAAAGAATCATACATTACTGAGCACCTAAGGAGAAACTGACAAGCAGGCACCTTTGGCATTGCCCTCTTAGTGCCTGTCGAAGATGCTTCTCTTTTATAACAAGCCTTCCGAGTGTAAATCTTTGGTGTCATTTAGTATCAGTATCAGAACTGAATTGATTTTATATATGCCTTGTTGTTTTAAGAGTGGTTGGAGCAACCCAGCCTGATGGGTAAGAGGATATTATTATTATTATTATTATTATTATTATTATTATTATTATGTGCATATATAATTTTTATGTATGCAGATGTCAGCTGCTTTTATATATGCAGCTGTTCTGTGCATGTTTTTATTGTATTGTAATCACTTTGGGACATTCATAAATGAAATAATAACAACATTCAAAATCTGCACATGTATGCAAGAGAAAAACTCTCCACAATTTAAAAGAGATTCTTAAAATGATACCATGAAGGTCTTAACTATATTATTATTATTATTATATGCAAACTAGGAATAGCAGAGAATTTGATTTAGTTCACATCTAAAGGAGAGCTTACTTATGCAAACCAAAACACAGCCATCCTTAGTGAAAACTCATGTTATGAAGCCCTAACATCTTTTTTTTTAGAACATAAAACTAACTTTGGGAAATTTTTTAATAGACAAAGAGGAAGATGCCCCAACCCTTCCCTCAGCGACCATTTCTCTACTTCAACTTCCCTCCCTGTGGCTTTTCTCCACACAGAGTTCAAAACATGGATAAACACAAAACTGTGCCCTCAAGCAATCAAGCAAATGTTTGTAGCAGTGCCTCACTCTTGATACTGCTGGGAAATGCTGATGCAGTTTGTACCAAAACCTGGCCTGAACACTATTTATTTAGTGCTCCATAACAGTTTTTAGTTACGGAAATATGAATTTATTGCTGAAGAGAATCTTCCTTCCCTGCAACATTTTGCATGATTTTTTGTTGCTGCATGTGCGTGGAATAGCGGATCTGCTGTCTCAAGTTTCAATTCTCATATTCTGTACTTTCCCTTCCATATCCTATAACTGGTTGCCCATGAGCAGAAAGCACTATTTTGTAGATAGCACCAGTATACCAAATACTAATCCCATGGAGCTGAATATGCCAAATATGGCTGTGAATTTGACAGTCCGAAGATGACCTACTCAGGAAATCACCATTGTATTTATTTGTAAGTGGAAATACCTGTCACACACATGGTAGCTAAACTAAGATGTCGCATAAAGAAATATAAAAAGAGACTTGAATGAAATGGTGGCATGACCTCACAAGGGCCCTCGTGGTTTACTCTCAGGAAACTGAAACACACCACCTGGAATGGTAACATTTTTTCCTGAAGGGGAAGGGATCAGGGATCCATAACTCGCTTGTTGCCTTGGCAACACTTACAGACGCAGAACCCTTTGGGCATATTTCTGTGAATTTGTACCGCCCTGGCAAACTGGGTTAAATCCAAGTTAAGAATAGTTATAGTGGTATTTGATTACCTTTGCCAATGAGTTATTTCTTGATTCAGTTGGGCCTCATTTTTTCACTCCCTTCCCTGTTCTTACCAAAACAGTTTGTCAGCAATGTCTGGAGTGGAGCCAGCATTCCCTGCAGGGCAAAGGCCTACACTGAATTCTCTGGTAAAGAATATGCAAACAGTACTGACCGCTAGTATTTGAAGGGGGGGGGGCACCTGCCTCCTACGGCAGAGTGGGAGAAGCAGCTCTTTATGGCTGTTAAAATGGCTGCCAAAGTTACTGAGAGGCACATACAAAAATAAACAGTTTATATTCATTTGTAAGAGGATGGAGGCTAGAGAGTACCTCTTGATTTCTGTTAAAACACAAGGAAGGTTGTCATACCCCGTTTCACAACTTCATCCTTTTTATGCATCCTTTATTATGTACAAATCTAATGCAGAGGCAGCATAGAACTGCTAGAGGCCTATACAATCATGTACTGCTAATTTTGCACCTGTCTGAAAGCATATGCTCCATGGGTTAGATCCACCACACAGCAAAACTGATTGCTCTCCTCGTTGACATTCCCATTTTCATGCAATGCTAGAATTGCTTCCATGGGATTCTAGGAGAGTTCCAAAGCAACTCTTTGAAGTTCAGCTCCTTTCTCCCTACCAATTTCCTTTGTTTCATAAGCCATTCATACATGGGCATTTCCAGACTATCACTATTTTGTGAGTGAGAGTTAACTGCATATCGGCAAAGTTAAGATTCAAGAATTAAAGTGGATTCGTCACTCTTGCACAAGAAACTCATTTCAAAAAACAAACAAAACCACACACCCCTGCACAAAAACACATTCACTTTTTTCAGTAAGGAAAGTGGCATGAAAATGCACTAGAAAATGTGTTATAACAATTGCTTGACCTAATATCATATAATCTCCCTGCAAACAAATCAGAATGAATGCTCTATAAACAGCCAACATCATAAAACCTCCCTGAAAACTTTGTGTAAACAAATCAGGATGAAGGCTCAATAAAAAGATTTGGAAACCTTATTCACTGGCATCCTATAATGACAAGAGACTTGCAGTTCTCAGCCAGCAACTGATCTCACAACATGTGGATTGCGCCAGATCATTGAGGGGACAGTTGTGTCTGCTTCCATGAACAATCCCTGTCCACACTGTTTTGCCCAGTGAAAAAAACTCCTCATGGTATTTGATGGTATTTGTTGAAAAGCAAATGTTTGGAGAAGCATCCAGGCGACATTATATGCATAGGAAGCTGCCTTATACTAAGGCTGTGTGCACACTTCCATTTACTCTGCATCCACTGAGCTCCCACTGCTTATTTGGGAAGGGGTGTACACACAACATTAGCCACAATCCAGATCTATCCTGCTGGTTTTTTTTTAATATAATACTGTGTTTTGATGAGTTTTTCCCCAAACCAGCTTTGATCTGAATTGAGAAAAAGAACCACCTAGCTGTGTTGAAGCCAACCCAGATTTGATTATTTGTTCATCTAGATCAGTATTTTCTCTTTCAAATTACAGCAGCTCCCCGGGGTCTCAGGAAGATGTATTTCCCATTGCCTGCTATCTGATCCTTCTAACTGAAATGCCTAGGGATTGAACGTAGAACTTTCTAGTATGCATGTGACTGCTCTGAGCTTTGGTCCCTCCTGTCATATAACGTGTCGCTTGAATGCTGTACACAAGGAGGGCCTTGGTAGATTAAACCAAGGGTATATCCAGTCCTGTGCAATGCTTCTTTTGCATGAACGCATTCTCTTAGTTTTAGAAGCAGGCTTAATTGGAATCAGCACACGCACGGGCCTGCTAGACAAGGAGCAGGAGGAAGTTGCCAAAACGGGAGAAAAAGAGGGGAAGTGGAGGAGGACTTGCTCCTGGGACAGGTGTTCAAAGGTGTTACAATTCAGAACATTATGGAGGACTTGCTTAACAAGTTTGTGCAGTACTTGCACCTGTTCAAAGAAAAGCAGCAGGCTGTGATAAAGAACCCGGGAAAAGTGGGCTATTTTGGAAAGGATATGAGATGAACTGCAAACGGCACAGGCCAATGCTTTTAGCAGCAGCAGCAGATGACATGAAAAGGGTCAGTGTGAAAGCATTTAAACTCCTTCCTAGTGGCTGGCTTTGAAAATTGCTACTATCTCCACATTCCTGCCTTGTTCTGCAGAAATGAAGCCTGGAGGAGGGAGTGTAAAGAAGTGTGTTTCCATGCAGGTAGCAGGTAATCTTTGGCTAGGATCTGCCCTCCGCCTTCCTGCGAGGCATGAGATAATGGTTGTGGTGTATGTATGCATGAATATAGATGATGCAGATTCTTTCGTAATCCTTTGACTTTTTCTCCTCTCCTTTCCTCCCCATGCCAAATTCCAAGACCAAGAGGCACTCTGTTTCAAGTCAAAGGCTGCTCCACATGTCCTCCATTCATGCATGGGTCCCATATTGTCCATCTTGGAGGCAGGCTGGAATCGGCACATGGAGTTTGTGATATATAGCGCTACTGAGCATAGATGCTCCCGTAGCACAATTTATAGCTGTGTGTCACTTCTCTGAACTCCATATTTCCTTTAAGTTTGGCAGAGTCTTGGATTGTGATGTGTGCTGTCCATGCCCTTCTGGTCAGGGAAGAAGATGGCATGAGGGATGGGTTCATGAAGGATCCTCTGGACCAGCCAAGTTCAGCTATGTTCTGTGCTCTATGTAAAAAGATGGTGGCACGACCATGAGACATATGTACAGGAGGCTTCTATTGCCCTGTTTGGGTCCACAGGTTGGTGGGGTCAGTGCTCAAGTCTCTCATGCTTCTTCAGCCGTCACATCGATCCCTGCATAAGTAAAATTCTCAAACAAAGCCATGTTCACGTAGGCCTGTCAAAGGAGAAACAGAGTCAAGTTGGGGGGCTACTCCCTTTTACCCCTTCTTTTGTGAGTACATTTTCCTCCAGGTTCTGACTAGAAAAGACAATACAATAACTCATATTTTAACCTTACACTGCAATCATGCTCAGAGCAAGCCCCAGCCCAATATCTTGGGACAATTGCCTGATATAGGGCCCGGTTCTAAGGACCACCTGCATCCTGCCTTGATGAAAGAAGCTGAGACCCCACAACAACAGGATATTCTTAGTTGAAATGTATGGTAAGGGTGCTGGGTCCCCCAATGGTGAACACTGGGTTCTGTCATCTGACTGTAAACTCTGCTCACCCACATCTTTAGAGCACACAGGCTAAAAGCTCAGGAGGTTTTTATTCAGAGCACAGCAAGAATATCCCTAGATAGTGATACCTTCCGAGCTTCCAGCATGCGGATGAGCTGCACCGATATCTGAGCAAAGGGTGGACGTTCATATGGCCGGTCCCGCCAGCACTGCCGCATTAGCTCATAGCTGCAGGAGAAGGTGAAGAATCAGAATGAAGCTAAATACACAAGGGAAGGGGAACTGCCAAGTTCACTGGACACTTGATCTACTGGGCATCTCTCTCTCCTGCTCCTCCATCAGCATGCGACAGTGAGGAGATGTAGAGGCTGAGGCCTAGTATGCCAGTGACCACTGGCAGGAGATAACTGAGTAAATAGGATGTGTGTGTTGGGCAGGGGGAAGGGTTTCCACTTACACTTCGTCATCACAGTTGAGAGGCTTCTCCATGCGGTACCCTTGGGGCAGCTTTTCATAGAGTTCAGCACATGTCATGCCACAGTATGGCGTCCCTCCTAGGAAATCAGACGAGGCACCATATTCACCAGCATCTTGGGGCCACTAGTGGCCGGTTGGGCTCTATGGGTGGGGCTAATTTGCTCTCCTAGCTTCCTAACACTGAACGTTGCTGCTCCCATTGTTGAGGGGAGGGAGGGGTGCGGTGCTGGGAGTGCTGAATTAGCTCGGCTGCTGTGCTGAGCATTAGCTGGGCTGAGCATTCCACTGCCTTGCCCCTCCCCTGCCCCACTTGGTAACTGCCAGCGACACACAGTGTTGCAAAACCAGACAAGCAATATAGCTCCATCTGTGCAACCTCACTAGCCACTCCTGCTTGGTGCAATGCACACGTAACACAGCCTTCTGGGTGCTACTGGGACAAAGTTCTCCTAAACCACCCATCTCTGTATGTCCTGCCCTCACCCATACATAGTGCAAAGTGCAGCTAGATTGGAAGAGGTACAGTAGCAACTATATGGTGAGGTGAATAGATTATGTAGGTCAGTAAGAGTTTTTCTCCCATGATGTTGCTAAGGTTAGCCAGCCCATTTGGGGAGAGATCTGCTAAGACTAGGCATGGTCCCATTTTGTGTTTCTCCCCAAAGTGAAGGTTTTTATCCTGGCTGTCCTGTTAGGAAGATTGGTTCAAGGTTGTTTCCATGTTCCTCAACCAACGTAAGGGTAAGGCACTCTGATGTCACTCACAGAGAGGATGTTGGAGAAATGAAATGAAGAAATTGTATTGAAGAGTATGGGGCCAAAATGGGATGCATAGCATAAAGGACAGTGAGGGCAACAGAGACAGAAACTTACCCAGGCTAACTATTTCCCATAAGAGAACCCCAAACGACCACCTGCAAGAGAAAGACAAGTTAAGATGTAGGCGGAGGTCGTCCAGGTTTTCCACTCTACTGTAGCAAACTTGCTGCTTTTCTAAGATCATTTTTGTTCTGGCCTGCTACTAATACAGAGAGAAAAAAGAAAATACTGAAGCCAGTAGTTTCCCCTTCGTTAATTGTAAATTATTGTACACTTTCTTCCAATAGGCTTTTTTTTGTAGTATAGTATTCAAATGTATTGCAACTTAATGGATTGATTAAAGAAGTAAAAGACAGAGGATCATTCATACATTCTCCTCCTCATGACATTCCTCTTCATTACATTTTCTAATTCTACTAGCCAGGAAATGGAACGAAGGGGCTAAGTGAAGGTCCACCTAGTCCAGCACTCTGTTCTCACAGTGGGTGGTCAGATGCCCATGGGAAGATCACAGGCGGAACCAGAGCACAACATAATATTTATCCTCCATAAATTTGTCTAATCCTCTCTTAAAGCCTTCCAGGTTGGCGGCCATCACTACTTTGGTGAGAAGAACTGAAGAAAGTACCACCTGCCACCTGATCACTGTCGTCCAATCTGCGGTTGACCCTGCCACCCTGCCCACCCACCCATAAATCACTCACACATCACTCTTGGTTGTGTACACACTGTAATTCAGGGACTCAATAGCCATCCAGCGAACTGGCAAACGGCCCTGTGAAAACAAGCATCACTGGGGTTACAGAAGCCCACTTTGAGTAGACCGGCGAACAAAGAGAAGAGATGGAGCTGGGCTCCACTCAGAGCAGAAGAGAAGCCTGAGGAATGAGGAAGTGGTCCACATGATCGTCTCTATCCAGACTTACCATAGTCTTCTTTACATAGACTTCCTCCCCCCGGGACAAACCAAAGTCGGCAATCTTGGAAGTCAGGTTTTCCCCTACCAGGATGTTCCTGGCAGCCAGGTCTCTGTGGATGAACTAGGGGAGGGCAGGAAACAGCAGTGAGTGACATAGGCAGTGGTAGAGAATTCAGGCATTCATCCTAGTCCACAGCTGCACACAACAGCATCTCATGAGCTATCTTGTGAAACTAAAGCTGTAGGCATCTCAAAATCTTGCCTTACATTTCACCTCCTGTATTGCTTCAGCATTCTCTGGTCCTAACTCAGAGCTGTACTGACATGAAGTTATCCCAGTTCTATCCATGTCAGTACAGCTCTTAGTTAGGACCAGAGAATGCTGAAGCAATACAGGATATAATTGGCATATGATTCCAATACACGTCTACTATTGCAAGCTTGAAGTCAGACACTCAGATGATGGACCAGCCATCCTGTGTATGTGAAACACATTACAAATGGAAAGCACAAACACAGGCCTGCTCTGTCTTTCCCCTCCTTGACTTTGCTTGCTAATTCTCCCCACCCACCCAAAAACAGAACTGGTTCACGAGCCCAACTAGTGGAGCCAGCTCAGCCCAACATGAGCCCAACTAGTGGGAAAAGGTGGCTAGGTGGCGAGGACACACAGACCTGTTTTTCACTCAAATACTGCATGCCTTTGGCCACATCAGATGCAAACTGCAAGAGCTGTTGGGATGTGAGGGTCGAGGCTGTCCCATGCTCCCTGGCAAAGGCAGGATCTGTCTCCAGGACTCGGCTCTTGCGCAGAAAATCTAGCAAGTTTCCGTAGGGTGCATATTCAATGGCGATGTACAAGTAACCTGGAAAATTAGGGGAGAGACTGTCAAGTCAGGCCCAGACAAACATGTCAGGAAACTTACTCCGTTAGAAGCAGCAGGGTTGAGAAAGAAAAGACCATAAAAATTATCAGAGATGAACCTGCGATAACACACAAGATCCTCCTCTGTATGAAGTACAGTGGTGCCTCACAAGACGAAATTAATTCGTTCCGCAAGTTTTTTCTTCTTGCGAGTTTTTCGTCTTGCGAAGCACGGTTTCCCATAGGAATGCATTGAAAATCAATTAATGCGTTCCTAGGGAAACCGACTTCAGACCAGGTCCGGGGACAGTCTGTCCCCCGACCTCTTCTGAAGGCTGGGGGGGGACGAAGGGCTTTTCTTCCCACCCCCAGCATTTTAAAAAAAACCCGGGACAGCGGAGGACTTCTCCGCTGTCCCGGGGCGATTTAAAAGCCCCCGGGAAGGCAGGCAGGGGGGACAAAGACTTTTGCCCCCGCCAGCCTTCAGAAGAGGTCCTGGACCTCTTCTGAAGGCGGGCGGGGGGCGAAAGTCTTTGCTCCCCCCGCCTGCCTTCAAAAGCCCTCCGGGACAGCGGAGAAACGCGCCGCCAGGGGCGATTTTAAACCCGCTGTCCCGGGTTTTTTTAAATGCTGCCGGGCGTCAGCGCTGCCGCCCGGCAGCATTTTAAAATCGCCCCGGACAGCGGAGAAGTCCCCCGCTGTCCCGGGGTTTTTAAAAAACCTCTCCGCCCCCCCGCCAGGCTTCGGAGCAGCCTTCCGAAGCCTGGCGGCGGGAGGAGGTCCGAGGACAGTGGGGAAGAGGCGCTGCGCTTCCCCGCTGTCCCGGAGATTTCCCTATGGGCTTTCGTCTTGCGAAGGAAGCCCATAGGGAAATTTGTTTTGCGAAGCGCCTCCGCGACAGAAAACCCTTTCGTCTAGCGGGTTTTCCGTCTTGCGAGGCGTTCGTCTTGCGGGGCACCACTGTAATATGGAGAGTGTATGTAGAAATATGCATGGTCATGAAAGATAGTAGACCAGATAGCGTCACTGCAACCACTAGGTGGTGCCAGTGCTTTGACAGGGTTCATCCACACTGCTCCTGAAAACCCCCTTTCCAAATCTGTTTTGTGCACTGTGGCCCTCTGGTGGTTCTGTACCTAGGTGGGTTGTCTGCTGCTCTCACATTCTATTGTACCAGGGCCTCATGCTCTGCCTATTTGTATTTCAGATCTGAAGTCCTCTTGCTCATTTTAAAACCCTGCCCATGGACCCTTCAAAAGCAGCCCATAAAACCCTCCGACACCCCCTTCTATCACTATTTCCAGCAGAAATAAGGAAAACCCATGCGCTCTGCTTCCTTCCCCTCACTTCCATGTGCTTAAAGGGTATTGTTAGATTGCTACTATGATCTAACTAAACTTATTTTCCAAGCCTGGTTAACAACGTGTTTCAGTGATCTCCATCATTATCTCACCCTGCTATCAGCTCTATCAGTCATGCAAGTTGTTTGCTCTCAGTACATTGCTGCTGTAAAGAAGGCAGAAGCTCGTGGTAGGGAAGATATCGTGACCTTGAAGGTGATTTCCCCAGGGTGAGGTTAATGCCTGGCATTCTGGGTGCGTTGACCCCTGTGATTTCCCCAAATGTGAGAAACTCAACTACATAATTTCCTCCTCTAAAGGAGGAGGAAGATAATAACACTTCTGGGTTTGGTGTTTATGCTGCTTTGCAGTTACAGAAGCAGGCATCAGCGGATCTACCATTCTTTGCTTTCTGGTGGTAAAACTTTTGCCAGATTGTGACACCTGCTCACAGATGGCGCAATATGTTTTAAGGGTATGTATCTGTCTGTCACTCCCTCACAACAGCAAGCAAACACTAAACTTGGCACCCTAGAATAAGCAGCTCAAGTGTTGGCTCTGATTCCAGTCACTGCCCCATACTAACCACAGGGAGAGATTAAGGGGAAATGGAGTAAGGAAATATTTTGCAAGTTGAAGGAGTGGCAAGAGAGGATGGGGCTTTTGGGCTTTGCGTGCTAGTGTGTGTGTTGTTTGGAAGCAGGGCGGGTCTGTTGTTCCCTCACGACGAGCCCTCCTCAGTGAATAAAGGAAAAGGTGGTGCAGATGAGCCCAAAGATGGAGGAGCAGGGGAAGAAGTAGTTAGCACTGGAGGGTGCCCTATTGGCAAGGTGTCTCACCCTTGTTCTCGCAGGCTCCCAGCAAGTTGATGATATTGGGATGGTGGCCCAGCTTGCAAAGAACTTCCAGCTCTCCAGCAAAGTCCCGGTGGTCATTCTCAGAGGCAAATTCTGTGGTGGCAAGAACATTTGTTGTACATGTGGCCAAGCCCAGCTTTTTGGTGTGCTACATGCATGTTACAAATCTATCTGTATCCTGAATGTGATTGGAAATGAACATTCCTGCATGCACATGTCACAGTTTTACAACCACACATAAGGCCCTTGTTCACATGTAATGCTAAGCAAAACTATCAGTCAGTGCGAACAAACAAATACTGTGCAGGCTCCCAGAGAGGAGATAATGGACACTTTGCTCCTGCTTGGCCATTCTACTGATGTGTTGTGTGACACTGTGGTTTGGCTTAGCATGTTAGCTGCCCCAGGCAAATCACAAGCTCCAAAGCACAGGGCAGGCCTTGGTTATAGCTTGTGGCCTGGAATCCTGTGAATTGTAGTTTTAGAGCTGAAAATTGCTAAGTATCTCTGTTTCCCTGCACACTATGGTGCTAGCTACCTGAGATTGGGAATTGCTATGAAACCATTTTAAGTATGTGGTGGAGATATTCTCTATGATTGTGTGCCATGAGGAGGCCCATTGTCCTGCCTTCTGAACAGGGATATGCAAGGAGTGGCTGCTGTCTTCATTCTCTGAATACTTTGGTGCTTGAGCACCAGAAAAAAGTAGATGCATATGTGTCTGATGGTCAATGCAGTCCCCACCACCAAGAAGGAGGCAAGTATCAGAACGGGTCTGCCAATCATTTACACCCTAAGCAGGGCTGGCTAGCAAGGGAGAGGTAATGGTCTTCCTGTGTCAAGCATGGGAGTCTGACTTCGTGTGGCATCTCACCTTTCAGCATCTTGATGGCTGCATTCATTCTCAGGCCATCTTTCTTGATCATGGCCCGGATGACTTGCCCAAAGTTCCCTTCCCCTATCATGTCCTCAAACTTGATGTCTTCCCACTCCAGGATAGGGTAACTGAGGGGCTCAGGCTGGGGCTTGGGCCGGCGAGTCAGGGTCAGCGTGCCTGAGTTGAACTGCAAAATGGTCTCTTCCCCCTGTGAGAGGATCAGTTAAGCGGGGAGGTTGGCAGCAGCACTACAAACCAAGTGGGTCAACAGTCTGCTGTCACAAGCATGGTGGAGCATAAGAATTATGAGGGTGGGGAGCCAAGATCAGTGGGAAGAGGCAGGTGGGGCAATATCACTCACAGAGCCTGACTGGTAGGTGAATGTGCGGCGCCGGTGAAAGAAGTTCTTCTTGATGAGGAAAAGGGCCAGCAGGGCAAAGAGTATGGTCACACAGGTGACGGAGACAGAGCCCACAATGGCCAAGAGCAACTGCTGGTCCAGGTTGGATGGAGGCAAGTTCTGGCTCCCCAAGGTGGGCACTTGGCTCAGGGCTCCTGCGGGAAAGAGGGAAGCAGTGCGTTTTGTAACAGGGCCTGGCTCTGCGATGAAGGAGGAGAAGGCAACTGCACAACATGATAGAGATGCAGAACCACTGCCATGAGTGGACTCTATGACTGTTCTGCCTCCCAGGGTAGATCAGTGCTTCAGGCCAAGGTGGCTGCTGCTGCTGTGGTTTGCCAGGAGCCAGTTACACCTGCATCCTGGCTGGCCTGCATTTTGACTGTAGGAATCACAGAGGCATCTTCACGCACATTACTTGCCTCCTGTCCCACTCAGACCCCACCCACTGGGACAGCCAACCAAACTTGCCCCTGGTCCACTCACCATCACCCACGATCTCAACTCTCACAGGCTTGCTCCACTCGCCTGGCACAAAGGAGCTGGCTCGCACCCGGAACTGGTAGAACGCGCTGGTGTTCAGCCCTGCAATGATCTTTGTGGTATCCCAGCCGTTGTCCGTGTCCATCCACTGTGGCTCACTGGTACCCCCCAGCTGTTGCACCTCCACAATGTACTTGTTGATGCCACCATTGGGGTACTCAGGGGGCAGCCAGGTGAGCTTGACAGTGCTGTCAGCAAGGGGCTCCGCTGAGAGAGACCGTGGGGATGAGGGACCTGGGAGGCAAGTGGTACAGCTGTTGGCTCTGCAATTGTGACCTGTTCCACAACTGCTAGGAACGCAGTCTGTGGCTTGGCGGACAGTGCAGTTGTGGACCTATTAGGCATAGGCATGAGAGGACATTGGTCAGCAGCTACTACGATGCCAAGAAACAATGAGCAAGCCGTAGGTTTGTCCCTGAGGCACCCCTCAGTCTTCCAGGGCAACACATGTGCTAATGCTTCCTGAGGAGTTTACAGAGGTTCAAAGCCTCTTGGAAGAAAATAGAAATCCCTGCAGAATAGGAGGCACCTTAGAGCCCGCAACACCTAACACCATGCCAAGGCAAGTTACCGTATTTTTTGCACCATAACACTCACTTTTTTCCTCCTAGAAAGTAAGGGGAAATGTCTGTGCGTGTTATGGAGGGAATGCCTACGGGTGGCGGGGGGATCTGCTGCAGTCGTGAGCAGAGGATCCATGGTTCCCCTTCCTTCCCTCCTCCGTGGCTCGCTTTGAAACAGCAAAGCGGAAGAAGAGCCGCTGAGTGGGGAGGAGAGAGGGACAAAGAGCCTGCTTGCTTTTAAGGAGCAAAGCGGGAGAGGAGAGGAGCCGCTTACATGAGTCCGGAGCTGTTTTTTTCAGCGAGCCGGGGAGGAGGGAGAGAAGCAGAGCCTTTAAAGGAGCAAAGCGGGAGAGCCTTCTCCTCTTATACCCCTCTTCTGCATTATTAACAGCATCCTTCTCCACCCACCCCACGCGTGTTCCTTGTCCCTTGAGTGCTTTTCCTTCCCTCCCCACTTAAAACGTGGTTACAAAGCATGGATCCACATGGATCCTCAGGTATTTTGCATTGGGCTACCCCAAAGTCACCGTCAGATCACATGTCTGAACCACAAAAATCATACATCTACTGTTTTGTTTAGAACATTTTTTTTCTTGTTTTCCTCCTCTAAAAACTATGTGCGTGTTATGGTTGGGTGCGTGTTATAGAGCAAAAAAAACGGTAATTAGATTTTAGACCTGTCTACAAAGAAGGCAAGAGCATCAAGCTGGTTGGGACATCTCTGACATAGTACTTGTTCTGTAAGGGATCACCTGGGAGTAAAACCTTTCAGAGGCCACCCACCCCAGAGTCATTGATCCCCCAGCCCTGCTCCCTTCTGAGAGTGGCAGATTTCTCCCAAGTGGTACATCCCGTTGCCCACCTTTGCTGTCAATCTTGACCTTGTAGAGGTCAGATGGAGGTCCGAGGCTGGTGCAGTGATAGACCAGCACCACCAGACTGTACTCCTTGTTGAATTTAAGGTTTGGAATGTAGGCAGACTGCACAATCATGGAAGTGATGTTTTCCTGATGGACGAGCTCCTTGGCTGCATCATAGAGCTGGACGAGGAACCCAGAGCCCACAGTGTCACCACCGGGCAGGTTCCAGTTCACATGCAACGTGTTGCTCCCTTCAACAAATGAGCGTTCAATCACAGGCTTGGCTGTTGGCTCTGTGTGGAATAGAGAAACAAGAAGCCATCAGCCTGATTCTCTTGCCAACAGCACCGAAGTTAAGTTGTTAACCTGGTTTATCCACATGTTAAGGGTATTAACACCCACTCACCCACCTCAAAGTAAACTTTATACAGTCATATACTGTGACAGAAGGCAGTTGGATCCCTGAGGTGGGAAGAGGTTGGGCCACTCATCTATAGGGCACTGGAATTTTGTTCTCCAACCAGAGGAGGTAATGGCAGAAACAGGGCACTTAGCTGGTCTCTGTAGAATACCAGAGTAGGTATTTGTACAATCTCTACTGGTTAATCTCTACTGACTGGAAGGATGGCTGAAGAAGACCCATACGGGAACCAGGATATCAGAAACTGTAGCCATCCTTAGCACTACTCATATGCCTACTACAGAATCTACTTCTTTCGGTTTGGGCATTCTTCATCTCCCCACTTCCCAGATTTGGCTCACTGAACTTCAGGTACTCACCTTGGCACTCTGTTACCATGACAGCGTGAGGGCCTGGGTCACCTTCCCCTCCATCTCCAGGGCGTGTTAGCTGAGCCTTAACAAGGTAGGCTGTGACAGGTCGCAGGTTCATTAGGGTGATGTTCTGAGCATGGTCAACTGTTGATCAAATATGGGTCTGTTACTGTAGAGTCTCATGCTGAAGGTTATGCTCCATATTTTTGTTTACTGCAGAGAGCCCACTGCACAGGGAGGGCCTTTTGACTGGGATCTGCAGCTCTGTGACCTTCCCTTTCAGACTAATGTCCCCTCCATTTTCTATTATCTGCTGAACAGATAAGGGACAGGGACTGCTTCATATCCACAGAATACATTTAAAGCACATTCAGAATACATGGCCTTCTCGGTGGTGGAGCCTGCCCTGTGGAAAGCCCTCCCATCAGATGTCAAAGAGATAAACAACTATACAACTTTCCGTTGACGTCTGAAGGCAGCCCTATATTGGGAAGTTTTTAATGTCTGGTACATTGCTGTGTTTTGTTATATTCTGCTGTATGCCACTTAGAATGACTGGGGCAACCCAGTTAGATGTGTGGGGTACAATTAATTAATTAAAATTCCCCCAAAGAATCCTGGAAACAGCAGTTTATTAAGGCAGATGAGAATTGTAGCTGGGGTGGTGGTGGTCTGCAAATCCCAGGATCAAGAGTTGTGCCTAACTTTGGAGCCTGATCTCCTGTTCCTGTTGTAGCACATGCCTGAGAGAATCCTTGTTTCTTCATGATTGGCTGAGCTGAAAATACTTTGCTTCCCTGTTGAGCAGAATCCCCTGGGTCAAGAAGCATTGCTAGTTACTTAAATGACTCAAAAGTGTATAAATGCACCGTGTCCCTAGCCAAACTAAGATGTTAGATGGCCGGGGCAATGGGTTCTCACGGGCACTGCACTTCATGGTGTGCCCAGCTGTTCTATAAATATAAAACTTGTTATAAAAAGGAAATGAAGGGGGAAGGGCAGGAGATCTGGGGTCCAGCACAAAAGACCCAGAGCTCAGCCTCCTAGATCACCTGCTCACAACACTCCTGTCTGGATCGCTGTCTGTATAGTTGAAAAGAACTGAAGCCAGAGCAGGCACAGGTTTGAGAGAGCCCTGCAGATTTAAGAGAGCACACAAATTAGAGCGACAGCTCCATCTGGATTACAGCAAACCCCTTACCTACAATGGATGACCACTGAGAAGTGCCAGTTTGGGGCTTGTACAGAACCTTGATGGAGATGATGGGTCCATCACCTGAGACGCGCCCCACAGGCGATATCACAAGCTGCCGACTCTGCTTGGCCAGAAGCCTGGGAGGGCTTAGTGGCATGGGAGGCACTAAGGAAGGGAACAGCGTCAATCACAAGCCAGGCAAACATGAAAGTAGACAAAGGGATTGCACATTTTACCTCTGCCCTTGAGAGAAAGATGACTGCAACTATTAGGACAGATTTGCACCAGATGTTTCTCATGCGATATTTTCCTGATTGGTACCTGGCACAATCCTAGTTCCTGTCTCTGATTTATGCTCTCCTTCTAGGTTTCTTTGCTTGAAAACTAGCACCACATTTAAAGAGACATCAGAACCTCATTTTGCCTAGACAAGAACTGCAGAATATCTTAGGAGGGGTACTAAAATAAAAACTGTGTGGCAACATTTCAGTAACCGAGTTCTGTACAACCAAAGATGCTTCCTGTGATGATTTTGTAATTCCCAGAAGCTGAGCATGAATATCTCTAACCCTGAAATCTCACCACCTGTACTGTCCTGCTCACCTTTCACAGTGACCTTGAACTTGCCACTGTCCTGCCCACCCGTAGTGGAGACACGGCATTCCCAGAGGCTAGTGTCAGAGAGGACCAGCGGTGGCACTTGAAATTCACAGGTTGTCAAGTCTTTTTCCATGATGGCTTTCAGAGACTGGAGAGGTGAGAAGAGTAGAGTCATATCCTGTCTCAAGTCTTCTGTTTCTGAGTATTTGTGGGGAACCACAGTCCCATGGGATGTAGGTAGGGTTGACAACTGACCTAGCCCCATCCTTACTAGTACCAACACGGAAGGGAATAGATCACATGCAATTATATAAACAGAAGAAAAAGTGGTGTCAGGACAATTGGACTGCTATGCTAAAGCACCCAAATACTTGCATAATTAACATAACCTCTAGTTTGATCATGATTTATCCTCCTCACGTGTGAACAGAGGTAGGGTTGCAAACCCACACAAAGAAACCCAATTTAACACCGTGTGCTTATCTACATCTGGGTGAAACCCAATTTAACACCCTGTGCTCATAGATTGATCTGGGTGAAAGGGAGATTACAGAGAGAAAAAGACCGAAAGGTATGAGTAGGGTGAGAGCAAGTTGGGGCCAAAGAGGCAGAGGGAAGAGCAAGCCCAGGTCTCTGGGATGGTACAGGGCCTGATCCAGGACATGATGGTAGCTTACCATGATCACTGTTCCATCAGCCTTGCGCAGTTCAATGTTTTCACGCACAGGGATTGGATTGCCTGTTGCCATGCAGGTAATTACAGGCTGGGAGCCTAAGTTAAACTCCAAGTGAGAGACCAAGTTCTTGATCTGGGGGATCCGATCTTAGCACAGAACACCAGAATAAGGATAAAACATCATTACAATTGTAATAAAATAGCATTTTTTAAAAGGGCAAAATGATATTTATTCCTTGCCTCCCTTTATCTCTAGGTGGCAGACAACGGCTAACCACTATGCAGCACCCTCCCCATTCATGTACTCGTTTGGCAGTTCTCTGGCACTGGGCCTGGCTCCTGCCATTCCCATGATACACAATCCAGAGTGCTTTTACCTGACTTTTCACAGTGCTGTCCATGCCAACCAGATGGGCAAATGCAGCCACTGAACCGGTTACAGGTGCCTCCATTCTGGCAATGACACTCCAAGGCACAGTCAGCGCCATACCTCCCAGAGGAGCAAGCTGGGGAAAGAGCACAGGGATCGCGGGTCAATCTCCTCTGAGCATTTCCCAGAGACTGGGGCTGCATACAAGCAATGCGTTTAAGGCACAGTCAAAACACACACTCGGAATTATAGTTGAATTGGGAATAGTAACTCTGTTAAGGGCAAACTTTAATTCCTAAGATTCTTTGGGGAGGGACAGGCTTTGAATGGGCTTTAAAGGCATAGTGTGTGTGCCTGGGTCAAGGATGTCTGGCAGATTTCATGTATGCTGCTTTTAACCCGTCTCCCATTGTAAGTTTGCAGGCACGTAAGACCACAAAGCAGTTTTAAATGTGCTGGCTTCCTTTTTAAAAAATGGATTGGTCACCTCCAGAATGTCATTGATTTTACTAGGGAGATTCAATTGCATGCCAGAAATGTAGGTTTGCAGAACTGAAGTAGATTAAAGTGCTCTGTTGCAACAAACCCACTTTTACACATAACAAGAAAGGAGACTTTTTGAGATTTGGAAAATGACGGGGGCGGGGCAGGGGGAGCGGAATGCACTGAAAAATGTGCATAACAATAGATGGATGGGAAGACGTCTAACCTTCACACAAACAATTCCCACTGTCATATATCCTCCCTACAAACATGTCAGGATGAATGCTCAATAATGGGTATGCATCATATGAACTTTGTACTGGTTATATGATGCCCGTTCTTTATTGTACTTTGTGGAAGTAAACCAGGAAGAATGCTAAACGAACAGCTCAGTCTGGAGGAGCCATTTCTCTTTGCTATGGAACTTCCTGCTCATGAGAACCCCCTTTTTCTTTTGGTTTGTTGGAGCCAAGCAGGAGGGAAATGATTCTAAAGAAACAAAGGGAGGAAGTGGCTCTCTCCTGGATACGAGCCAAACAGAATCCCAGCAGAGAAAGTAGCCAAAACCGAATAAAAATACTAAGGAATACTGTGAGTCTGAGATGAAGGGAGGGTTCTTGAACATCTTTTCCATGTAAAGATGTTCAGGAAACAATGTGACTATGCTGTTTGTTGGTAGTAACAACAATGAAACCACAAGCTTGCACTCTGGTTACGCGATTTAATGAAATTTGCCTTCATCAGTACTGTTCCAATATCCATGGTTCCTCCTTGCCACACCTGTAGGAGCTCTTCTTTCCCATGGCTTCATTACGTCTCACTTTCTGAGAGATCACATGACCCCAATTCTCATACAGTATTACCTTTTTCACAATGATTACAGTGTTGATTTCACATAAGGACTGTTTCCCCACCCTGAACCCTCCCTTGTGTGCTGAGGACTGGCACTTGTTGTATCAAGAAAAATTCTAGGATTTGAATGAGACTTGGTAAACATTAGGTTTCTCAAGGTAATGCCTTTTCACAAGTAATTTTTACGATGTGAAACAGACAAGGGTAAAAACACCACCTCATGGTAACATTACCCTATCCAAAAGTAACATGTTAATCAGATCTGATGTCACATTACATTTATATATATGTATCCCTATTGCTGCTCTGGGGTGGCGGGTGGCGCTGTGGGTAAAAGCCTCAGCGCCTAGGGCTTGCCGATCGAAAGGTCGGCGGTTCGAATCCCTGCGGCGGGGTGCGCTCCCGTTGCTCGGTCCCAGCGCCTGCCAACCTAGCAGTTCGAAAGCACCCCCGGGTGCAAGTAGATAGATAGGGACCGTTTACTAGCGGGAAGGTAAACGGCGTTTCCGTGTGTGGCTCTGGCTCGCCAGAGCAGCGATGTCACGCTGGCCACGTGACCCGGAAGTGTCTCCGGACAGCGCTGGCCCCCGGCCTCTTGAGTGAGATGGGCGCACAACCCTAGAGTCTGTCAAGACTGGCCCGTACGGGCAGGGGTACCTTTACCTTTATTGCTGCTCTGAACACATAGAAGAAGTCAGAAGCTTCAGTTTAGCAAGAAATCAATCACATGATGGCCATGTGGGTGGGGAGCTACCACACCCTTCTAAAGAAAGACATGGGTGTTATTCACCTATGTTTTACTCTGAATAGACCTATTGTAATTAATGGACCAAAGTTAAGCCATTTTTACTATTTAAAAATACTACATGAAAATTTGATGGTGGTGCATGAGAGAGTCTTTATCGTTTCCTCCCCAACTCTGGAGTTTGTTTTCCCTGGAAGCCCAGGCGGCAGAGACTCTGGTTGCTTTCAGACAACCTGCTTGTTGAGCATTCATCCTGATTTGTTTGCACAAAGTTTGTGGGGAGATTAGATGACGCCCAATATTTAATGAGCGTTTGTTCTGATTCATTTGCAGGGAGGTTATACAACTTTGAATCAAGCAATCCCAGTGCATTCTCCATCACTTTCCTTAATGCAAAAAGTCTAATACGGTGAGGGCTTCCGGTAAACTATAATTACGCAACCTGAATTTGCTGGTATGGAATTGAATCCCACCCGAAAATAGTGACAATCTGGGAGTGCCCTAAATTTGGCTTCTGCTGACAGGTAAAAACAATTTTATTCTCCTGGTTTTTTATGTTAACTAGTAGCCACCAGTTTGCCTCATTCGGTTGCTCTGTTACTGTTTTATTAATTGGATTATTTTAACATTTAATTTTCTTTCCTCGGTGTGTTTTTATGTATTGCTGGAAACTGCCCTAATGAAGGGTGGCCTACAAGCTTGCACCCCAAGCATTACACGAGGTTTGTTTTTATGCTGCCAAATGTAACATGGAAAGCAAGGGGAAAGGAAGCACAGAGTTTCTTTGGTTCTGTGGAACAGACGCCATACGCTTGCATCTTGTGCCTTGCATCTAAGTAGGTCAGCTTCCCCCACCGCCCCATCTCATTTATCACCTTGGTGTCCAAAAGTGCCATAGAGTTGGGAGAAAGAGACTGCAGGGAACATACCTGAGCCACACTGAAGACCACTCCATCCAGTAGCACAGGAACAGCCATAAGGATCAGGCAGACAGAAGGCCAGCCCCTTGCAGCCTTGCTTGTTATGACATTTCTCCTGGCAGTTTCGCCCAAACATGCCTTCCTTACAAGCTGCAAGGCAAGAAGATTCTTGTCAGGGATTTGCTGCCACTGTACTGACAAAGCCACACATGTTCACCAACCCTGCACCACATTTGTTCCTTCCTGTGTCCCTATCTGCACACAATCAGAACGAATCCTACAATGAATCCATAATTCCTCTTTATTGTGATGCCAGGTTTCTCCACTGTGATCTCTGTACCTTTTCTCACACAACACCAGTTGATCCCTCTGCAGAGATAAGAGACTTGGGACTCGAGATGTGAAAGAAGAAGAAGAAGAAGAGTTTGGATTTGATATCCCGCCTTTCACTCCCCTTCAGGAGTCTCAAAGCGGCTAACAAAGCTATTTGGGACTCCATGGCCTTCTACCCACGCTTCATTGCCTAAGGCAGAGGCTTCAAGGCAGGTTTCAAATGGCAACCATCTATACTCTTTGTGAAGATTTACAAGTTCAGTTCATGGAGCAGAGGAATCTCTTCCTACCAAGACCATGTACACATTGCTTCTAACCTTTTTCACAGCGGGTGCCCATGAAGCCTGGTGGACAGATGCATTCTCCCTCAATATGGTGGCAGATGCCTCCATTCAGGCAGTCGGGACAGTCCTTGTCACAAGAAGAGCCCCATTTCTTGGCCGCACATCCTGGGAGGTTGGGAAGAGACAGACAGACAATTATTGCCTGGATGCACAGGAGGCCACTGCTTTAATGAAACTAGGCAGGTCTGGTTCTGGTCACTGCCTTGAGTGCCATGACGGAAGAAAGGCAGGACAGAAACATAAAATAATAAAATAAAATTTAAAGAAGATTTGGAAGGAAGCCTGATCTCTGGACAGCACGAGGCAGCATTAACCACAGTGCAGTCATTAACAGTCTCCAACAGCCACTATGCTCAGGGCAAGTTCACACCTATGTGTTCATTACCCTCTGGCAGCAACTTAAAGTGACGCCTGGCATATGGGTAAAGAGGCACCAGAGAAAGCCTTCTTATGATCTCAAACAATAGTTTTTAATAGAAGCTGTACATGTTCAGCTGGGAGTCTTTAAATGATGAGACACTGAATCACACCCACCCCATAACAAAGGATGTAAACAGACGTTAGTGGGGACGTCCGTGGCTCCTATTGACCTGCATTTCTTCAGTTCTGCACTATCTTACCTCGCACAATCAGCCGGAAGAAGGCACTTGACAAAGGACTGTCCCCAATGAATGTAGCGCTGTAAATCCCACCGTCACTCACGCTGACAGGCGACAGGGTCAGAGTGGACTGGCTCTCCTTCACCTCCCCCTGGTCCTTGGTGTCATAGTAGGTCCCTGCAAATGAAAGTGGCAGGGAGGAAGAAAAGCATGAGAGCTGACAACTGAACTCTGAATAAGCCCTACTAAGGCTAATCCACTCCAGCCTGTGACTGGCCTGGACAGGGCTTAGAGGCTCCTGCAACCTCTAAGGACATCACTGACAGAGCAGTCTGGGTAGGAGAAGAACTGAGGAAGCACAAAGGCATCCAGCTGCAAGCCCACTGGCAGGTCTGGGCCTAGACTGCCAGCTTCGATTGACAAGGATGACTGAGGGCGGCCCTTGTTCCAGGAATGGGGTGGGGTGGGGAAGCATTGGAGCAGGGACAGATCTCCCCAAAGCCGTGCAGCTGGGAGAGGGGGGCACTTGCCATTCCTTTTCCACAAAATGTCTGCGTTCTTCCCGTGCTTTATCTTGGCAACAAGTACAGCTGGCTGGGAGAGGCTGAATGTCTGGGTCACTTTCTCTGGGACGAGGTTGGCTGCAGGGTCAGACAGAAACAGAGACTGGGTTAGGAAGCAGGACCTGCAATATTTTCTCTTCCCTGATCATCAGAGGGTCATGCTCTGGATTGCCCAGATCTGTCATTCCATCTTTGTCTGGGATTTCCAGAACTCACCTAAGCACTTCATCCTGCTCAACATGTATATTTGCCTATTTTACTCTATTTATTTAATGGAATCTTAATTAGGAGGGGGACTCCAAACGGTTTAGTTGAAATAAAAAATACATTAAAATTATTGATAGAAGTCAGATTTGAAGCCAATTTAATCTTAAAAATAATAATAAATATTATTATTATTTATTATAATAAATAAATAAATAAATAAATAAATAAATAATAATAAAGGAGCAGTTAAAACTACACATTATAAAATAAAGTTAAAATATTATACACGTGTCATATATAAAATACATGTCAGTTTCACTAATCTGGGTAGGCTTGTCTAAACAAAAAAGTTTTTAATGGCTACAGAAAACAACACAGCTAAGATGCCTGCCTAATGTCAATGGGCAGGGAGTTCCAGAGTGCAAAGGCCGCCAGGCTAAAAGAGCAAATCCTTACAAGGGTGGAACAAACTGTGTGTGGCATTTTCTACACATATTGCAAGGGGAAAGGTGAGCATGTAGGCTTAGTGCAGGTACTAACTCACAGTGTCCAGAACAAAATAATAATAATAATAATAATAATAATAATAATAATAATAATAATAATATATTTATACCCCACCCATCTGGCTGAGTTTCCCCAGCCACTCTGGGCGGCTCCCAATCAAGTGTTAAAAACAATACAGCATTAAATATTTAAAATTTCCCTAAACAGGGCTGCCTTCAGATGTCTTTTAAAGATAGGATAGCTGCTTATTTCCTTCACATGTGAAGGAAGGCTGTTCCACAGGGTGGGCGCCACTACCAAGAAGGCCCTCTGTCTATTAAAAACTTCCCTGATAATAATAATAATAATAATAATAATAATAATAATAATAATAATAATAATAATAATATATTGTTTATACCCCGCTCATCTGGCTGGGTTTCCCCAGCCACTCTGGGCAGCTTCCAACAAAATATTAAAATACAACAAGTGAGGTGAAGGTTGATGTGCCCATTTTAGGTAATGTTAGGGTTAGGATTGTTCTGCATCTTATTGTTAACGTCATCCTTATTCTTATTTCCAAACCCTCCATTATGAGCATATCTCCCAAAGTCATGCTTTAAATTGTATCTGTAACAAAGCCTGGATTTCCAGTGGTGTCTTTGTTCTGCCTCACCCAAATCAATGTTTATCATACTTCAAAGGCCTTCTAAGATAAGAAAATCTAGTCAATTTTCAGATATTCTTCCTGGGTTCTTTGTTTAAATTATCTGACTGATGTCTCTTTTCCTGGCAATAAGAATCGCTCAAATGACTAATGACTGACTAGCACCATAGCATCCAGAAATTCTTTTGTAGTAGGATGCCAGGGAAAATGTGTGCCCTTAAGTTCATAGAATTATAGAAATGCAGGAATCTCAACTAAAGCATCCAAGACAAATACCCTATTTGCTGCATGTTTAGATCTGTCTATGCAATTCTATGAGTACTAGTAGGCAACAGTTATGAAAATCATATACAGTGGTACCTTGGCTCTCAAATGCCTTGGTACTCAAACAACTTGGAACCCAAACACTGCAAACCCAGAAGTAAGTGTTCCAGTTTGCGAACTTTTTCAGAAGCCAAATGTGCTCCGTTTTGAGTGCCACACTTCCATTTTGAGTGTTGCGCTGAGGTCTGTCTGTTTTTGCGGCTTTTTTGTTTTGTTTTGTTTTTGTGACTGTGTGGAATCCAGTTCAGCTACTGATTGATTTATTGTGTGACTGCAGCACATTGTTTATTGCTTTTATGGATCAATGGTCTTGTTAGATAGTAAAATTCATGCTAAATTGCTGTTTTAGGGGTTGTTTTAAAAGCCTGGAACGGATTAATCCATTTTGCATTACTTTCTATGGGAAAGTGCGCCTTGGTTTTGGAATGGACTTCCGGAATGGATTAAGTTTGAGAACTAAGGTACCACTGTATATAAACAAATAAAATATGCCAGAATCCCTTCCACAGATGTCGGCAGGAATTTTTTTTCCAGCAAGGGGACAAAGTAAATACTACAAACAAACAAATAAACAAACCTAGTATTAGAGAACAGGTCTGCCATTTCTGGTAAGTCCAGTGACTAGGAGTGGCTCACCCATTGGGGTGGAGCTACAACAATAGCCTTTTGGCAGTGATATCACTGGCAGTCATTCTTGTGCATCTATGCAGCCATGCCTTCACAGCCATCTTCCCCCTGCCAGTAAGTGGCAATGGTGCCCTTTCCATGAGGCTATTGCTGTCGGTCTGCTTCTGCTGGTGACCGAGTGGTGACAAGACCTAGGTAGACCCGTCTTCAGAGAAATTTCCAGGTCTTCCTCTTTGCTGTGGATCTCCTTTTCATCTATGGGTAGACTGGCATACAGACAACATCTTTTCCCACTCACTGCTGAGACCTGCTGTTTTTCCTCTAGCTTCTTTCATCCATTCCTCTTTTTAAAACCCAGCCAGAGGGCAGGGTGGGTATGTATGTATGTATGTATGAATGAATGAATGAATAAATAAATAAATAAATAAATACATTGCATTGCTGCTGCAATCAATTTCACACACACACCCCAACACACATTTATCTGGCTGGGCCTAAAATGAAATGAATTCCCTAGATTGATTAATACTCATTTTTCCTTTTTCCTTGTCCTGGTATGCAAACAAATGGAAAGAATGACCCCAGGGTCTGGGTCTGAGGAGGGTATAGAGAGAAGACTCCATTACCTTAGCCTTGGTCTTATCACAATGATGTAAGGACCTAACATTGAGAAAGAATAACTTCAAAGTACATATCGCTCCCAGTTCTCAGAAACCACATATCTGCATATTATCTTTTCCAGTGTCATGCTGAATCTCTCTCAAGCTTACCATCCACATTGTTGTGCACATAAACCACCCTGGTTTGTTCTGACTCAGTCTGCCCCAAGCAGTACGTGATGCCCACCAGGTCTGACCGGGAGAAGCCGCTCATTTGCACTGCATGGCTGCTGTTCTTGTACATCTGGAATCTGGACCTGGGGTGGGTCATGACAATTTTATTGTCTCTGTCAATCTGGAGGCTGGCATTTCGCTCACCAGTCACACACAAGAGGTAGAAGTTGGTGTGTGAGGGACTCAAGACGTTGGCCATCAGGGTGATATCCATAATTGCTCCTGCGTCAGAAGAACAAGAGAAGGTGTTATTTTAGGACAGGGAGAGCAAAGGATCTCAGCATAATTCACACAATCGAAGCCAGGCCTTGCCTAGGCTCTAGAAGAAGAGCAGGGAACTCTCCCACTGTGAGGGCCAGCTTCACTCAGGTGAAAGTAGCCAGGGGCTGCTTATCTGTGACATACTTGTGTTTCCTCTTCATGAAAGTAACATTTGAAGCTATGTGCTTTCTTTCAACGGATATAAACTTCAGTTGTTCCTATTTAACAGGGACATTTTCTCTAGTAAATCCCTAGTAAATCCCATCCCTCTGGGAAGAGCCACTGAACGTAGAATCTTTGTTGATAAGTTGAATATGTATACATTTTTAATTGCTTACATCTAATAACAGATACTGTGCGTAGAACTGTTTTATATTTTTGTGTGTGTGCGCGCACACACACACACAAATTCTTTTAATACAAAGGTACAGTGGATGGTGCTCAACCTCTGTTGCCATTTCAGCAACACAGCAGGAAGTTCTTATCTAATATGTTAAAAACAATATTATTATTCCGTCTCGGGACACATACAGTACAGGTCTGAAAACAAATCATTATACCACCACTTAAAATATTTATCCGTGTATTTGTTTGAATTTGGAAAGGAACATAGAGATCGCTTGTATGATGAGATAGCACATAGGCTATTATTTTGTCAATTATGACAAAATCCCTACATGTTAAGCATGCCTTCTTCTGTCTACATGTACATACATCACAATACACAAATGTAAACACACCATGTGACAATCAATGTGTTTGTCACACATTATTTCCAGCACAGAAATCCAGAAATCTTTTCAGGAATAACAATGATGCTATTACCAGAATACTTCTATTACACACTATATATTCTGGAATGCCACCCTTATATTTGAATTGATCAGATTGTCTCTCTCATTATGCTTGTGTGACCCTGAAGGCTTGCAACTCTTATTAACCTTTCTTCGATATGATGTTCTGATGTCACTTTTCAGAAAACAGCTAATTATATTCTGATGAAACACAGAAGACGTTGCCCTTCTGCTGTTTCATTTCGTTTCATTTCACAGTATGGGTTAACCCTTTTACCTGTGCTATTTTCCCAATGGAAAATCCACCCTACCCACCTCAGAAGCTATTTCCTGTGTTAGTAAGAAACATGTGAGCACACAGGCTTGCGTATAGCTTCAATGCACAAACTTAGCTAGAGAGCAGGGCTATAAATAATCCATTTGTGGCCTTTTGGGACTGGATACACACAATAGCTTTTTCCAGGCTATGATGGTATGAGACAGACATGATGTGTCCACTCGTTGCAATCTCTCTTATGAGGAAAAGGGATTCACGGGGCATTGCAGTGGTTCGAAACTCTGCAAGATTTATCTGAACAGAGACAAAAGAAATGTGCATGTAAACCCAAGCCAACAATGTCTGTATCACCCAGTTTTCCTGTAACAACTGCGTTCAGCCATATGGTGGTTCTTTCTATCACCCAAGAGTGTGTTTGTAGCACAAATGGCGGTCAGAATGATATCAAAGCACCCACTGCCCATGGAATACCACTGACGGGCATTACCAAAACTGCTTTTCTTCCATTCTCTATTCATTGTATTCCATGCCTGGATGGAAAAGGTTGGAGATGGCCATGGAATTCAGTCTTTGTGAATACAGACTAACCTGATCTACACCTTCCAGACCAATCTTCAGATCAGAACTTAGTTACCCATCAGCTCTTCACGTTCCCCAAATGCTCCATCACAGACTTTATCTCAGCAACAGCATTAAAATATGTTTAAAAGTGTGAATTTTAAAAGAAAATATGTCTACGGACCCCTGCAGATGTCCTTTTTATTTCATATTCATGATTATTGGCGATCATGATGCTGTTGGGACTGTCAACCATAATTCTGCTTTCAATACTGTTTTGGCCTGCAGAAGTTTTGGGGTGGTCACCCAGCTTCATTTGCAATCAGTGCATATCCTGCCACTGCCTGTTGAAATTGTGTAACTATTTATACCTGCTTTTCCTGCGCTATAACCTTCCTGGACAACAATAATGTGGTAGCACTGGGGAAGCATCACAAAGAACAAACTAGGAAATAGGGGGAAAAATAATCCACTAATAACACACTATTTTTGTGTCCAGAACATGTTGCAGAAGACACTCACGATGGAACACTAGTATTGGAGGAGCCCTCAAATATGTATCTAGATGTGGAACTCCATGTAGTTTTTTAAAACTAAAACAACAACACCACACACATATATAAGAGATTAATGTGAAAATGGGATAGAAAAGACTTATGAGTGCACTCATGCAAAAAAAATGACACAGATCAGAAATTGAATGATTTGTCCATTGCTCACCATATGGCTAAGATTTTCCACTCTTAGTTGGGAGAGACAAAGAGGATGTTGCAGAAACAGCACATGGGTCTGCAAATAACAGCATCTCTGAAAATGTTTAAATCCCAGACCTACCATTCTGGTGGCACCAGGGGTTCCTCACCCAGAGCCCAATTAACCAGGGCTGACTACTGCTGAGGGTGGTCAACCTGATTCAAATACTGGTCCTGTTGGTAGCTAATGCAGCATCTACACATGAAGCAATGCAGCACAACAAAGGTGGGTGTTCAGAGAGCTCAGAACAAGATTTCCCCCTTTGCATGCCATTCAAGGTTTCTCCCAGTACTGCCTGTAATTGTTGGGTATTTTCATAGTGGTCCCCCAATTTGCTGAGTAGACAACAGGCTGACGCATCAGACGGTAGTATACCCTTAATTGGATATACGCTAATGAATATCAGTATAATTCTAGATAGGAGTAGTTTGTGGCTTCCTGTCCAGAAATTGCCAGATGGGATGGCCATCCCTTTTTTATTTATTTATTTAATTTCATAATATTTATGAAAACGAAAACAAAAAAAAACCTTGAAGTGGTTTACAAAAAGAATAAAACAATAAAATTATCAGTAAAAACGGTTTTTTAAAAGATAATAAAACATTTAAATTAAATTAATTAAAACCAATGATGACCTAAAAGCAGATTAAAATACATCAACCTTCTACCTGTCTGGACAGGCTAGTCTAAATGATGTATTTAACAGACACCAAAAAAAGAGTACAGCGAAGGCACATGCCTGATATCGATAGGCGGGGAGTTCCAAAGATTGGGTGCTGCCACACTAAAAGACTGGTTTCATGCAAATGCGGAACAAGTATTATGTGGCACCGTTCTACTGACACTATGTCCCGGTCTGTTGGACTCCAATAGCATAAGTTCTACCTTGGCACAGAGCTCTGCAAACTTCGCCAAGTTCCATTCTTTCTGCCACCAAAACCAATAGCAACCCACCTCCCACCAACCTGTTAAGGGGGGGGGGGGAGGACTTTACCTGCCAGATGCAAGAAGAGAGTTAAAACACAAAGCCTGCCCAGTCTCATTTTCCTGAGTGTACACAGTGTCAGGAGAGCTCAGACATCACGGATCCAGAAAAGGAAAAGACGATGGGGGCATTTGAGTTGTTTTTCATTTGCAGAGTGCGTCCTCTATGCCTGATGCTCCTGTGTCTTCCATTGCTTTGAATGGGTCAGAGTAGCTCGAAGGACGTTTACACACACCCCATGAGGAAGACAGATTCTGGTTCTCCGGTTAGAAAATCCCGCTCCTGCTTTCTGAAGTGTATGTTACGAGCCTCAGGAAAAGAAACTCTGGCTGAGTTTCGGTCCACCTGCTTGGGAGTTCAGATTGTCCCCTCCAAGGCCCTTCCACCCATTCCAGCGCTTTGTTCCCTGCCACGTGTTGTTGCAGAAGAGATTATGACCTGCCTGTTTCTTCCATGCTTGCTTGTAGAGCCTTCCTGGGGTGCTTCAGCCTGGGGTACACAAACACGCACGCACAAGCAACCTCTGGGGAGTTCAGGAACTGATTAAGAGTGAGAATGGACTGGGCACAGCAAGAGCTGCGAGTCAGTGGGAAGAGCTTTCTTGGCTGGGATTCAGCCAGAGCAGGAATGGCGTCTGTTGGGGGAGGGATGCTTAGAGGCCCTCACAGACAGCACAGCAATGACATGAAATCCTGTTTCCCATGCACCATTTCCTGCTCTCCACCCATTGTTCCTTGCCTGTCTCTTGCTCCTGCAGGAGGAAGCAATGCACTGGGAGGTTGTTGGACTGAGCTCCCAACGGAGAGAGGCTTGAAATGAAGAGACACCCCACTGGTGTTCAGGGTTCAAGAAACTCCCTTTAGTCATGTTTTCCAAATCCAAGGCTAAGGAACAAACTGCTCCCAGTCTGGGAGAGAAGTGATTTTCTTTCTGCCTCTTTAGATTCTAGTCAGGAACAACAGTTTACTGTTGCTGAGGAAAGAAGGCATCATGGAGTCCTGAAGTTGATTAATCTACAGCCTGGGAAAGCTGTCCGCCTCTGGAAGTTGTGCATGGCTGTGATTACAGCAGGCCTATGAAACTTTTTTTACACACTACAGGAAACAAGAGACATGCAGATCACAACAGATGGGCAGTATTGCCTTAAGTTCTAGCCTGTCTTGTTGTGCACAACCATCATTTGTGGATCAGCCAGGTTCACTCATGTACCACAGAGTTATCAAAAGGGAAAGGGGGATGCATGACCCTCTTCTGTGCCAAGTCAAATGAACCTGTTAAAGATGTACTTTCCCAACATTCTGTGGGTCAATTCACATGACCAAATAACTATGATGTCAATATGATCTAAACAGAGGTCAGTACCTGCTGAAGGTTTTATAGGATGATGATAATGGTGGTGATGATTTTGTGGAATTCCCTCCTCACAGAGATGTGTCTGGTAACTTCACCACACAGCTTTCTGCAAATGCTGAAGACACACCTTTGAAACCTGTGATGTTTCCGTGACTAATTTTTTTAACTTTCAAAAATACTGAATTTTAAGTTATTGTAACCCATTCTGGGACCTGCTGGTTAAGGGCAGATAATAAATCATCATCATCATCCCATCCTTCCTCCTGAAGGAGGTCCAAGGTAGCAATAGCAAATTATAAAATAAAATAAAAATCTCTAAAAATATTTAAAACATATATTACCACAGTCTGGAAACACTGCTCCAGATGACCTTGGGTTCAAGTAAAGCAGTAACTGAAATTAATATGACCACCTATGTTCCATACTGTGAGTTCAGCAACACACTGGTGAGAAAAGTCAGACTGAATCCTTTTCTTTGGGCTGATGGAAACAAAATGGAAGGGTGGGGCAATGAATGGCACCCAGTGAAACATCATCACACATGTAAAAATATATATATATATGGTAACATATGATTCTATATTGAATTTTATTCCCTTATTGGATTAGTCACAGAACAGTAAAATCTGGATTTCACAGGGGGAGGGAAGTGAGGGTTACTACTTGGGTGAGGGTGCTATTGTGTGGATGCAGCACACATACAAAATAGAAAGACACAAGCAGCTTCGAATACAGAATAAACTCCAGTGTGGATGAGCCCATTATTTGGTAAATATCCCCATTTATAATTGAAGCCTTGTGGGCAAACTTACTAGACCTGTAATCTTGTGAAATAATATTGAGCTTAACTTTCCCCTTTTGTGACCTGTAGTTCTGCTTTTGTTTAACCCTTACACGTGTGACATGACTGCTTCAGGCTGTTCTCAAAGCTGCACATATACACAGATCACAACATGTGAAATAGTGCATGAATGCAGCTGGATTCATGTATGTGTTCATGAAAAATGGGATGAAGCTTTGTTTGCACGTGTGTCCTGGGGCTGGTAAAACGCTACATGGAGCCTAAACATGGTTGCTTGCATTTACAGGGTTGAGGAAGGGTTACTTCCTTATGTTTACCCTCCTAGTGCATAATGTTGCTCTGTGGGACCCCTTTTTTTGTTAGTCTACACAGGATTAAGTTTGGGCCAGGAGGGTGGGAGGAGCTAGACAGAGAACAATAGCAGTCGCCTGTTTGGGTAAATAAATGCGCTTAGGAGGAAGTCCAATGCTGCTGCCAAACCACCTTTCCTTAGCCAATTTCTACCCACCTTCCACCTCCTCACTTAAAATGCCCATGAATCAGCAACACAGTCAGGGACACAGCTTATTTCAAGTGTTGCCCAGAAGATGTGTCCCACTCTGGGTTACACAATGTTAATGTACATGGATGCAGAATTGCAAATATGCTAATATAACCTACTGACTTCAGTTTTCAAAAGTTCTGGAAGCAAGCACCAATTCACGTGTTCCTACAGTAAAATCAGAAATTGCACGAATCCCATCACGTACATTCTCGTGTGTGGTGAACTCACATGTGCCGAGGAACTGTGAAACATGTGAAGTGCTCCCATGTTGCATTGCATCATGTGCACAGTGCCTCAGGGCTGACACTTTCTTAGAGTTGGCTGTGAAACCTAGCTCTTGAGTCTAGGCTGAGAAGTGTGACCATAGTTCAGAACAATTCCCACACAAAATTTAAGGCCACTTGGAAGAAAGGGAGAAGGGGCTAGGAGGCCTGACAAAAAGTCTGAGAGCACTCTTTATCCTGCTGATAATCTAAAGCAAGCCGGGCCAGGAAGAGGAAAGCCATTCACTGTTTCCGACTATTGACATGGAGCTCAGGAAAGCGGGTACCCCTGCAGAGCACTGGGTGGGTGAATTACAGCAGGCCTGGACTCCCTCTCACCAGAGCCAGTGTTGCCAGCTGCCTGGGGAGGAGTGCCAAAACAACTCAGCTGAACTCCCTGCATGGGGCATAGCACCACACGCTTTGAAGAATGGGCCACATGACCAAGAGAAATAAGCAACTAAAACAAACAGCGAGAGAGAGACAGTACCTAACATGAGGCACACTCCAGCAGTGGCATAAGAAGGGGGGGGGGTGCTGGGTGCGGTCCGCCCCAGGTGTAATCACTGAGGGGGGTGACAAAATGGCAAAAATATGTGTTTTTAAAATAAAATTTTAAAAATTGGGCTCACAACTTTTTTGGGGAAAATAACTCCCGCACCCACCACCCACCTCTTCCACCTCTTCCTACGCCACTGGTAGCTAGGTGAGGCAGAGGGCACTGGGTGCCACACCGTGGGGCCTGCAGTGTGCGTGAGCCATGCGTCTCTCCTGAAGGGAAAGCAGTGGGCAGACTGCCTGCAAGCGCTGCACTGCTTTTTCGAGTAGCACAGGGCTTGTGGCTGCCCACTGCACCCTACGGCTGAGGAGGAGGCTGCAGAGAGGCTCCAAGCGCGCCCTGCCTTGGCTCGCCCCGCCCCCATGGGCAGCTCGCCGCACCCCTGGCTGCAGGATGCACGCGCCACACCGGGCACCCAAGTGGCTAGCTACACCACTGCACCCCAGTGCAAGATTACCTGGGGAATAAATGCCATAGGGTTGTGGCACTGGGCATAGTGTGCATAAACATGTAGCCTAAGTAGCATTTGAAAGTTAGAAGGTATTTAGTTAAAACAGAAACCCTTAGGTTCAAAGCAGGAGGACTGGGATTGAGGGTATTTCCAGATGGGAAGTGTCAGTGAGATATTGCAAACAGGTTTCTGGCAACTGTTTTGTTTTTTGTTTTGACTTATTAGAATTTGTCTAGAAGGGGTAAATCCACATGAAATGGGGAAAGAAATACAGTCTGGCATTTTGAGGCCAACAGTATGTGGATTCTAAGGATTGCTTGGGAAATTGTATATATTAGTCTAAACTTCATCCCAAAATGTGTTTATTAGAATAAATTTGTTTAAAAATGCTGGAAAACTTTTATAACTTTTTTTCATTGAAAATTGCAGTGGAAATGTGGAGTAGTGAATTTAAGACTGGAAAAACAGCAACTAAGAGAAACAAATTTGACATTCTCCATCCCAATATGACACTGCAGAAAACCTGCATGCATGAGGAGCACTGATCCCCCAACAAGTCCCTGTCTGGAAGCACCTTCAGTCTCTGAACAATTCAAGATGAGGTTTTTTAGAACAAAAAAGACAGTACAAACAGGAACTATGATAACTAATCTGTCTAAACTTGCTGATGTGATCAGAATAAGCACTCCTTCCCTGAAACAAAAAATGTCAACAGCACACAGGAAAAAACATCAGGAAATACAAAGAAACTGGATTGCAATGGATTTTTTTGCCCTTCCAAGTAGATGAGATGCTAAAGATAAGTAATTAATCTTAATGAGTAAGCAAGATTATTATGTTCACAGAACTGGAGATCAATACAGAAAGCACACCAGAATAGGTGCAGGGTCATGTCAAATCTGATAGCATTTGGTGGATGATAAAAGAACCATCCTTTTTTTTTTTTTTAAAAAAAAGCAGCATCTTTAAATACCTCAAAACTGGAGAAGGAGGCACATGCACCATGTGTCATGGGTTGGTATTGTTGGGCACCTGAGAAGGTCTACACCACAACAGGGAACCCACTGCCATCCCATGGAGACCCCCTAGCTCTACTCCCCTTCCTCCTTCTTATTGCTGCTGCCTGTTCAATCTGCCTTCACTTACCTTCTTCCTATGTGTGTTTGTGTGGATTGGGTCCAATGGGAGAGAGCAAGTAAATGGGTGGTGCCAACAGCATTAAGGAAGAGGGTTACATTACAAAACTATTCAAAAGTCTTAGAACACCTTCTCTACTACCCCCCGAGTCCCCAAAGTTCTACCTGGTTTTCAATGAAAGGGGAAATAACATATTAACTAACATATTAACTAACAAATCTTAGATTAAGGTAACTCTCAATCTCAGATTACCTTTCTCAGGCCCACTCAGGGAGGCGGTGCACTGAAGGCACCTTGCCTAAGGGAACCCCAAAACTTGGGGCCAGCACTGCAAATAAATTTAAATGAGTTCATTGCATTACTGTACACTTCAGAAGTTGGTGGACAGATTCCATCTGAAGCTTTTTCTGTGAGGGCATCTGCAGATGTTAAATACAAGCAACAGGAGATTTTGTTCAAGTCCAGGGTAATTGACAAATCAGTTAAAGATTAACAAGTTCAAACAATATATATCCAAATTATTAAATAACTCAAATGCAAAATTCATCTTCCAACAAAAAGATGGGGCATGTCACTAAAATAGACATTCCTATAAGAGAAGAGGAAGGTAGTCAAATTAACACCAATGTTTTTAAAAGGGCAGAGGGGAAGGAACAGAAAATATTAAGCCTCTTAGCCTAACATTTGTTTTAGGTAAACTGGAATAAAGCACTGTTAGAGCATTAAATATCTAGAAGAACAAATCATAGTGGATGAATTAAGAAAATCATAAATATGAGAAAAATGAGGAGAATTGAAAATCCTTCTAAGAGCTCCGGCAGGCAACCTATTTATTGAGCATTTACCCTGAATTGATTGTGGGATGTTTACACAACTTTTCAATGCATCTCCACATCACTTTCCTAGCCATAAAAATAATTTCTTTTTAAAAGTTGATTTGTTGTGCTAGGGCAACAGATCACATTAAACCTAAATTTTCATGTATGCATTTGATTTCATCCTGCAGAGTACTGCCAGTCTGGAGATGTTCTGAATGGCCACTTCCCTAGCAGGCAGGCAAAGCTATTCTTCCCCTCTCTCTCCTTGACACCTTATCTCTGATACTGAATTAAATTGTTTCTCTAGGTAAGGTGCCTGCAAATTAACCACCCATTTAGCTTATATAATGACAGTTTTCGTTTGCCTCATTTATTTCCTGCCTTCAGGGGTGTTGAGTTTTTTTGGGGACTTAATACGAATGTTCACTAACTGAGAAGTTATTTTATTTTCTGAGTAATATCTTATCTACAATATGTGAATAATCTGATTGGAGCTTCCCTCCTGGGTTAATATGGGCTTCGGGGTGGGAATTATTTTTGTCAGGATGGGGAAAGCGTAAAAGCACCCTTCCCTACTCTTCTAATACTGTTCAGGGGTACGGGACCTCAGCAGGTATTTAAGCATGAAAAACTGTGCACATCAATTGCTTTGACACAATTAACATCATGTGGAGTTCAGCCCTAAGTTTCACTGAAATAGAAATGGGTATCAGAAGTGATACTTAGACCAGCCTCAGGCTTGGGGCCTGTCTTGCCCTCTGGACTCATCCCAGACCACACCTCTCATCCACTCTGCTTCATGCCCACCTTGAATGTTTTGCTTTCCTGCAATATGTCCTTGAACTCTAATGTGTGTTTGAATACAGTTACAAACCTAGAGATTGAAGGGAGAATTGTTCAGAAACCAGAAGAAATCAGAAAGTGTTTCCAGAGATATTTTAAAGAACTTTATGCACTGGGGCCACAGAGAGAGTTTGAAATAGATCAATTCTTAAAAACCAATGGACTATCAAAAATAACACAGGAGAAGAGAACAATCCTGAATTGCAAAATAACGCAACAGGAAATTGAAGGTGCCATTCAGAATATGCAACTAGGCAAATCTCCAGGACCTGATGGACTTACCTCCAAATATTATAAGACTTTGAAAGACTATCTGATACAACCTTTGATGGAGGTTTGTAACCAGATTATGGAGGGGAAGAAGGCCCCGGAGTCGTGGAAAGAAGCTTTCATCAACATTGATTCCCAAAGTGGAAACTGAAAAGACTCAACTTAAAAACTACCGTCCCATCTCACTCCTAAATGTGGATTACAAAATTTTTGCAGATATTCTGGCAAGTAGACTTAAAAAAGTACTGAATGAAGTAATTCATAAAGACCAGGCAGGCTTTCTCCTAGGAAGACATTTGTTTGATAATACCAGGAATATTATTGACATCTTGGAGCTTTTGCAAACTAACATCAACACAAGAGCAGTGTTAATTTTTATTGATGCGGAGAAAGCCTTTGACAACATTTCTTGGATGTTCATGAAGAAAAACTTGGAAGGGATGGGAGTGGGACGGGGGTTTGAAAATGGAATAGAGGCAATCTATTCAGAGCAGAAAGCTAAATTGATAGTCAACAATGTGGTGACAGAGGAGTTTAAAATTGAAAAAGGGACACGACAGGGGTGCCCCTTATCCCCTCTGTTATTTATTTCAGTCCTGGAGGTGCTTTTGAACATGATTAGGGAGGACCGGATGGTACAAGGAATACAGGTCGGAGTGAAACAATACAAACTGAAAGCATTTGCAGATGACTTGGTTTTAACATTACAGGAGCCAGAACCAAGTACAAAAAGAGTTTTAGAATTGATTCATGAATTTGGTCGGGTGGCGGGATTTAAGCTGAACAAACAAAAAACCAAGGTTTTGGCTAAAAATTTGACACCTACAGAAACGGATGGGTTTCAGAAAGAGACAGAATTAAGTGTTGTTAAAAAAATGAAATACCTGGGGGTTCATTTGTCTTCCAAAAACTTGAATTTATTTAAAGACAACTATGAAAAAAGTTGGGTAGAAATCAAAAAAGATTTGGAAACTTGGTCAAGACTGAAACTTTCCTTGTTGGGTCGAATTGCAGCTATAAAAATGAATGTATTGCCGAAAATGTTATTTTTGTTTCAAGCCCTACAGATTGTGGACAGAGTGGAATGTTTTGGAAAGTGGCAGAAGGACATCTCCAAGTTTGTCTGGCAGGGCAAAAAGCCCCGAATAAAGTTTAAGATATTAACTGATTTGAAAGAAAGAGGGGGGTTTGCCCTGCCAGATTTGAGGTTGTATTATGAAGCTGCAGCCTTCTGTTGGTTGAAGGATTGGTTTTTGCTGGAGAACACTGATGTCCTAGATCTGGAAGGGTTTGACAATGCTTTTGGTTGGCATGCATATTTGTGGTACGACAAGGTCAAAGTTCATAAATTGTTTAAAAACCATATTGTCAGAAGAGCAATATTTATGGTCTGGATGAAATACAAAGACTTACTAGAGGGCAAGACCCCGAGGTGGCTATCACCGGTGGAGGCCAAGGCTCGAAAAAGACCCAACATGGAGGCCTACTGGCCGAAATACTGGGAAATAATTGAAAAAACTGGAGACAATTGGAGGTTGCAGAGCCAGGAGAAAATAAAAAATAAGGTGCGAGACTGGCTACATTATGCTCAAATTCAAGAGGTGTTTAAAATAGATAAAAAGTTGGTTTCCAGGTGGAAAAATCGAAATTAGAGACGGAACTGTTAGAACCAAAAACTAAGATACTCTCTAGAATGTACAACTTGCTGCTTAAATGGAATACACAGGATGAGACAGTAAAATCCGCCATGATAAAGTGGGCACAGGACATTGGGCACAACATTATGTTTGAGGACTGGGAAAGGTTATGGAACACCGGAATGAAGTTCACGGCATGTAATGCCTTGAAGGAAAACATTATGAAAATGATATACCGGTGGTACATGACCCCAGTCAAGCTTGCTAAGATATACCACTTGTCTGATAATAAATGCTGGAAATGTAAGGAGGCTGAAGGGACATTCTTTCACCTCTGGTGGACCTGCCCAAAAGTGAAGGCCTTCTGGGAAATGATTTACAATGAGCTAAAAAAGGTACTTAGGTATACCTTTCCCAAGAAACCAGAGGCCTTCCTCCTGGGCATGGTAGACCAGAAAGTGTTAAAGAAGGATAGAACTTTGTTTATGTATGCTACTACAGCAGCAAGAATCCTCATCGCAAAGCACTGGAAGACACCAGATTTACCCACGCTGGAAGAATGGCAGACGCAGTTGATGGACTACATGGAACTGGCTGAAATGACTGGCAGAATCCGAGATTTGGGAGAGGAAGTAATGGAGGAGGACTGGAAAAAATTTAAGGACTATTTGCAAAAACAATATAAGTTGTATGAATGTTAAGAATGTGTACAATTAGGAAACTTTTGCTTCAGCAACTTGAATAGGTGAATTGGAAACTAAGTTATAAGAAAGACGAGGTGGACAATATGAAACAATCATACTATGTTTATTTTTAAGGTACAAATAACTGAGATACAGTATTTTGAATTTAGAAACATAGTATTTGAAAGATACAGTAAGACATGAAATAAGGTAACAAATTGCTGATGTTTTATTTGCAAAGAACGCAGGATTCGGAAGATGTGGGGAAGTCCGATTTGAACGGTTAAAGTATTTTGGAAAGTTGGAGTTTATGTATTCTTTCTTTTTCTTATCTTCACTTTCTACTTTTTATTCTGTAAATCTCTGACTATCTGAAAGAAAATTTAATAAAATATTATTAAAAAAAATATATTTCCTGCCTTCAGGGGTGTTGAGTTTTTTGGGGGACTTAATACGAATGTTCACTAACTGAGAAGTTATTTTATTTTCTGAGTAATATCTTATCTACAATATGTGAATAATCTGATTGGAGCTTCCCTCCTGGGTTAATATGGGCTTCGGGGTGGGAATTATTTTTGTCAGGATGGGGAAAGCGTAAAAGCACCCTTCCCTACTCTTCTAATACTGTTCAGGGGTACGGGACCTCAGCAGGTATTTAAGCATGAAAAACTGTGCACATCAATTGCTTTGACACAATTAACATCATGTGGAGTTCAGCCCTAAGTTTCACTGAAATAGAAATGGGTATCAGAAGTGATACTTAGACCAGCCTCAGGCTTGGGGCCTGTCTTGCCCTCTGGACTCATCCCAGACCACACCTCTCATCCGCTCTGCTTCATGCCCACCTTGAATGTTTTGCTTTCCTGCAATATGTCCTTGAACTCTAATGTGTGTTTTGCATTTACACTTATGCATAACCAACAGTACAGGAGAGGCTCAGGGTCATTTTTTTAATGTCATGTGCAAAAATGCTCAAAACAGTCAGCAGAACAGGCACCTGCTGGGTTAATCCCTTAATAAGCACCGCTCCTCTCTTTCCCTCTGGAGAACACTTCTGTGTAAACATAGGGGCAGCTGCCTTGAAAATATAGTTTTGAAAAACCTGCTTGCGGTCTGACAACAATAGCGGCAAAGGCAGGAACTGACCTCTCCTTGACCTAAGTCTAGATTAAGACACAGAAGGAATCTCAGGGTCTCTCCTGGCAGAGTACACACATTTGCCTACGTATTTGGAGGCTAAACTCCAAGGAATAAATGAACAGGAATTGCTTCTCATCATCAAGAAGGCTGTTGCTATAATAACAAAGCAGAAACTGAAATATCTTGCTTGGCTGGTTATTATGAACTGTGTATAGTCACAAAAGCCACATAATGGAGAGGAACTACAAACGGTGCAGTGGGAAGGGAGGAGGGAGGCTTGTTGAAGCAGGCAGTTTTTGCATCTCTCCAGGTTGTAAAATTTTTAGCCATTCCCCACAAAGCCAGATTGCTGGGTGCTTCCAGATAGGAGTTTATTGCGAGATTGGTGCTGAAATTGGCGTTGCTCATGTTTTCACACACACACCCTCCCAGAGCCACATACCATCCTCAAAATGCTAGCTTGTACTTTTAAAACCTTTGATCCAGGTTTCTGTTTGCCATGGAAAACCCAATAAATAAAAATAACCCATTAAAATCTGCACTCACTGCCGCCGCTGAATACCACCAGCACACTTTTTTTGATGTGTGGCTTGTCACATGTGCAGTGACATTTTGATGGGTAGTCTCTATCCCCACACGCAGCGCCAGCTAGATCAGGGTGGCAGTGTGGAGCTGGCCTCCCTGCAGCGATGCCACTACCATACACTAGACAGGGATGGGAGGTGGTGGTGGTGAGGGCGGGGGAGTGTTCCTATAGTGTGCCCATGCTGCTCTGAACTCAGCTCCACCCTACAGCATCTTTCCAGCCCTGGTAAGTGGCAGTGATGCTGCTGCCAGAAGGCCACTACTGAAGTCCAGGGCGCCCTACCAGCACCCCCAACCACATTCCTACTTCAGTTTGCTCCTGAGTACACACTAGCCATTTTGTTTCTGGTGGCCCAGACAAAATGAGCATTTCCAGCAACTGCTGCATGCTGAAAGTACTCCTGAAATATAAACCTAGTTTGTAGGAGTTATCCCCATGCAGTACATGTGAGTGATTATATCATAGATTATAAGTGCAGTATATACACTGGTTTTTTCTTTTTAAACAAATTAATACAGAAATATTGCACAAAACATCTTTCTTATTCATGTGCAAGCTTAAGTCAGGCAAATACCACTATGGTACAGGTATTAATAAAAAAACAACACCCTGCCTCCATTCTGCCCATTGTGAAACATGATAACAAAGTTTGGTATAACTTTCTCTTGCGCTCTTCATACTTCCTGGGAATTATTTAAAGGTGTGTGTCTAAAGGTACAGAAATACCTTTGCGTCTGCCTAGAACAGAAGAAGGAAATGGAGGGCAGGGGAAACCCCTGGACACATTCCATCAGCCTTCACCCATTCGTGTGGATGGCAAGTGGTAGAATAGCAACCCACATCCATGACTGAAAAATGGGAATGGGTGGAAGCCAACATGCCAATGTTCACATAAAAGAAATGGATCTGAAGGATACGTTTACAATATACTATGCAGGGAGTTGGACTAGATGACACTTGGGGTTCCTTCCAACTATGCAATTCTATGATTCTAGAAGAACCCTTATAGGCTCAAACTATCACAGCTGCACTCTTTAATAGAGTGTTGGATACCGTCCAAGGCAGATCAAGTAGTCCAGTGTGGTTATGGATCCCTCCAGTGGTAGAAACTAGAAATGCTGAATGTATATAGTGTTTACATTTCTGGTCTTGTGTGTGCATATCAACATTTATGCTACAGATTTCACCATAGTTACTTCTCTCCAGGGAACCCTGTAAACTGATTCTATGAGACGACAAGGTTAGATAAATCAGCTTTCTATGCACCACCCCTCACTACAACTCCCTAGTTTATAACACTAGTAAACAGGTATGATATTATGATATGTGTATTGGCATTTTTTCTATTAAAAAACCCAAACTCCTTTCCCCCACTTTAATGTTGGGGTGTGGGTGCTTCCAGACAACCTGTTTATTGAGAATTAAGGTTGATTTGTTTCCAGGCAGATTAAATAACACTGGTTATTTAATGAGCATGCATGCTGCTTTGTTTGAGGGGAGGTTATAAGATATTGTGTAAAAGCACGAGTTATCCAGTGGGCTTCCTTATGTCACTTTATCACAAAAAGTCTGATTTTTTGGATAAGCAAATTTGTTGTGCAAGATCAACTTTAATTGTGCAACCTGATAAGTGATTGAATTCCACCTGAATAAAGCATCAAGTGAGCATGTTCCTACTCAACCAAATGTTCAACCTATTCAACCAAATGTTTGGAAGGTGAGGGAATTTCTTCTGAGTGGGTCATTTATATTGCTGCTGTGCTCTGTGGTTCAAAGTCCCAGAGAATGATGTGAAGAGGTGGCGGCTGGTCCACTAGAGCAAATGGGGCATGGCCCCAACAACCTCAGTCTGATCTTAGCCTTCCCTTGTCGCCCAAGAGGTAGGGCGTGAATTTTTATGAATTGAAAATATTTCTGTCCTGCCTTTTGACTGTAGTTTTCAAGATGGCTTACAAAAATTATTTGAAACAATTATCATATCATCGTAAATTAAAGGCCAGTATTAAATCCAGCAAAACACATCCATGAAACATACACACACAAAACATAACTACAGCCCCAAATCAATCAATAAAATTAATAAATATTGATAAATGTCCTGGGTGAATGACCTCCCCACAAACAAATCAGAACAAACACTCAATTAAGAGCAGAATCCTATAACCTCCACATCAGCTTTTGTGCAAGCAAATCAGGATGAATGCTCAATAATGAAAAGATTATTTTTACCTGGTGCCTAAAAGACATCAAGGTGGGCATCAGTTAAGTAAAGTGAAAAATAAATAATGCAGGGAATGCTTCACCTGTTGAATTTCTGCCACCTGTGCAACAGCTAAAAGCATTGGAGCCCTGCCAGCAGCACAACTGACAACCCCAAGCTAAAAGGTAAAGGTAAAGGGACCCCTGACCATTAGGTCCAGTCGTGTCCAACTCTGGGGTTGCAGCGCTCATCTCACTTTATTGGACAAGGGACAGCTTCCGGGTCATGTGGCCGCTTCTGGCGAACCCGAGCAGGGCACAGAAACGCCGTTTACCTTCCCGCCGGAGCAGTACCTATTTATCTACTTGCACTCTGATGTGCTTTCGAACTGCTGGATGGCAGAACCCCAAGCTAAAAGGCTGCATCAAATAATCTTTGCTGAAAGAATGCAGAGGGTGTGTGTTTATACATACAGAGAACAGGAACAGATCCTGGCAAAGGGAAGGATGGTTTGCATTTGGGAGGAAGCAGAAAGACTGGGGCGGGGAGAATTTTCAGCACACTTCCCTTTTCTAAGAAAGAGTCAGGTGGATCACAACCTTAATAATTCTACATTATTGCTAAGAGGAAGTTAGGAGCTTGGCTGCCAGGTGGCTGCAAGAACATAAAGGGCGCTGACAGGTGCCATTGCCCTCTTCACTTCTTCCTGCTTCTGCTAAGGGCAGGAGAAACCTAATATTTTTCCTGTATCCTTTCCAAAGCAGCGGCCAGTCAATCCCACCAATTCTAATTCCTGGCAAACTGATTATATTCCTTGTTCTCCATCACATTTCGAGCTTGCTGTCCTGGGCTTCTTTGGGAGGAAGGGCAGGATAGAAAAGAAAGAAAGAAAGAAAGAAAGAAAGAAAGAAAGAAAGAAAGAAAGAAAGAAAGAAAGACAGCCTACTACAGTCTTACCTCTGGTTGCGTTCGCTTCATGTCGCAGACTTTCGGGTTGTGAACGCGGCAAACCCGGAAGTATACACCGTGCGCACACGTGCAGAAGTGATCTGTCCACTTCGCACAGTGTGCAGAAGCGCTCTATCGCGCTTCTCACATGCGCAGTAGCAGCTCTCTACTTACGGACTTTTACTATTTATGATTGCGTTTTTAAGTAGAGGTACCACTGTATTCTAGTTGGTTTCAGTATGTGTCTTGTGTGTCGTTTGGGGGGGGGGGGGTGATACCTCATCCTTCACCTCAGGCAGTAAATTATCTTGGGCCAGCCCTGAAGTGGGGTGTCCACAATGAAGTGATTTCAAAAACACCAAACATACCCAAATCATGTGGCGTGTCTTAATACCTTCGTTTTCGAACAGCTTAGTTCTTGAACGTTTTGGCTCCTGAACGCCCCAAACCCGGACGTGAGTGTTCCAGTTTGTGAACTATTTTTGGAAGCCGAACGTCTGAAGGGGCTTCCAATTGGCTGCAGGAACTTCCTTCAGTCAATCAGAAGCCGTGCTTTGGTTTCCGAACGTTTTGGAAGTCAAACGGACTTTCGGAACGCATTCCGTTCGACTTCCAAGGTATGACTGTACTTAGAAACAACCAGGGCTGCTCATACTTTGTTTTGATGAAGTCCCCTGCAGATTATTCTTTGTCACTCTCCAGCCTGATTTTTAGTCTCATTTCTGGTGTGTGGTTTAAATTAATAATAAACAATCTCTGTTAATTCCCAGAAACACAGACTGTGACAGAAAAATTCAATAACCAACTTGAATGTCATGATTTTGTGGGGCTTTTCTTCTTTTTTAAAAATAAAATACATTAAAAATGTTTTAAAAACTGGGGGGGGGGGGGGGACAACCCTCCATTTTGTACTGGAGGTTCTTTTCCGAGAACTATAGAACAGGCTGCTTCTGCCACTGGCCTGGCAAAATACTAAAGATAAAAACATGAAAAGCAGTTATACAATAACATCAGGGTAGTTTTAACAGAACCAGAGAACACTCACAGTAAATTGTACTATTGTTAATTAAGGGAACCCGTTTCCTCTCAGACAGCTGGAGAAGCCACCACATCCCTAGACCAGGGGATCCAGCCACCCATTCCTAATGACACTCTGTGGTCAGCTATTTTGTGAGTGCTCTGTGAACCCTTACAGAGAACACTTCACCCTTGGGGACCCCAGAGGGCAGAGCAAAAGGTGTGAGAGGAATTAAGGGAATGTGCTTCTTGCAACCAGCCTGGGCGGTTCATTTTTTTCTCAAATCCCCACAGCATATAAGACAGGGTGGAGTTTGTTTTATGCTTCCCTTCTTCCACAAAAGTTGGCTCTCCTTTGCACACTGTTTCCTGTTCTCTGCCAGATGGCAGCAGCTTCCTCTACAGCTGGTCTAAAATGGTAGCACTAAAGCAGAAAGCAGGAGCAGGCTATGGGGTGGGGAGAGGAGAGGTTCAACAAAAAAGTCAAATGCTTGGGTGAACTGTACTTTCTCACCCATATGGCTGTGTTAACACCAACTAGTATAGATGGATATACACAAAGAAAAAGCACAATACCTTCAGGGTGGAATTCTGCTTGCAGATCACTGTGAAATAGCAACATTTGTTTGTAGTGTTAACCCTGCCTGCCTGAAAACCCCCATGGTGTTCAATGGACAGGGCACCTATTTGATATTTTATTGTAAGCAGGAACAACCTAGGAGACCCTCACAAGATGTGCAATCTGAATCACACAAGTACAACACAAAAGACATAGGAAGCTTCCAAATACAGAGTCCAGAATATTGATCCATCTGTCTCAGTATTGCCCATACTGATTGGAAGTAGCTTTCCAGGGTTTCAGGCAATGCGTCTTTGCCAGCCCTACGTGCTTCGGATTGCATCTGAGGCATTCTGCATGCAAAACATACAATCCACCACTGAGCTATAGCCCTTCCAGGAATACTGGCCTCTTCCACACAGAAATACCCTTTGTATATCCTTCAGGATTAATGTGTCATTCAGAATTAATGCAGGCATCCATGTAAACAGTCGTACAAGTTTGCACTTGACCTTTGTGACTTTGTTTCTTGATCTGTGGGCAAACAGTGCCTATTGGGCACCTCCCTTCATCCTGTCTTAGGACCAGAGCCTTATTTTGGATCCTACCATGTCCCAAAGACAAGAGGTGCCGATTCCAGTTAATATGTAACTGGCTTCCTTTACCTTTCACCTTTTTCACATTCACCCTCCATTTTCTTCAGCACCTGCCACTCCCACAGTACACAGACCCAGGAAGAGAGAGAGAGCATACACGCAAACTGGCACTATTCCTGAGGTAAATCATTTTTCTGCCTGCAGGGAATATTTGGGGAAGAGTGAGAACCTGGCAAAGGGAGTAAACATTTTAAATTGCAGTAACTCTCCCTCATGGCAGGACTCCCTGTGCTGTTTTGGTGGGGGCGGGGGTTCTTGCCTGACTCCAGCAGTGCCAAATTGTCTGTGTGGAGGCAAGGGTGAAGTCGCCTTGGGCGTGGTTCAGAATTCAAAAGCCAGTCTTCCTCCTTTTTTAGCACAAGGTAAGCAATAATATGCTTCTGAGATTTTGTATGCCTTGGATGCAACAGTGTGAACAACTGCTGTTCTCGCCGTGTGTAAATGCAGCCTGCAGAATGAGTGCAGAATCTAGTCCTGAAAGTTTGGCTGTCTTACAAAGGGCACTTATTAGAATCAGCACAACTGCTGTATCTCTCTAGGCTCTTCTCTTCATTCATTATGATTGCTTTGCTAGTCTTTGAACTCAGATGCTTGCCATCTGTCCTGTTTCTGTATGCTACTTGATTTCCCCGTTTCCTGTCCAGGTCTCTGGCTCTTAGCCATTCTCCGTTCCAACCTCAGCGTGATCTTTCAATGTTCTACTATTCTTTTTAAGGGCCAAGGGTGCCTCCAGGCTGTTAGTATTTTGCAGGAGGTATTGAAGTGCATACTCAGACTTTAGGGTCTTGTGCACATTTGAGTGTTATTTAGCTGTTCGTTTGCTTACAGCCCTGCCCAATTGGAATTGGACTGGAGTGGTTCACACCTGCACATATTTGAATTTGTGTATCAGGAGTAATTTCAGCCTTTCCCTTTCATACCCTTTTGTGTGTGTCCCCGTCTTCTAATTTGTTGGTTCCATTATATGTATATGTATTAACAGGGCACACACACAGATAACTTTCTGTGCAATTTGTGGTTTTGAAAAATTTCCCTGCCCAAATAGTGTGCAGAGACACACAGTCAGGCAACTGACGAGTTCCTGAGCTGTGGCTATGCTCCTGAGGCGCTCTTACTAGCTTGCTGGGAAAGAAATGAAAAAAACTGTAAATTCTCAGTGCACTTTTCAGATTGCTGCCAAATACATCTGGTGTAGAATTTTTAAATGTAGTCCGTTTGTGCAGTTTTGTGGTTTGTGCAAATCTGGGGGACCAAAAGGGGCGAAAATAATCCATTCAGGAGTGCACTGGAAATAGTTATGAGGACAGCTGGGAAAGAAATGTACGTGCTGAGGAAGCAGTAGGCATGGACAGGCGAGCAACAGAAGGTGACAACTGACTCACTCACCCCCCAAACACGGAAAAATACTTTATGTGACCCCAAGTGAATTCTCCCTATATTGAGTAAACCTGGATTTACCGGTGGGGGGGGGTGGGATGCATCAAGTTGTGTATTGTAAGGTCATACACAAATTAAATGGGAATGCAAAAGGCTGCAAGCACACAGTAAGCTTCAGCATGCACAAGCTGTTTGTGCAATTCAAGCGCTCTGTTGCCCTTGTGCAACAAATCCACTTTAAAAAACAACAGACCTCTTGAAATTTGAAAAGTGATGATTAGGAAAGAGTGGGATAAATGAATGATTAACAAGATGTGTGAACATCTCACAAGCAAATCAAGATGAGTGCTCATTGTCATATAACCACTCAGTAACAAGTCAGAATGAATGCTCAACAAAGACCAGACTACCGTGTAAGCTTTGAGCAAGCAAATCAGAGTGAATGTTGAACAAACACTTTATCTGGAGGAACTCAAAGCTCATGGCTTTTATATCTTTTATTCATTTTGTAGTTCTTCCTTCAGTTTTCCTCTCCAACCTGATGTCTTGGCTTTAACTATGATTCTAATCCGCTAGAATGGACTCCTGATACCAAATTAGTTTCTGAAGGCCAGATATTGCAAAGTCCACCCATACAGTTCATTTCCTCACATTAACTGCAATACAAAGGAATCTGCATTCACAGCCACGGAGTTGAAAGGCACCAGCATTTCTTAATGATAGGGAAGCACCCTGAAAATTGCTGTGCCATACCCATCCTACCCACATCACCCACTTCTTACCATGGAGCAGGTCTCCAGGATTCTTGTGTCGCCAACTGTGCCATGGCATTCCTATCTTTCTTTTACAGCTTCCTGAAGCACAATGAAAGATGCCTGGTATTTCTGGGTCTCCAGCATGCTCTGGGTATGGACTGTTGCATCAGGACATCCCTGCAATATTGACAAGCAGGTAAGCAAGATATACATCTGTATATAGTGAAGAATAATCTGAAAATTCTGCATCCTGGAAGATCTTGATCAGTTTATCTGATTAAAGGTTGGCTGTATGGGATAGTCTCCATATTTTTCAGTTCCACTTCCCACTTTTTTAAAAAAAAGTTATGCATTCTAATTACATTCACAATTAAAGCATACACTATTGTACAGAGGCTAATTCTTCCAATGGTTGTTATTTATATACGATAATGAACAGTGTCATGAACTGTGTCCTGTAGCCTGATCCAAGGCTCAGAAGTCAGTGAAAGTGAACTTACTTCCAAGTATGTTTGCACAGGATTGCAATCCTAGTGAAATAACTACTCCAGACATAGCCTGGATTTAACCAAACTGGATCAATATGTGATTTAGCTATTCAGCTTTATCAACACTAATCCCCATACTGATCCCTGCTACTCTAAAGGGCAGATTGGGGAGATTAACAAGGTCAACAGGAGTGCAGCCCAAGTGTAGGGTTGGTATGCATAATCTCTGCGTAATTGATTTTGCCAGTACTCCTTTATGCATTTCAAGTATGTCACTAACATATGTGCGGGAAATGTCAGCTTGCTTCAGCTTTAGAGTACTCTAGTTCAAATTTAACACTTTTTAAAACAAAAACTTACATGAGATGTTGCAACTTGCAAAACATGGTTATTTGCTAACAGTAGCATGCAAAAGCAGCCTTAAATTTGAACATCTATATACTTGGCAGTCAGTCCCAACCACTTTTAATTGAGGTGAAGGCAAGCTGCAGAAGCTTTTCTGTCGCCCAGTAGCTAAATGATTCTGTATGGGAAAGATCTCAACCCAGACTAAATAATTGATTTGAATGATGATGCTTGAATGTCTTGAGGTTTCATGCCGGTTGTATGATTTTTCACAGGGATGGGCAGCCTGCAGTGGAAAGAGCCTTCTCCATGCTCCAAAATCTCTTCCCAGACATATCACCAACCTGGACCTGTCTTTTAACTCATTGATAATGCCCAGACATGGAACATTTCTGAGAAGCTTCCCTTCACTGCATTCCCTAAACCTCTCCAGCAATACCATTCCTACTCTCTATCCTGGCCTCTTTTGTAACCTGGGTGCTCTCCGCCTCTTGGATTTAAGCAGTTGCAGCATTACCAACATGCACTCAAAGAGCTTCCTGGGCTTGAAAAACCTTCACATACTGCTCCTGAAAAACAATAAACTTCAGTATCTGGAACCCTCTGTGTTTCCTGTCTCTGGAAACCTCATCCATCTGGACCTGCAGGACAATGAGCTGTTATATTCAGGGGAACTTGCTCGGTTACTCGTGCAAAGAATCCACCATGTTGAGCTTCAGGGGAATCCCTGGGTGTACAGTGCCTCCATCACTCCTTTCCAACAGGGACTACAACAAACAGAAGGTGAGTCAAGCAATGGGAAGTGGGTTGTCGAGTGGATAGTACTCAGAAACATGGAGCTCCCGTTACTCAATGTTCAAACCGAAACAAAAAAAAAAGCAGCAGGTTGCATCCAACTAGAAAGCACTGTGGTTCTCTGGGTATGATAGAAGTTTATAAAAGGGCTAGTTAAAAGAAAAGCAACCCTTTTACCAAGGAAACTGGCAGAGCAGTGGCCTGTCCTCTTCAACCAGGCCACTCGCTTGCCCATATGGAATTCTATACTGTATGCCCCTGCTTGAGGCGTATAATGGGAAAATATGAACACAGTCTCTGTTAATTGGTTTCTAAATAATAATAATAATAATAATAATAATTTATTATTTATACCCTGCCCATCTGGCTGAGTTTCCCCAGCCACTCTGGGCGGCTCCCAATCAAGTGTTAAAAACAATACAGCATTAAATATTTAAAATTTCCCTAAACAGGGCTGCCTTCAGATGTCTTTTAAAGATAGGATAGCTGCTTATTTCCTTCACATGTGAAGGAAGGCTGTTCCACAGGGTGGGCGCCACTACCAAGAAGGCCCTCTGTCTGGTTCCCTGTAACCTCACTTCTCGCAATGAGGGAACCGCCAGAAGGCCCTCGGCACTGGATCTCAGTGTCCGGGCTGAACGATGTGGGTGGAGACGCTCCTTCAGGTATACAGGACCGAGGCCGTTTAGGGCTTTAAAGGTCAGAACCAACACTTTGAATTGTGCTCGGAAACATACTGGGAGCCAATGCAGATCTCTCAGGACCGGTGTTATGTGGTCCCGGCGGCTGCTCCCAGTCACCAGTCTAGCTGCTGCATTCTGGATTCATTGCAGTTTCCGGGTCACCTTTAAAGGTAACCCCACGTAGAGCGCATTGCAGTAGTCCAAGTGGGAGATAACTAGAGCATGCACCACTCTGGCGAGGAATAATCCCAGGAAACCAAGTCGATTTAGGCAGTCTCAAACTGGGAGGTGAGCAAAAGGTTTTGCCTCTCATAAAACCACCTAAGATTTGTATTATCTCAATGGAATGAACCTAGGATGGAAAATAAACTGTAATCTCTCAGTGTGAATGGACACTAACAGCTTTTGTGTCCTCTAGCTGAGCTGATCCATGATTCACGCCTAGAGCTCCAGACTAAAGAGATTAGAACTCTGGACTATCAGGACCAGGGACACAGAAGAAAAGCGAGGGCCCCTCCAGATGAACATTCAACTACCGGTAACCTGACATCTAAAAATTACAGTAAGTGAAGCAAGACAGGCCACTTCCAGAGTGTCACCATTTTCAGGTGGGATTGAATGACATACCAGCAGATTCAGGTTTTAATTGATGTAACCCACCCTGCAATCTTAGGGTGAAGGATAGGCAATAACTAAATAAATGAATAAATGAATGCAGGTTGGGAGGTCTTGAACAACGAATGCTCTTCCCCCCCAATACTGGACTTTTGTGGTTAGGAAAGTGATGGGAAAATGCACAGGAAAGCATGGCATAACACAGGCTTCCTCAACCTCGGCCCTCCAGATGTTTTGGGCTACAACTGCCATGATCCCTAGCTAGCAGGACCAGTGGTCAGGGATGATGGGAATTGTAGTCTCAAAACACCTGGAGGGCTGAGGTTGAGGAAGCCTGGCATAACACTTGCTTGACCTAACGACATATAACCTCCTTGCAAACAAAACTGTATGAGTGTTCAAGAAATAGCCAATGTCATCTAACCTCTCAGCAACCTTGGGGCAAAAAAATCATGACAAATGCTCAATAAACTGGGGGTCCTTCTGATGAGCTATAACACCCATTTTATAATTTTTGCATTTGACATTTTTTCTCCACCAAATCCCAGAACCATCACTTGCTGGTGTTCCCCTAGGAGAGCTTTCTGTGAGAATGAATTAGAGTTGCAGTCACCAGTGCAAACAGCATGTGTTAGGGAGGCCGATTCCTGCTCGTTTTTTGCTGATCCAGGCATACTGAGATGATTTGGCAGGGTTGACAGAGGTATCCCATTCTGATTAAAACCATAAAGGATAACTCTAAACCCTGGTAATGAAAAATGTTTTTAATGACATGCTTCTTTCTGTGTTTCCTGTTTACTAGCACTGTTGCTCACAACAGTGCTATATGAAAGCAGGAAATCCTTCCTGATGGTGGTGGTGCTTGCAACAGTCATTTACAAATGAGATAATTAGCTGATTCTAGCTACCAGCTTCCACACAGTTATGAGCTTACAATGATGATCCCAAGGCAGGCAAAAAACCTCAAATCAACCCAACCCTAAAAGAGCCAAATCTCTATGAATGCCTTGATCCACAAATGAACAAAGTAGAATTTTAGGTTTTGTTTTGCTCTAGATTAGTTAGCTGGGGCTGGATCTGCAGATTACTCTCAGCAAACTTTCTTCCAGTCACATTGTGCTGTTTTATGCCACTATTGTATTAAGCCAATATTAGATAACCTTGCAGAAGGGAAGGATCAGGCACGGAAGGTCAGTGACAGGCTCCACTGTAGTCCCTGACTCAGTGAATGAAATGCTTGCTATACTACTCTGTGTTGACATCAATAACTTCCAATTTCAGCTTGATATGCTTAGTCCAGGAATGGGTGCCACTTGCCAGGGAGAGTGGCTCATATCTCCAATGACCTCTGTCGCTGTACTATTTTCATCAAAAGGACATAGGAATATGGTTTCCCCTGTTCACACCTATTAAGAAAAAAGACAGGTGTGCCATGCAATTCAATGCATGCTTACTCACTTCAGTGGGATTTATTCCTGAGTAAGTTTTTACATAGGTTTGTAGTCAAATATATTTCCTGAATGAGAACATGGGTAGTGAGTATTTTAACTATACACCAGCTTTCCTTTCCTTTGCAGCCTCTACTACCACACTTCCCCCTGGAAAAGTTGCTCATAGCTGGCCATACTTCGCTGCATTTGTGCTTTCGGCTATCGCCATCTCCATTGTGATTGCGTTGGTTGCTAAATGCAAATTGTTGCAGAGGAACCGTGCCAGCTACAACCATCAACGGCTGCCTGATTCCCGCTCCATTGGAAGCAGCCATGCTGAGGAAGCTGACATGGATGTGGCCTATGGGAGGAACCAAGGCATCCCTAGAGTAGCTGGGTGTCCTGCAGAGGATGATGATGGTTTCATTGAAGATAACTACATTGAACCCAATCAAGGCTTGCAGGAAGAAGAAGAGGAGGAGGAGGTGGCAGAGGAGAAAGAGAATGAATTGGAACCCCATTTCAAACTTTGAGAGGATATTAGGAACCAAGCACCAATTTTTCATATTCTCCAATACCTTATCACCCCATTTTCTAGGAGCTTCCAGTTATCTCATACTTGTTACAGATTCTCCTACCTGCTCTTTGGCTTCAGACCAATATCTGATCTACAACCCTTAGCTTCTTGCTAACAACTATATTTTCCCATTTTCTGTACACTGAGCTGCAGTAGCTTCTCAATACATTTCATTTGTGTAATTTGAGGTTATCCATGGATTACCTCCCACATTATTGTGTACTAGACTGCAGGTTTAGGCTATTGAAAGACAGGCAGAATTTTAATGAACCCAGCCCACTGTGGAAGCAGTTTTTAAGTGTAAAAAACCCCAAATTATGTGGTGTTGTTCTTTAAAGTCCTAGCACACACTTGATCAGATAAATATTCAAGGTACATGAGGAAAAACTGCATGTAGTAGAGGTGGGGAGAATGGTGAAGAACAGCTTTCCCCAAACTGATGCCCTCTAGATATTGTTGGACAACTCCTATTGTACCCAAGCTAGTGAAGAGGAAGAGCTGCACTGATCCACAGAAAGAAGCCAGACTAAAAAGTAAAAAGTCCAGACTAGCACGCATCAGTACAATGTTTATGCACGGCCTCTCTCTAAAACCAGTGTCAAGTTTCTTAATTTTGTAGTGGTTCCAACGTATTTCAAGATGGAGTGGAAATTGTGATAAGAGCCTTGCTGTGAGATTTTTGGAAGATATGTTGCCAACATGTGGGAGAGAGATGTGCCTAAACAAAGAAGTTATTCTAAGGATAATACAGGAATGTGCTAGGGGGGACACTTGGTTCATTCACATCTTGTTTGTGGCCAACATTTTTTGAGTGTTGCCTGTGATAAGTGAGAAGCCCACGTACAGTGCTGCAGGCAAGTGGCTCTAGGATGCAGCTCTTGCAAACTTTGTAGGAATTAGTTCAAAACAGAAGCAGAATTACAAGGAGCATTGCAGCACCTCACTTTCTGCCGCCACTGGCATCACTCACACCAGCAACACTGCTTGGACTGAGGCAAAGGTGTGTTTTGCTATCTAGGTTTGTTCCATACCCTGGGCTGCACATTGTACAACCAGTGTATATAATTCCCTTATACAATCTCTTTTATCTGTGTATCAAATGATATTTATGCTTCCAGGTAAGCCATTCACTCTGTGCCTGGTATAATTGAATTGAGAACTGCCCATTACAGTGACTTTAGAAATGTAGCAGCAATCCTTCCTCTTACTATTTTCTCATTATTCTTCCTTCTGATTGTAGTTTTCTTCAACTACCAGTTGACCACTGGTAGTTTCATCAAGTGTTCAGCTTTAGAAACTCTCCTGTTTGATGGAAGATGTTCAGATGGCAGTGCATCATAGGCCCTTCAGATTGTGTGGGCATGTACACCTCTTCCCTGAAGCTGTGCTTGTCAATATAGCTTTTTGCCAGTACTGAAAGCACAATGATTTCACTACTGGGGAGTCTCCCGTTTCTCATGTCTGCTATCCTTTTCTGGGGATGATGGCAAGGTTGCTTCCATTGCAGCCACAAGTTTCTCCCTCCTCCTATGGGAGGGCTTTGTAGCAGGATCAAGCAAAGGAAACAATGGCACATGATGTAGAATCAGGTATAGCCTCATAAGCTCCAAATCCTATGTTAGTGCAAAACAAAAAATCTTGCCCCATTTGCTGTTTTAATTACTTCCTGATATGGCAATGTCAACCCAGTGTTGTTTTGGGTGAACTGAATAAGGCTTTGGGATCAGAGAAGGCAATATGTTTCCCAGTATGTGAACATCACCTTTATTACAGTGACTGTATCAATAAGAAATTGCTCATTTAAGTGATATGAAAGTATTTCTAGGATGAAATACAAGGGAGACTTGAATGAAAATTATCTCCACCAGAATCTGTGCAGTGGTGTGGCTGTTTCATAATTAAATACACTCCAGTGTTTTTAAACAAATGATAATATTGTGAATTTAACCCTGAAAATGGGATCATTTGGGTGTTTATTCTCAAGGTTTATAAGATTGTACACAGTGTTTTCCCTTTAGTCAAACAAAACACTGAGCTGCACCTTCTCTTTACTTCTCTACAGCAAGGGGATTCTGTGCAAATACCAAGACTCCACATTATGTCTTAATCAGATATTTCAGCTAGTCATGCAGTATTGCCAGAATTATTCATAGCAATAAATGACACTCCTCATTTTTAGCTGTTTTCTCCCTGTTTGCTCAGACTTCTGTCCCTCACTGTAGAGTTATGGTTCAGTGTTGCAGCATCACATCAGAAGATGAAGAGGTGCTGGAAGCAACCAGCTTGTGTTCAATACAAAAACTGGGGTATAAACAAAACAAGGCCTGCAGAAGACATCTATAGCAAAATATACAGGCTTCACCCAAAGAAGTCATGAGCTGCAGCTACTTCCATTCCCTGTAAATGTCTACTTCCATCAAGGAAGCAGAAATCTGAAGTGACGGACATCATGATTCTCCAGCAAGAAATTGTCCATGTGCAGACAAGCGCAGTGGAACTATGCAAAACTTAATTTAAACATCTAAATAAAGTGGGCTGGGTTAGAGGCTTCCTTTTGCTGCAGGAGATCTATAAAAATACATGTGAAGCTTAAAAAAAAAAAACTTGAGTCAAAGTAACCCAATTCCATCTAGTTTGACTGAAGCAAATGCATTACCAAAAGAAAGTCAAAAGAGGTAGGACCAATCAAGACATTTTGTTGCCTGAAGCAAAAGACAAGACAGTGGTTCCCCGTTGTTATTTTCAGGTGGGATTAAATCACCTAATGGGAAATTCAGGTCGCACAATTATAGTTGATTAGAAGCTCTTGCACAAAAATCATACTTCCCCCAAAGAGTGGACTTTTTGTGGTAAGGAAAGTGATGGGAAAATGCACTGGAAGGTGTGGTGTAATGCTTTGAAATAACATCATCTTACCTCCTTGCAAACAAACCAGGATGAATGCTCAATAAATAGACATCCTTACTCCAGCACTGGTGATGGGACAGCATCCTCCACCACACCTGAGGGCAGCAGGCTAGGTTAGGGGGCACAGGTCATCAGATGGCCACATGACACACACAGCTATTCTCTTAATAGCTTGGTGCCACTACTCTACTCCCTGGCAACTGCTGACTGGCGTAGCACCCTCACTCAACCTAATGATAGCAGGCTCTGAAAAATGGGACACAGAATTGTATATACTAATGAAGTATATACAGGCACACATGAAGAAATTGCTACTATAAATGAAAATAAAATATATCTCACCACTGTGGCGTAAAGTCTGATCACGTGATCAAGCTTGCCAAGCTTGTGTTTACTACTTATGGGCAACTTCTAAGTTCCCCGTTCTCCCTTCTTATATTCTTTATATTTAAAAGGCTTGGACTGAATAGTTCTTCAAACACAGGCCTCTTTCAAAAGACTGTAAAGCCAGATGTATGGTCAGCATAAGCCCACCCCATTTTTCTGATAATGACGCTTCATTTTTCTAACTTCCTGCCATAAGGGGGAGAGGAGTAACAGTTCACTGGCAGAGTACAGGTTTTGCATTCAAAAGGTATCAGCTGAATCCCGAGTAGGGCTGGGTGAAACTGCTCCTAAAACTTTGAAGAACCACGAGCCGCCAATGAAAAAACCCCAAAATAGGCACTGAATTAGGTGGACCAAAGGTCTGGTTTTGTACACGGCAGCTTCCTATGTTTCTACTTGTTACCGAACTTTGCCGAAATAAATTTGCTAGTCTTTAAAATGCCGGGACACTAGCAGAGGGAACTCCCCCTCCACGCGCCCGGGAGGCGTGACTGCTCGCAGCCAGTCGCACTGATTCAACAGTGCAAAATGGAGCCTCTTAACTCAAACAGGAAACCGGAGAGGAGGCGGCGAGGTAAGATGAGCGAGGTAGAGTGCCTTCCGGAAATGACGCCGCGAGGCGGAAATCGCTCGCGCCCGGTCGAGGGACTTCCCGCTTAGAGGAAGGTGCGTGGCAATGTTCTGGGCGTTTGAGCGTGAAGCGCTTGCAAGTGAGTGACTGCCTTGGGTGGGGCAGGGGGATGGGAGAGGCTGGGGAATGGGAGAGAGGCGCCCGCAAAAGAACCCGAAAGGGATAGAAGGAAAAGGATCGGGCCACAAGCAGGCGGTTTCCCGCTAACTGCCCGGTGCTCCGTCCTCCAGCTCTCGAGCTTGGCGAAGCGTCTCCTCCTCGCGCTGGTGCTTTGCAATTTCCCCGATCTCGACCGGCTCGCTTGCTGAGCCAATTCCCTGGCACATTTCTGTAGGGCAAGTTAAATAGGTTTTTCGTTATTCTCTACGAAAAGAACTCCACACACACTTATGCCAGCACTTGGAAATTAGACCGAAAACACAAGCTGGAAATTAAGCCTGCAATCCTAAGTATGATTGCTTGAAATTTAACTCCCATCATAATCCATATCACATATTTCAGAGAATGTTCCTTAGGTTCGGAGCATTAATGTCAGACCATTGTTCCATCTATCACAAGATCTTCTGCACTGACTGGTAGCAATCCCCTCCCCACTCCAGCCCTACCTGGATAGGACTGGGTTTGAACTTGAGACATTCTGTATAAAGAGCTCCTCTTATTATTTGGTGATAACTCATAGCCGAGTAAGATTGTCTTCCATGAACATGGTCTTAACAGTGAGTCCGTAAGTGACTGTGGAGGCCAATCCTGGATTCACACATCCACAGTGGGGACATAGGTTTCTGGGTGGGAATTGAGCATGGTGAGGGTTTGCAAAACTTGTCTTCCTCTTAGCTCGTTTCTCCTTTTCATCCTGAGTTCCAGCGTCTTTGAAGTCCATGACAGCAGCTGTCCAGCCACTGAACTAGGGCTCTTCCCCATTATTTCCCTTTCAGAGGTCTAACATGGGGCAAAGTTCTCTCCCTGCACCCCCCCACCCATATTTTTTTCTGGTTCCATTGTTGTAATCTATGCATGGCTTTCATGCTTTTTCCTAGACTGAAGTTCTACACTGGTGCACAAAATGTGTAATATACCAGTAGCCCATCTCTGCTTGCTTATGTTTGACTAAGTGTTATTCTCTCCAATCCCTTCTCCAGTTCCCTTGTGCTACAGCACTGAAGGCGGTAATTTTATTTCCAGTTCCTTTGGGGGCAGTTCCTGGCTCCCTAATCACAAATCCTTATTTATATTACTGACTGCAGTCCTATCTATATCTGTTCAGAAGTAAGCTTCATCCAGCAGGACTTATTTTCTAGCTGAGTGCATAGGGTTGTAGTCTTAAGTTACATTTCCACCACCCTTTCAATAGGTCTGGTGTGGCTCTCTTGGAATTAGTAGGCAAAGAGCTTGCTAGGTTTATTGACACAACTTCTAAACCCACCTACCTCCGCTTCATAGCTGGTGCAAGACCCAGTTGGGCCATGCTGATTGTCTCTTGTTCTGTTTGTAGACCGACCAGACAAGATCATGGCAACTCAGAGTTCCACGTCACTGCAGGATTTGATTCGGGAAGATTTTTTGACTTGCAAAATCTGCTATGACCTGTATGTGGTGCCCAAAATCTTGCCATGCCTGCATACCTACTGCCAAAAATGCCTAGAGCCCTTGGTAGAAAATGGGACCATACATTGTCCTGAGTGCCGTCTGCAGTCGGAAGCTCCTGGAGGTTCTGTGGGGCTGAAGACCAATTTCTTCATTAATAGCCTCTTGGAACTGTTCCAGATGAAGCGCAACAAGGACCTAGAGTGCACAGTCTGCTCTAGTGCTCAGAAAGTTGTGGCTGCCACTGCCCGTTGCCTGGATTGCAAGGATTTCTTGTGCCAAATATGTTCCCAGGGCCACTGCTGCTCCCGCCTCACTCTGCACCATAAGGTGGTGAACCTGGAAGAGTTCCTTGCAGGGCATTATGACACTGAGGTAAGATTTTTACAGGAACTGTGGTGCCAAGATCACCCACAGGAGGCGCTCCGTTTCTTCTGTGATACCTGCAGCATGTCCATCTGCAGGGATTGTCGCATGCTGGACCATTTCCAGCACAAAGTGGTATCCATGTCCAGTGCAGTCCAGCGGAAACGCCCTTCTGTAGAGCAGTTGATCAAGAGCTTGCAGGGAACAATTACCTGCATCTCTGAACAAGAGAAAGCTGTGGAGGAGGCAATGGACAAACTAAAAGTAGAGAGCGAACGTGTCAAGGAGAAGATCTGCAAGTATGTGGAAGATATCACTACTTACATCTTTGCCCAGAAGGACTGTGTTTTGGCAAAACTGAATGCCTTCCTAACAGAGCAGCTGGAGCGTTTTTGTTTAGCACAGAAGGAGCTGCAGAGTCAGAAGGACAAAGCAATGAACACTCAAGAGTTTTCTCAGCGTATTCTATGTGTTGGGAAGGACTCTGAGATCCTTCACCTGGAAGGAATGATCAGGACTAGAGTTGAGGAGCTTCAGGCGCACAGACTCCCACAACTCCAAAGTCAGATTCCAGAATTAACCATTGCCTGGGATGAACCCCAGCAACTCTCTGAAGGATCAATTTTCAGCCTTGTCTTTCCTGGGGAGCAACCCACAAGAAATGCGCAGCAGTTGGAGCTCGGCAGTGAGTCATTGACGTCTCTGGGCGAGGAGAGTGGGGAGGTTATGGGCACTCCTTCTGATTCAGATGAAGACTCCCTCACAAGTGAATCTGACTCCCACTTTAAAAGCCCTTTTTCCTCCACTGGCTGGAGCAGAAGAGCAGGGTATGCTTTCAGCTTTGCGCTAGATCCATCCCTCACCAAACAAAAGCCTAATATCACTGGGATTGCTGTTGTGCCTCACAGTGGTCAAGTCGTCCTTTTGGATCAGGCAAATGCTGAGATAAAGCAATATAGCGCCTTTGGCCACTTTGAGGGGGTGATTCCTTTGCCTGCATCTAATTCTGTCTTCTGTGGCATCTCTGTGTGTGGAAAGATCCTGGCCTGTTCCTCGGAGACTCATCTTTTTTTCCTGAATCTTGATGGATTATTCCTGCGTAAACTGCAGCTGAGGGGCTCTGAATCGTCCTATCCCCTTGCCTCATATGGAGACTCTTATGTGGCTGTTAGTGAAGGAACTCTCTGTTCCATCTCATTGTATAGCCCATCTGGGGCATGTGTTGGTAGAGTCCAGCCAGACAACTATCATGGGGGGAAATTCCTGTTCATTGCTGTAAATAGCTGGGAGGAGTTTGTTGTCTCAGACTTCATTAAGAAACAAATTGTGGTCATGGAGAAGTCTGGGGTTGTTCTGAATGTGCTTAACCCCTCAACTTCACTGCTGGCCAAGCCATTCAGCATCTGTGTTGATGAAGACAGGAACATTTTTGTGATTGATCAGTTCAAAGTGATACAGTTCTCGCCATATGATAATACTGGGAAGGTTGTGTTCAGTGGCCAGGGTCAGATGGGAAGACCCAGAGTCCTGGCCATTGATGGTAATAACCTCATTTTAGTGAGGGAAGATGGAAACACTCATGTCTTTTACCTATACGGTAGGTTGCTATAGCTCATTAGAGTATGAATCAAGTGCCTAATTCTGAAATTCTGAGCATCTTTCTGGAGACTGGCACTATTGTGTTAACTAGATATTGAGATGGGCTTCAGCCTTTACTAGACCCGAGATCAGACCCTGGGTAAGAAATGCTGTTACACTCAGATGAATATGCATTGCTGAAGTCTTCTTGCTATTGTTAGAGCCTGACTTGAGAATAACAGCAGTAGATCAAGATCTTACATGTACCTTTAAACCATGCATTGCATTCACACAATTACTATGATCTTGTCTTTGTTCAGACCTCTGGAGTCTGCTGCTTCAATGCAGATCTCAGTCGAAAGACCCATGAGAACAGGTGGCCTGACTTTTATTTGGAACCGACATTCCTACTTTCTCTGACATTGTGGTCATGGCAAATTTTGTAGATGCATCAGCAGGCTTGCTCCTTCATTCAATGAGCAATAGACCAGCTATTCCTTTTTTAATCTGATCATTCAAATTCAGGCATCAAGGTTAGTGCTGAGGAGGTCTCGGTCCTACCATTATATTTACAAAAACTAGGCTTAGAACATTCCACTTTCTTCACCTGCTGCTGTGTGGACCAGGAACTATTGTGCCTTGCCATCAGATTGAATTTTTTTGAGAAGGGGCAATGTGAACAAGCAACGTAGCTTCTAGAGTAATTTTAACAGTAACATGCATTCAGTGTGTGATTTGTGGAAATGTGAATGTGTTTTCACATACATCTTCTCACAAGCATTTAATGCGCTTGCATAATCCCTGAGTACCCATGGAATTGTAGAAATTCAATAATTCTCCTTGCATACATGTTCCTTACTCAATGCCTACTAAATATGCTGTCTTTGCTAGGGCTTGACAACTGTCACTGGCTCCATAAGCAAACGTGGAGGTGCTGAGACCAGGAATATTGTATTCCAAGCTTTTTATAGGCACACAGCTCAAGGCCCATGTCTTAAGATCCATGCAGATGTCACCTATGAATGGCTATATGCACATTTAGTTGGCACCAAGATCCGTAGTTGGTGAGCTACTGTCTAATCTTCCTGCTGTTCATTTTGGTAGTAAAGTAGTCATCCAGTTCCCGACTTTCCACATTCATGCCCAAGGATGCACAAATGACTAGTCTTGAAGACGCACTTGAAGATGTAGAGCCTAATATTACCTTCTGCAGGCACACATATTGGAAGGTGGCCTTTCTGCTGTCTTTTAACACAAGGCCAAGATTGTTCCTACAGATCATTCCCTTTTTGACCAAGCTATGCTGTAGATTTCCTTTGATAGCTCTGTGCTTGGGAAAGTTGACTAGACATGTATTTTCTGGGGAAAGAAGACCAAAACCTAAAGAGTAAAGGGATCATATGCTGCCTGCAAATCTAGTTCCTGTTACATCTAGTTATCCTCTGATTAAACAGGAAGGAATTTTATCAGCCTCAACATCCTGCACCTATGCTAGGCCCCTGAGCCTTCCTGCGCTCCATTAGTTTTACAGATACTATGGCATTGTTCAAAGAGCAGTGGCCCAGAGTGCTTCAAAGCTGTTGCAGTCACCAACTGGGCTTCTTGCCTTTGTCTTTTGGAGTTGTTGTAGCTTGACTTCCTTCCTCTTTTCTTCTGTGCCCTCCCCTTTCCTGGAGCAAGGTTGGGGAACCTGTGGTCCTGCAGAGGTTGTTTGGACTCCAACTCCCATCAGCCCCAGTTAGCATGGCCAATGGTCAGGGATGTTTGGAGATTCCAACAGAATCTGGAGAGTCACAGGTTCCCCATCCGTGTTCTAAGAAATAGGTAACTGTTGAAGGTGTGAAGAGGAGTGCAGGTACCTCTCTGCTGAATGCCATCATGCCTCATGAGTAGCCAGGGTCAAGGGTACCCCATTGTGCATTACTTTGTTCTTAAGGAGCTGTTAACATTTCTTCAGTATATGCTTTTGATATTAATAAAATTGAATAAATAGCCATTTTGTTGTACATTCTCAAGCCGTGTGACTTGGAGCTGGTTTGTACACAGCAGAAAAGTGCAAGTCTCAAATTGCCTACTAACTTTTCACAAAGAGAGACAATGTGTGCATCTTTTTGCATATTTACTCAGAAGTAAATCCCAGTGAGATTATTTCTAAGTAAGCATAGAGGTTTTTGCCATGTTGGAAAAATCTTGAAGGATATACTGTGGCATATATTTTACTGAGTTTTTGCAGTAAATCCACAGCCTTATATCAAAGCCATGCCTAATCCTTGGAGCATGAAAAAGTGTTGTGTCCTTGGCTTTCACCTTACTTTGTGCGATATAAAGAACGGGAATATGACTTTGAAGCCTTGGACTTGTGGGCTTTTACCTTAAGGTTTAATCACAGATGGTTTCTTTGAGGACATGTGAACACAACTTAGATGGCACTTATAGTGTGGGGGCTGGTAGGGCAGGGGTCATGGGAACATGGTCTGTTTGGGATGCCAACATATTATTCACTAAGGTATCCTAAAGAAATTTGCTATGACAGCACCTGGACCTGAATAATAGGTGCACTTTTAAGTTTGGGCCTTGAACCAGTTTGGTGAATAACTGCATGTAGCCCACACTCCTAGCAACAAACCCACTACAATTTCTATACTTTATTTCACATTGGTTTTCAGTGCACACATGATCAAATGAGATTTAAAAGGGGGAGGGAGACTGACCCAAGCATCATTATTCCCTAGTTACAGCACTGGGGGAGCTGACAGAGGCATTAATAGATGAGACAAATGTATCGTACTGCAGTAGAATAATAATAAAGGACTGCTTGAGACTTGTATGAGTTAAATCTCTTGCAGTTCATTTCCTCTGTAGGTGACCCCACTACCACCATGACATTTCACATATCTCATTTCCTTACATCTCCTGTAAAAGAAACTTGAGATTTTGTATTTGGATTGGAAAAGGAAATATTAACTTGTTCCTAATTTGTATTATTTACTGTTGAGTGCACAATCTGGAGTTTCTTTGTACAGAATACCTAGATTCTCCAGTTTGCATACTGATGGCATACACTTGTATGGTTTGTGTTTGGTATAAGGGCAAATTGTGAAGGTGTAGCCTTCTGCCTTGCTGTAGTATATCGTGGGAGACATTGCCATGCTTCTGCTTCTATTGTAAGCCTTTCAGTGATCCTGGCCCTTTAAAAAAATTATATCAGCTGTTGCAAATACTGCCCTTGCTCTGCCTGTTGAGCATCAACTCATTCAGGGCAGAGGCTGTGGATTCTGGGCTCCTTTATAAATCAGGGCTTGGGGGTCACCTCAAGTTAAGAATTGATTCAAGCTAAAGAGATATGGTTACACTAGTGTGGGGAAACTCAGTTGGGCACAATTGTGTTCACAAAATAAATTGTACCCACTGATTTTTTTGTATCCACATTTGAGTCTACTTCAAGACCTTTTGGGAAGGTGCTCTAGATGGAAACTGACAGACAGAGCAAGCCTACTTGGCTGTTAGCTTTGATGATTTCCCTTACAGAGAGGTCTCTTGAGTAAGCAAAGTAGTTATTAATTCCTCATACTCTATGAACTAAGTCCCCCAACGCCAGCTGTATTCGCCACCCATACATTGATGCTCGTCTTGTATACATGCACACATTCCTGGTATCAATTGCCATAGTCTTGTTTCTAACCCTGAGTATCCAGGGGCATTCAAGCCAGGAAATGTCACTCCCATCCATGTATCCTGCTATCAGGTGCCAGTGCTGGGTAGTAAGGGTGTGTGTGTGCGTGCCTGCCACTGTCTTCACTGTTCTGGCGAGGACAATAAAACTGTTAGGATATATGCTCCATGCAGCTTAGTTATCCCTCAGCCTCCATGTAACTATCCATTCAAAACAGAACTGTATGCATTCCATGATAATGACAATCACATCACACAAAAACAAGGTTTGGGCACCAAATTCCATTTCCGTATAATTGCATCATTCATTTTTGTAAAAGTAAGTAGACCTTGGGGCTGCAAAGATAAACATTAAGAGGTTGGGAAAATCAATATAAATTATTTTTTTAAAAAAGAAAAAGGTTGGGGTAATGCCTGGTGCCACTTCAGAAATGTTGGAGAAACTAATTAGTGAAACAAACATTTGTGTGTGAGAGAGACACTCTATCCAAATTGAACAGCCTCTAGTACCATTTTCACTGTTGTGCTGGAAAAGCCTTTCTTTGGAACGTTGACTATTTCCACACTTTTATCTCCCAGCACTCCGTAGCGAAAACATCTTTATGTGTTGTGGTCTCTGGCCAACAAGCCCAGGCCGCTATCTCGGCAGCACAGCTCTGCAGCAGAAATTCCGGCACATTGCTGAGTGCAGCACAGGAAGACGCATCTGGGCCAGGCTGGTTGTCGTAAAGTGCAAATGCCAGTCCAATATTGAGAGTTCAACCCTGCGGTCAAAGGCGGCGGCAGCCACTAGGCGTTTACTTGAGGGTTAAATAAGATTTGCTGTGCTAGAGGTAGGAGCGAGCCGCCGGTCGGCCGAGATGCGTCCCGAGATGGTGAAGAGGGTGCTGTTGTCCCCAGCGTCCCGGTTTGGAGGTACAGCTGAGCAACAAGAAGTCCACATCAAGTAGAGCAGCAGGCTGAGCAGGATGACCGCTCCGGAGGCTGTGAGCACAATGCCACTGACAAACATGCTGGCAAGGGGGCGCTGGGCACTTGGGTTGCTGCCAACGCTGGTGGTGGAAAGCGCAGTGAGGACTGTGCCACACACCAGCAGCACCAGGGCTGTCACGAGCAGCACCGCACAGTCCGAGGCACCGCCGCTCTTCAGTAGCGCAACTTGCTCTCGGCTGCGAATGCAATTCATGTCCTGGATGGCCGAGCTCAGCAGCTGCTTCAGTAAGACCAAGAGCGCCAGTAGGCAGAGTGTTGTGCCCACTGCCAGCCTCCATTCCCCAGAGCGGCTGCTTGTACTATAGAGCAGTGCAATGCCACCTACCCCACAGGCAAGGATCAGAGCCACAGCTACCCCATAGCAGACAAATGACTTTCTGGGCTCCTGGAACCACCATAGCTCCACATGTTCCTCCAGGATATTCCTCTGGATCCGGCTGGCGTTGGCTGGGGGTCTGGGCACACCCAGCGGCTCTAATTCAGGCATGCTGGACACTGGATTGGCTCTTACATAAAGGTGGGTCGTGCAGATGGAGCTGCCGCTTCAGCTGGCAAGCCTGGATGGGTGTGACATTTCCCAGCAGGAGAGGGCAGCACCCTTCACTTTTTCTTCCTATGTGAGGGAGCAGTGCCAGAGCCAAAAGCCTGCAGCCCGCGTATTACTGTATGCTATCGGAAGCGCAGCACAGGAGGAATGTAGGACTCCTCTCTCTTGAAGCCAAAAGTGAAAAGCTGCTTCAGCCTTGTAGCTCATTTGCTTCCAAGCTCACGGGGATCCTGGCACATATCTGAAAAAAGAAATGACGACAAAAGGTTACGAAATGAAGATTGCCTCTAGAGGGAAGGGACCCACCTCCTTTCCCTTGTAACTCCACTCCCGGAGTTCCAAAGAAAAAAGAGTCATAAGGAAAATGCCACTCCCTCTGGGGTCAGCTAATGTCCATGCAAGTAAAACCTGCTTTTTATGGGCAGGGCAACAGCCCTGTCCATGCCTTAGGAAAATAAATCAAAATTCTGCACTTTGCCAACCCTAGCTCCACGTGCCAAGAAAAGCAGATTTCTGCTTTCATAAGTAAATTGTAATTTGCACTTGAATTATCCATATGAAAACAAACCAACCATTTGGACAGATTTTTCTTGTTTTGCAGAATCCAAATCATTCTGTCATAGAGAAGCTCCAAAACTGTACAGGAAATGCTGTTCTCATCTCTGTCTCAGCCTTTATTGATTTTACCATGCGCTACACACCCATCTTGAGGACAATGCTATCTTCACAGTGCTTAGAATCATTTTGAAAAAGATGAATGCTGTTATTCCTCAGGATTCTGAGTTCTATTCTCTGTGTTAACATCTGTGCTGGAGTGAGGCAATTGGGTATTGCACCCAGCTTTGCTTATGGCACGAAGACGAGAGATGGAAAAATAAATAGAATTGGGCAGTTCTTTCATTAGATAATGGTAAAGGGTGAGTAGCCAAAGCAGAAATCCAAGTTTTGTGATTTCTTCCTTTAGTTTATTTTTTCATATTTAAAATATACATGATATCATATGCTGTCACAGAAGCAATGAAAAAACAAAACACCTTATCCGAGACTGTTCAGAACTTTCCAGTCAATGTTAAATAACTGCCAGAAGACTGCTTCCAGGCCCCTCCATATTTGAACAAAGATAGTCTAGACAAATATGCAGCTCTCTCATGTGTAGCTACACTTAATCTGTTTTAGGGCTATTCTTGCTGTTTCACATGTACAGAAACCTGCACAGGGTCCTATTGTCTGTGGAGAGAAATAGCAAATGGAGAAATCCACTTTATATGTGTATTGATCAGCACTGGATGCTACTGAACATGGGTACATATCTGCTTTCTTGGTCCAGTGCATTTGGTTATTACGTCATTTTTATAGTTGCATGCAACACCTGGTTATGAACAACTCTCTGGATTGGGGCCAAAGATGACCTTGCATTAAATCCAGAACTACTAAAATCACAATAATCATCATCTTATTTGTATGCTGCCTTTCCACAAAAGAACCATTTTGCAAGAAATAAAAATGAACCACATCTGAAAAGCAACCATTGTAAGAATAATTCCACAATAGCATAATAAATAACAGCATAACTGCAAATCTAAGAACATACAAAACACATTTCAGTACTATAAATATAGCAAGATTACATTAGCAGCATTATACCTCCTAGCAATACCAAAAATAACAAGGGATCTTGACAGTTTTGCCTTGCTCCTCCATTCACCTCTCCCAAGATATTGCTCACAGTCCCTCTCCAGCAGGTTTCCAAAGGCAGGAGATAGCTGGAAACGGGGGAGAAACTAGGCTTTCTTTCACCCACGTTAAAGACTTGGCAAAAAAACGCAACCTATGCAAGTCTGCATACATATGCTTGCACACATACACACAACCTCAACACATTTGATCTTCAAAGAGCAGAAAAAGTTCCCATACAGGGGGGTCTTTCTTATCGGGTCTATTATAGCAGAGCAGCACAAGATTGTACTGAAATCTTTAAAAAGTTGTACAGTGGTACCTCGGGTTAAGAACTTAATTCGTTCTGGAGGTCCGTTCTTAACCTGAAACTGTTCTTAACCTGAAGCACCACTTTAGCTAATGGGGCCTCCCGCTGCCGCCGCGCTGCCGGAGCACAATTTCTGTTCTCATCCTGAAGCAAAGTTCTTAACCCGAGGTACTATTTCTGGGTTAGAGGAGTCTGTAACCTGAAGCACCACTGTGGTACCTCAGGTTACACACGCTTCAGGTTACAGACGCTTCAGGTTACAGACTCCTGATAGCACTGATGGCTAAGGAGATTTGGGCTTGAAGAGGCAAAGAGAGAGCTGGGTTTCACATATGATTTTTAAATCATCATATTCTACTTTGCGGGTTTTTAGTTCATTAGCACCTTGGAGAGAACGTGAGGCAAAGTAGCAACATTTATAGATGATGCAAATGGTTCAAGATGATTGTTAATAAACTGATTTTCAAAACAATCTTCAGCCATTGTGGTTTTTCAAATCTGTTCACAATATCCACGGGAAGCAAGTAATTTAAAACTGCAGGCAAAATCACAGCTTAAAAAAGCAGATAAAACAACAGCACAAAGTTAAAGCTTCAAAAGAGTCAGCTAAAATAAAACCCAGGGGCAAACCCACAATGAGAAGTTAGATTTTTGTAGTGTGGCAACACAACTGCAAATGATTGCAAGAAGAGAGTAAAGAGGTCAGTAGCAGCTAAAAATTGCAGTACGATTCTATGCATATTAGTTCATCTGCGCTTACTCCCAGGTAAGTAGTTACAAGCCTGCAACCACAAGGTTGCTTAGGAGCAAAGTTGTGGGAATGGCATGGGGAAGAATACCTTCGTCATGTATCCTACCCTGCTACCATTCAAGAAAGATAAATATTGCTTCTGCACGCTTAACACCTAGAAAAGCAAATCAGTTGCTAGAGATTATTAAGCAAGACAAATCAAAGTAGTCCCCAAATACCAGCATTGCTCCTATACAAATTCTGCCTACCTCGTGAATCTTAGTGGAAGATAACAGGCCTGGTTTAGGTGCAGAAAAAAGCAACCAAAGTAAGCAGAAATATGCAATACCTTTCACATGACAGCTTATGAATGTAGGACTACAGTATGCAGAGTAGGCAGCTGGAAAGTTGTAAGCAGTTAGGTTAGAACTTCTTATCAATAAAAATCAAGAATGGTTTGGAAAACAAAAGGGAAAGGTGGTATTTTGTATAATACTAGAGTTGGTGATCATTCTGTGAAATAAAGGCACAATTTTTTTATAAAAAAGGCATATCTTCTTGCAAAATACATGCAATATGTGCAAAAATAGCTGGTTCCTTAGATGCTCAGGGTATTCAGCATAACAAATAAATAGTAGAAGCTAGCAATCTTCAGAAAAGTATTAGCAGCCTCAGTTGCTACACTTTTTCAACATCTGACCACAAGGACTAAATTGATGGACCTCATTAAAGCTACCCCTGCAATAAAGCTTCTTCCCAGTGGATACTTAAAATGAGACTCCATCTTCCACAGGGCTGTAAAAGATCCTTCTTTGAAGTGATCTTCCACATGGAGGCCTTCGCAATGACATCCCACTTCCAATGAGGATTAGGGTTGCCATATTTCAAAAAGTAAAAACCAGGACACGCTGAAGACCCCCAAATTGACTTGCCTAAGATCCAGGACAAAGCGCAGCCTTTTGGAAATTCCCCCCAGGTGTCAAATCTGCCTTTGAAATCCCAGTAATGTCTGGGAAAATCTAGACATACGGCAGCCCTAATGGGGATGGGTCAATGGGCCCTCATAAGCAGCACCCCCCTCCAGGAATTCTAATAGATTCCACTCACTGGTGCTGCCATCTTGGATCTCCCCTCAGCAAGCTTGCCCCTGGTGTCCCTGTCTTGTACGAGTACCTGCCTTGTCCGTCAAAGCTTAGCTGCATTAGGGCTCCTGGATCAGATCGCCACAACATCCCTCAGCTGAGCTGTGCTCGCCTCTGGTGCTGGCAGCAAGGATAGTGGCAGAGGGCAGGGATCCCACACAGTAATAAAGCCCCATTCACAGCACCAGCCTCACATGGTTCCTCATCAGCATCTGCCTCTTGTCACCAACTGGCTCTCCGGCTTGTTGAACAATAGATCCTTGCGTCAAGGCTGCCTTAACCCTTGAGGCGCAAGTCTTTGTCTAGGAAGAACGGAGACCTGGATGGGGTGCTAGGACCTTCTGTGTAGTAAGCTCTCTCTCTCCCCCCCCCCCCGCCCCACTGCTCAGATGCAAACCATTTGTCAGTTGTCTCTACATGTAACCACACGTAAACACCTTGCTCTCCTGACCAGTGGTGGAGCTACCTGCTGTGGCACCAGGAGCGGTGTACATTTGGGGGTGTGGCTGGCACGCGTCTCAGGGGCGTAGAGCACCGCCCGCGGGGTGTAGAGCGTCACCCGTGGGGTGTGTGGTAGGCAGCGCACATCCCGGGGGTGCGCAGTGAGCGCCGAGCATCCCAGGGGGGTGGGGGTGGCTGCGATGTCACCCCCCTCGGCATAGCACCTGGGGCGCACCACTCCCCATGCCCCCACCTTCGTCCGTCAGTGCTCCTGACGTCTCCCTCCAGGGAATCTCCAGGAAATGGCTTACTTAACAGACAGAAAAACTACAATCCCAAGCAAGTGCATCCCTGCCAAGGCAACCTTGGAATATCTTTGCAGCCTCTACAGCTACAAACTTTGTTTAGACAGATATTGAAAATGGCAGGAACAGAATGGAAAACAGTCATTTTTATTAGTAAATGCAGTGCTTGCTAAATCTGCATGCTGCCCCTTAATCTTCTCAAAGCCACTCAGCTTCTTGCTGTCTACCTTTTGCCTCGGACTGACCTGTATTTTACGTACTGTATAGTATAGTACCATTTGTGACTTTATAGCAGGAGTGGGGAGCCGGTGGCTCTCAGGATGTTGTGCTACAACTCGCGACATCCCACAAGACTGATGGAAATGGCGAGATCCACAGGCTTCCAATTCCTCTTACAGAGCAGGATAAGGAACCCTTTACAGCCTGAGGGCCAGAAGCCAGAGGTGGGCAAGATCAGAAGCAAAAGTAGGTGGGGCCAGAGGGGTATTACTTTTTTAGGATATGTATATTTTTATGTATTTTTTTATGTGAATCATTCGATATGGTTTAACAGTACTTATTCTGTATGTAAACTTCTTCGAGGTGTTTTGGATAGTAAAGCAGTCTACACAGTGGACGCTCTGGTTGCGAACGTGATCCGCGTGGGAAGCACGTTCGCAACCCGCAGCGTCTGCAATCCACAGCGCCGCGTCTGCACACGCGCAGGTTGCAATTAGGCACTTCTGTGCATGCGCGAAGCGCGATTTAGCACTTCTGCGCATGTGCAAGCACTGAAACCCGGAAGTAACCCGTTCCGGTACTTCCAGGTTCGGCGCAGTGTGCAACCCGAAATTGTGCAACCCGAAGCGTCTGTAACCCGAGGTATGACTGTAAATGGAATTTTTTAAAAGAGTGGACAGAACAACAAATAAGTAGGCCTCATTCCACATATGAGTAGGCCTCATTCCACATGTACACGCATCTCTCCATCTCCCATCCAGACAAACAAAATCAATCAAGACAGGCCTAGGGCACAGTCCAGCCAAGCAAAAGCACAGAAGGAAGGTGTGGGGTAGGACCCATGTGGGGTGTAGCTTAGGGAGAGTCCCAAGGCTGCATTTGGTGCCTGGGCCTGAGGTTCCCCTCTCCTGCTGTAGAGTACAGTGGGCGCTCGGGTTGCGAGTGTGATCCATGCAGGAGGCACATTCGCAACCCGCAGCGTTCGCAACCCACAGCGCCATGTCTGCACATGTGCGGGTTGCAATTTGGCGCTTCTGCGCATGCGCAAAGCACGATTTAGCACTTTTGTGCATGCATGAGCGCCGAAACCCGGAAGTAACCTGTTCCAGTACTTCCGGGTTTCGGCGTGTCCGTAACCCGAAAACACGCAAACTGAAGCGTCTGTAACCCAAGGTACGACTGTATACAGGAATGTGAATGACTGAAGACAGCCCTTGTGGAGAGGGAGCTTTGCATCCCACTGTCTAAGCTGGCAGAGTTTAAAGCTTCTTGCACAATAAAGCACCATCTTACTCTCTTACCATTACATGTCTGTGGTGGGGAAATGCCAAACACTGGTAGGAGGATATGCTAAAAGTAGAGCAACACAATGCTATGATGCATTTTCATTACGATTTTTCACTGTCAAAGCTGCCACTTGAAAGTTTTCACAATAAATAAAATCCCTTACCTTCATCCTCTTTTATCCTTTTTTAAAGGGCCTTTTCACAAATATGGTTTCCCTGTACCGCCACTGGTGTAAGGGGGAGAAACTCTCTCGCCTTGAGATGCGCATCCCATTGGAAGCAATGCAGTCCAGAGAAATGACACCTGCATATCTTGTCTCTGCATTGCATTCCTTTCAATGGGAGGCACTTCGCATGTGCATCCCAGCCTGAGGGAACGTTTGCCCTGTTGCTTTGGCAACAGAGGCATGCACACTCTTCCTCTGGCATCCACCTTCTTACAGTTTATTCATCCCCTTTTGGCGAGGAATGTAAAAAATGGATGAAAAAGCAAGGCATCGTATCAGAGGGCCCAGAGATCTCCACAAAATGCACCACTACCCTGTTTCAGCTCAGCACTAAAGATAAGTGCGCTTTGGAGATATAAGTCAGGTATCAGGACTGAGCATACGCAGGAAATGTGGCTCATGGGTCAAAGCGAAGTGAGGTCTAATCATACGAGCATCTTACTGTTAAAATCCACCACTATCTAAGGCTGCAATCATATGCACACTTACTTAGAAGTCAGTAGGAGTTGCCTCGTGAGTAAACTTTTAAACATGCATGGGTCCAGGCTATCTTTAAAAGCCAGTTTAAACTCTTGTTGCTGCGTCAGTTAAGAGATCTGGAAGATGTTCAGTAAAAGTACTACTCCTTTACAGGGAACTAAGGGGACAGCTAAAAATCCCTGCTCCTCTTGTAACAGATCCCCTTTATTCTGGCCAATTGCTTAACATCTAGATCAGTGGCTACTTGAGCCTTGCCTTGGCAGAACCAGGTGGTCAGAGAGGGGAGGGGCCTGATCCAGACACAGCCTGACCGTGTCAGGCCAAGCCTGACAGAGCATGAGATCACTGTTAAAACCATAAGGAGAACAGGCTTCTTCAGGGCACGTTGCCAGCTGAGGCTGCATTGATGCAGAAATCAAAGCTCAGTGACTTCTAGGAAGACCAGGAGGAGTTGAATAAATTCCCCCACCCTCTGCGTGCAACACACAAGCCTTTCCATTCTACCTGTGTGTGAAGTTTGAACTCCTGGAGGAACAACCGATTGTACCCTGTGGATCCATGGGCAGAGGCATCCAAGTCCACGGTTCCATCCACGTCACTTATATGCCAAGCAGGCGAAAGAGCAGCTGTGTGCTCTAAGCGGTACTTGCCTGGGATCTGTGCTGCTGTTGGCACACGATGGCTTCTAAGACACTGCTTGCTGTGTTTGGCTGGATTGCCTGCGGCCAGGAAGGGATTACAGTAGCCAGCTTGGATTGCCAGCTATTCAGCATTAACCCATATGGGAAAGGACCTCTCGCACTCCTTCTCACCCCTTCCTGCTTTTAGAACCGTAGAATTGTTGAGTTGGAAGGGACCCCCACAGTCATCTAGTCCAGCCCTCTGCTATGCAAGAATCACAGCTAAGTCTATGGGGCTACTGAACAAGGGCAGACATAGTGGAATGCTTCCAGGCACTTTGAGATCATGTTGTATTAGAATGGTAGAGTTTGAAGGGACCCTGAGGATCATCTAGTCCAACCCTCTGCAATGCAGGAATCTCGACACACAGTCCCCCATCCAATATGAAACCGTACCAGACTCTGCTTAGCTCTGCAAATCTGCTAGCAGTTTCACAGTTGCAACAGATGTTTCCTAGGAAGCCATTATTAAATGAAGTTAAAATAATGGTGGTGGTGGTGATGATCTGAGGAAGAGCAGCTTTGAGGAAAGACCCCGTCTCCTTTCCACACATCCTCATATCCTGAAGGTATCTGAGCACAAGGCAGCACACCAATCCCTCAGGAATGCCTCTAAACATAGTTGTAGGCTAACAAGGGACGAGCAGTGTGTACGTGTGGAATTTGAAGAGCTTCCAATCCCACGCCAAGCCTTGACTGAAAGGGAAGATGACATTATGTAGTGGAGACAACCAGGTAATTGCTGGAAGGGACATCAGCTTCACTCACCTAAAGCTGATTCTTCACAGAAGATGCTGTAGCAAGTCTTGTTTCTTTTGCCTAAGCTCTCGGACTTGCCAGAATGCTGGTATCGTCTTCTCCTGCTATTATACTTGACGGATGGGACACTTTTCATGCTGTGGCCCGAGGATAAAATTAAAATCTATCTTCTTCCCTCCCTGCCTGCGTCTACCTGTCAAGCAACAGGTGCAAGTCCCACCTCCTTCCTCCGCCTGTCCTAGCCCAGGTGCCGCGTCTGATAGGCTCGTAGCACACGCTGACCTTTGCCCAGGCAGGTACATTCTCCAGAAGGGTGGGGATGGAGAGACAACCTGCTGTTGTCCTTGGAAGCATTCCAGCCTGGTGACTGTGTGCTTGAGGGAAGCGGAAATAAGAAGGCCGATGGAGCAAGGGAGACAGGAGGATATACAATACAGGCAGAGGTAAGCAAATACAGGTTGAAAGAGTTCTACGTTAACCCTCACCAGACAAGCTCCTTGCCAGACGGGTTCACATTTCCACCCCCTAAGGAGCAGCACAGTCGCATTCTGACTTTTGCTAAGGGGCAGCAGACAGGCATGGGGCCATTTAGAATGCAGGGTGGTGCCAGGAAAGAAACACAGCCATTCTGCATTTTTGTGCACCCGTCATGAAGGTAGGAATCTTCATCAGACGTCTTGAAAAGAGAGGTTTTCTTTTAGCCTAAAGCAAGGCATTTTATTGGCCTTTGGGAGAAAAAGTTCTGACCGGGCAGGATCTTCTCATGGCCTTAGTGCAGGCATGGGCAAACTCGGCCCTCCAGGTGTTTTGGGACTACAACTCCCATCATCCCTGACCGCTAGTCCTGTTTGCTAGGGATGATGGGAGTTGTAGTCCCAAAACATTTGGAGGGCTGAGTTTGCCTATGCCTGCCTTGGTGTCTAAGTAGTAACGGTATGACTAGGATAGTATACTATAATCACTTCTAAAAGAGTAGGGACTTGTGGGAATATTGGCTAATGAATGGATCAGACTTTGACTGATGGGCAGTAAACCCCTTACACCCTCGAAGCCTTTCCTCCCATGATGGTTTCATCAAAATAAAGTAAGTGAATAAACAAGATACAGTGGTCCCTCGGGTTAAGTACTTAATTCATTCCGGAGGTCCGTTCTTAACCTGAAACTGTTCTTAACCTGAAGCACCACTTTAGCTAATGGGGCCTCCTGCTGCCGCCGCGCTGCCGGAGCACAATTTCTGTTCTCATCCTGAAGCAAAGTTCTTAACCCGAGGTACTATTTCTGGGTTAGCAGAGTCTGTAACCTGAAGCGTATGTAACCTGAAGCGTATATAACCCGAGGTACCACTGTACTTGGTTTTTGGATTAACAAAATAGAGAGACTAGGAACCATCTCTCTCTGCCCCCCTTCTATCCATTAACTTAAGGTTCCCAAATCCTTTCAGTATACAGAGGTATATTTAAGTAATACTGAGTGGGTAGGCAAGTACCATTGCTATGGGACACTCAAGATAGTTGGTGCAACACAGCATTCAGTTTTTTGCGGGGAGAAGATTGCATATGATATTTTCTAAGACTTGTAAATGTCTTGCTTTTCATGAGATTGAAGGCTTGACTTAATACATATTTTTATCTCAATACTCCAATACTGCCTGTACTTCATTATTGTGGGAGCGGGGAAAGCTTATGATAGGTGGTATTGTTATATCCATTTGATAGATAAATGTGATAGAAAGAGAACCATGTATATGGTCATCCAGCAAGCTCACGTCAGAGTTCAGCATATCCAACACACGGTCAAGCCGAGTGCCACCAGGGTTTTGAGTGCTAAAAGATTTGTGGTTGATGGTGACAGCAGCAGTCTAGGATTGCTTTTCTTCCTCTTTCTCCCCTACCTTGCCATCACATACTGCAAGGCCTGTCTTCCATTGGCTTCACATTTCCTACCTATCTTGTTCCTGACAAAAAGTCACAATTCCAGGTTATGCGATTTCTAAATCATGCCGAGTTATTGGATTCTGTTACTCTTCCCTCTCTTCATTTATTGTGTCTTCCCTTACCCGAGTGTAATACAATAGCACATATTCCTTTCCTATAAATGACAATGGTCATATCTTCAGTTGGAAGGATTTTTTGAACTTCTGGTAGGCTTCTTGCAACATAAACTGTCTGGTGTAATGCCTGATTATGTGCATGACAATTCACATTTCCTTCTGTAAATCTGTGGTACTACTTCCCACCCTAACCCTGTCTTCAACACCTTTCTTCTGGTTGACTACCAATTTGCACAACTGATACAGTATAATAGGGACGCGGGTGGCGCTGTAGGTTAAACCACAGAGCCTAGGACTTGCCGATCAGAAGGTTGGTGGTTCGAATCCCTGCGATGGGGTGAGCTCCCATTGCTCGGTCCCAGCTCCTGCCAACCTAGCAGTTCGAAAGCACATCAAAGTGCAAGTAGATAAATAGGTACCGCTGCGGCGGGAAGGTAAACGGCGTTTCAGTGTGCTGCTCTGCTTTGCCAGAAGCAGCTTAGTCATGCTGGCCACATGACCCGGAAGCTGTACGCCGGCTCCCTCGGCCAATAAAGCGAGATGAGTGCCGCAACCCCAGAGTCGGCCACAACTGGACCTAATGATCAGGGGTCCCCTTTACCTTTATACAGTATAATACTTACCCTCTCCCCTACTCTAGAGATACTGTCTGATTTAAACAGGTATGTTTTAGCAGGAGACAATGCTGCACTGATACCGTGTGTGAATTGATTCCTGTTAAAAACATGCAAGTTTTGTTTGGAAAACACTGGGTGAAATATGAAGACTAAGTGTGCGCTAGAATGCAAAGCATGGTTTTCATAGCTATGTTGACACAAAGAAAAATACTAACATACCTTCTTGTAAAAAAAGAAAAGAAAAACCTTACCGTGTGATGCAGGCATGACATGAGCACAAAGGATTGTTATGCTGCCTCAGAATCCAAGACATGACTGTAAACATAGCTAAAACATCCAATAAAACCTACATTGCCATTCTGCCTCTGTTCCATGAACTTCCTCTGGTCTAGGAGTAATCTTCCAGCAAGTGCTAGACTCCGAAAGTCCCTTGGTGAGATGGTTTGTCAGCAGTGGGTTGTTCAGCAATCTTCTCTGATCAGGACAACATCCTTATGGCATGTTCTCTAATTACATCTTCTGAAGTGCCTGTGTGTGCGTGCACCATGGGAAAAACTTCTCACCTGAGGGCAGCATTGCACCATTGTGGAGCAAAGACTTAACTATTAAGGAGTGTTTTAAGCACCTGTCAGAGGAAGATCACTCCTAGCTACCTAATAATTATCAAGAAAAAGATTGATTCACATCCGCTGCCATTGCCGGAAGAATTAGTGATGGACATACGGAAGAACATGGGATATGAATGATTTAGGCATTGTAGGCATGCATATTATTAATTAGTTCATAGAAAGCATTACATGTAGCTTACTCTGAAGAGCATCTGCCTTGTTAAGGACTCCCCTCTGCTGATCTTCTAAAAAAGTTTCTAAAGCAGTTACAGCAACTGGTGAATTGGTGAATTTCAGAAGGCTTTTGATTAGTAAATGCAAATAATTAAGAGAATAGTGAAACTACTTGACCCAGGATGCTGCAGAGTCTTGTTCTGATAAGTCAGGGAGCAATAACTTGAAGGGTATAGCTTATCACCAGCGCACCATAAATTGCTGAAGTGCTTTTGCTTTGTTGCTTCATGGAGGACAGAAAACAAATGGTTGTGTTGTGAAAAGGATACGTTACTAAGGAGATTAGATTACAGAACAGTCAATGTTGGTATCCGAAAAGCAGAAGGCATATTATTGTTGCAAACACAGTCAGCTAGTTTCGTTGCATTTTCACTGGCTGTCAATATGCTTCCAACTTCCATTCAAGGCCCTGATGCATACCTGTCAAGTCATTTGCAGCCTGGACCCCACATATCTTAGGGAGTGCCTTTTTTATATTGTCCCCTATGTCAATAGCAACCTGCTTCACAGGCCCTGCTCTGAGTACCAACTCAAGCATATCATGGCAAGCATCAGTTGCCCCAAGGTGGAATTCCCCAAGGTCCATTATTCTCCCTCTCTTTTGGCATCTTGTGTGCGCATGCACATGTGCCTGCATATGCAAATATATTTCTGTTTAGCCCTCAGTTCAGCTGACAGGTTTGTTTGTTTGTTTAATTAGATATGGGGAAGGATTGAGGACTCCTAGGTTGGGTGTGTAAGTAGGTTCACACCTGCAGTCAGCCATGCACAGATTTACTGTTCTGCAAATAGCTGGAAAAGCAACTCAGAAGAGAGCAATGGATCTGCCACAGAGTGTACCAACAGGGTCTCATCAATCAAAGTTTTGCTGCCAATGGGAAAAGATGCAGGCAATCCTTTATTTCCCAGACTAGCTCAGAGGACAGAGAATGTGTAGAGTTGAGACTTTCTTACATCAATGCTAGGCACAAGGGTCCTGTCTCCAACAGGATTTTTGCTTTGAGTTGAAACAGAGCTATGCTGTGCGGTAGAGATATGGCCTCACCTATGAGCAGCCTCAGATATGCAGATGACACAACCTTGATGGCAGAAAGTGAGGAGGAATTAAAGAACCTTTTAATGAGGGTGAAAGAGGAGAGCGCAAAATATGGTCTGAAGCTCAACATCAAAAAAACGAAGATCATGGCCACTGGTCCCATCACCTCCTGGCAAATAGAAGGGGAAGAAATGGAGGCAGTGAGAGATTTTATTTTCTTGGGCTCCATGATCACTGCAGATGGTGACAGCAGTCACGAAATTAAAAGACGCCTGCTCCTTGGGAGAAAGGCGATGGCAAATCTAGACAACATCTTAAAAAGTAGAGACATCACCTTACCAACAAAGGTCCGTATAGTTAAAGCCATGGTTTTCCCAGTAGTGATGTATGGAAGTGAGAGCTGGACCATAAAGAAGGCTGATCGCCGAAGAATTGATGCTTTTGAATTATGGTGCTGGAGGAGACTGTTGAGAGTCCCATGGACTGCAAGAAGATCAAACGCATCCATTCTTAAGGAAATCAGACCTGAGTGCTCACTGGAAGGACAGATCGTGAAGTTGAGGCTCCAATACTTTGGCCACCTCATGAGAAGAGAAGACTCCCTGGAAAAGACCCTGATGTTGGGAAAGATGGAGGGCACTAGGAGAAGGGGACGACAGAGGATGAGATGGTTGGATAGTGTTCTCGAAGCTACAAACATGAGCCTGACCAAACTGCGGGAGGCAGTGAAAGACAGGAGTGCCTGGCGTGCTCTGGTCCATGGGGTCACGAAGAGTCGGACACGACTAAACGACTAAACAACAACAACAACATGAGCAGCCAGCTTTTCCCCTGGTGCTCTGCATGTTTTTTCACTTGTTTCTCCTGTTTGGAGACTTGCAACGTATTAGCAAGAGGCAGACAAATCTGGTCTGACTTGTTTATTGTTTCCTTTCCTTATCCAGAATCAGAGGTGCTAAAACAAAAACAAAGAACCCAAAGGGTCAGGGTAGGAGTGGGTCCTTCTCTAGAGATGCAGAGAAGATTAGCTAAGTTTGGGTGTCTTCTGCACATGTCATTGTGATTGTCCACCGCTGCTTCTGTCCAGTTCTAGCAAGGGAAGTTTCGAACCTGATGTAGGCCGAACTGCAAGAGCTTTTTCCTGCCCTTGCATTTGGTCTTGGAGGTACTTGATTTCCAACCGCTGCATTTCAATGATCCTCTCCGTTTCCTCCTCTGGATTCAACCGTAGGATGGTTGGAGTGTGCCGTTCAGGGGAGGGAGCTGGAGGAAATGGAAAAATCACATTGCTTGGTTGTAACTGTAGAAAATACCTCAAAGAGATGAGCCAGGATGAGGGATAGCCATGAACACAACAGAAAGGATAAAAGGAAAACAGGGGTTGGAATTATTGGGCAATTTCCAAGGTCTACACCAAAGAACAAGGCCCACTGACAGTTCCTGGACACTTCACGACACTCCTGGACACTGCCTCTCTAAGCAGTAAGGAAGCAGTGAGAGGAGCTAAAGAACCTCTGCATGTTTTTATCCAATCTACCTCTCTCTAGGAGGTGGTTGGCTAACTTAGGGAGTGGGGGCTCACTAACAGCATCTTGTTCAATCCTCCTTGCAGAAAAGTAGAACTGAAACTTAGGCTTTTGCTTTGCTCACAACCAGTTGTTTTGCAAAGACAACTGTTACTGTGTTAATCCCAGAGCAATATGACTATAAAGTACGTAAGGTGCATTTTAAAATTGGATCAGCATCTACAATAGCAGCAGAACATAATCTTTTAGATAATACAAAATACCAAAGTGAGTGTAGAACATGAGAGACTTACACATGCCAGCCAACTTTTGATCAACCCCTCCCACTAGCAATACAGCACCGCCAACAGCTGCATGTCGCCCTTGGGAACAAAACAGTTGCCCACCCCTGTTCTAGGGAAAAGGGGCCAAAAGGAAAGAAATGGAAACATTTTCTGGGAAAGAGCAGAAGGGGAAAGTGAGCTGAATAACAACTTGGTTACCTAGGGATTGTGCTGGTTGCTTCTTGCGTTTCATAAGGAGCCCCAAGGTTGACTGGAGGTCAAGAACTTGAGTACGGGTGACCTTCAGTTCTCTCCGCAGCTCATTTATTTCCTTGATGAGGCTCACATTTTCCTACAGAAACAAGATGTAGTATAGCTAAGGTGATAGGAAATTTACTGTCTATACACCAAAAAGAAATTGCTGACATTGTGGAAAAGCATACTGATATGCAGAACAAGACCAAGAGCTAAACAAAGCAGATGCTTTGGGTATAAAGGTATGGAGGATGCCTCTTGTGTTCTCCATATTTGCCAGGTATGCATTGCCTATCTATTAAAACAAAACAGGGGTTCTCCTGAGCTCTGCAGAGCCAATTTAGGGGGGCACATGGGAAAGCCCAGTTGTGCCAGTAGAAGTTCTTGTGTAGGGCTTCTGCTGATGGGACTCGTTAGGTGAATCCCACCCACAGTACTTTTCAAATCCACATTTGAAATTCATTATTTAAACTGAAATTTCTGGACCTTCTGGACCTGGGAATGGAGCAAATAGAACTTTTTTCTTATAGCAGTTTAGAAGAGTGGACCTGCCCAGTTCCCCTCACAGTGCTAGTACCTGCATGATGCGCACATAGTCTGCACGATGTACCTCGCCTTCTTTTATCACCTTCTTTTTCAGTGTTGCCAGGTTGCGCTCAAGATGCTCTCGCTGCCGTGTGTACTCTTGATGCAAGTCTGTGTCAACGCCAACAATTTCCACCTGATGGAGCAAATGAAGTGAGCTCAAAGGAAGTATGGTGGGTATCTGCTGCTGAGAGAGAAGAACTTTCACTTACCATATCTGCCTTCTGCACATACTTTTCATAGATATCCCGGATGCTCTCCTTCAGTTTCTTGGGTTCCTGGATGAGGCCTACACAGTTGTGAAGATCTGTTTTAAATCGCTTGACAAGTGCTTCCATGTCTCGTTCCTGCAGTCAGAGGAACACCAAAGCTTGATGCAGCAGAATACATTGCCTGTTGGTGAGGCTTCCTTGCTCTGGCTCAAATTACATCTCACAAATTGTCTGTGGGACAAATACTGGCCAGAGGGTACCCAACCTATCGGGACCCCGTTAAACATTTCAAATCCCACAGTACTTCTTCATCACTTGAATTTCCAGCTCTACATAGCTTGCTAACCGACAGCTGAATGTATAAGTTGTCTTCAGGAAAAAGCAGAGCATTCAGTTTTAGGAGATACAAAATAATGTGAAAGCCTGAAATGAAATTGTTGTTTTACATATGCAAGTCATCAAGTCATGGACAGGCTTGTGCAAAGTCACCTATTAAATTATTATATTAGAGCAGCCCCAACACATTTGTCATTACCTTTGCTTTGATGTGAAATTTAAACACTAGATTCAGTGGAAGAAAATTTCAATTACCATTACAGAATCATAAAGATGGAAGGAAACTTTAGAGCTCATCTTAGTCTGTATATGACACCCTAAAGAAGGACCAGTTATAATTTGGTGTACCACTTTTTTCAGCTGCCATTTGACACACCTTTTGCATCTCTTTGTGCATCTCCCGGTCTGTGGCTTTCAGTTTTAGCCGTAGCTCTGATATGTTCAGTTCCAGTTGTGTGTTCTGCTTGTGGAAACGTTCCAGCTCTCCTTCCATCTGCACAGATGCATGAGACGAGAAGAGGTTTTAAAGGAGGCCTGTGGCCTGCTATGGTTTTCAAGCTGGCTCAGCTTCAGGGCTGGGAGTGGGCTGCCTAAACTGCTTCTCACCTCCTGGATCTGCTCCTTCATAGCTTTGATATCATTCTCACGCGGCTCTATTTGCTTCTTCAACTCCTTTATTTTATAATCTAGTACAAATTTGAACTTCTCCAGTTCTTGGTTTTTTTTCTTTAGATCGTAAATTCGCTTCTCCTGGGACAAATAAAATAGAGACATGAGGTGAGTGGGGATCTCTTACAACTTCAGCCCTACATCAGTGGAGTCAAGAGACAATGTGTGGGAAGGTGGCATATGAGGAGGAAAAAGGAAAAGTGCCAGAAATATCAGAGAAGGGATAATGAATTCTAAGAATTCAGAGCCTTTGTAGATTTGGACAGCAAAATCCAGCTGGGGGTAGAGGGGTGGGAAAGGAGCATAGATCCAAGCACCTCACCTTGTCTTGAATGGTCTCATCTCTTTCTTGAATCTCTCTCTTCAGCCCCTGGATGTCCTTCTCTAAGGCTTTAATGATTCCTTGCAACTTTTGCTGCTCCACCTTCATTGCCTCAATGTCACTGCAGCGCTCTTCAATCTCTTTCTGCAGACTGTTGAACTAGAGAAAAAAGCATAAGGTATCTTTCAGTCTGAAGCCAGTGTCTCACCCAGCAACAGCTCCATGAGAACTGCTGACAAGAATCAGTGAAAGCTACATGGTGGGCATCTCCATATCCCTGCACAGCTGATGCCTTCAGGAAGCAGAGTTGATCATGGCCCATCAACTGATGGACAGTGAGTTCAAACCTGCAGGATTGGCTGTGCAACCAAATCTCTAATGGGAAACTCGGTCAAACAGCTGATCCTTGCAGAAAGGAGCTTTGCCAACCCTATACTGGGTGCTTGGAAAATGCTGAGCATGCCAAGCACTTTACACAGAACTTCCCAAACACCTAATAGGCAGATGGATATTGGGAAGCACTGCATAAGGGAGTTGGACAGGTGGGTGGGATGACCCACCTGTCAATCATCTGACAATTAAAGAAAAACAAGCATGCAAGGGCCATTTGTACAATTAACATAACATTTAATTTGGCCCTTTGCTAGCATTCCAGCGTTTAGATAAAACCTTGCATTTTAGGAAATAATTTTACATTAGATGTAAAACAGATTTTTGTTGACATTTCTGTGACACTGTTTCAATAGACAGTTGGGTATTAAAATTTGTGTTGCTTTTTATAATTTTAATCTACTCTTATTATCTATTTTATTGTCATTTTGTTAGCAGAGAAAGTGGTATATACATCTTGAAATAAATGATCACAAACCAGAAATCTGATAGCCTGAAACAGGTGAGCATACCTTCTTCCTCATGATTCCTGTCTCCCCTTTTAGCCGCAAATTTGATTCTCTTTCCTCACGAAGTCGCCTCTCATACTTAATTTTTATGTCCTGGATTTCTCGATCCTCATCTTCTTCAATTTGTTTCTTAGTTTCCTCAAATTCTCGGAGCTGAGTTCTTGATTCATCTTGAGCCTGAAAGTTAGGAAGGAGAAAAGTAAAAAGGAGGAGTTAAAGGAGCCAGACTGTTAAGGGATCAGACTGAAATGATTGCCTGGGAGAGGCAAGACCCTGGGCTAGTTTGGAGATGAGGCAGATTGACACAAGCTCTCCGGGGATGGCAATGCAGCAACATGATGTTACAGTGCTGGAGGCTTAATTACATGTTACAAAAGCACTGAATGACCCAGTTCATAAATTAGTGGTGGGTAAGTGGATCTGACCAGTGCACCAGATTTTTACCTCCACCAACCTTGCAGGTGAACTCTGACAGGTGGGCGAGTCTGGATATTAAAAAGCATATGTATGGAAAGGTGAATGATAGAAACATCCAGCTACTTATGTCACTCTGAGTACAGTAAGGATGAAAAAATGAGAGTTTGGAGCTGTCATTGACTTCAGCCAGAAAGGACAGGTGAGTAGGGTTGAGAATAATCTACTTGAAGAGTACTTTAAATTAGAATCTCTGTAGTTGTGAAACTTGCTTAGTAGGATCCAGTAGAGTGGCTCTTTTTTTTAAGGGGGGGGTGTTATTGGAATGTTGTTTTTATTTTGATTATATATTTTGTGGTTTTTATGTTGATCTTTTCTGTGAACCAGCCTGAGAGCTTCCCGCCTGCATTCGCTCCATAAGATGCACACACATTTCCCCTTACTTTTTAGGAGGGGGAAAGTGTGTTTCATAGAGCGAAAAATACGGTATGAATGTTGTCATACAGAGACTTTTTGTTGGCGTGGTTTACTTTTACTTTTTGAAATATGGCAATCCTATCTAAGCCAGAAACAGGTCAGCCTGCCTAGGGGTTTTATCTGAGAGAACTGTAAGTTAAACGCAGTAACATGTGGCACTCAGGGAAGAAGAAGACTGGAAAGATCTGTGTTTGGGATGGGAGATGGTTGCCTAATCAGGAGGGGCAAGGACAAGAGTGTACACAGATCAGAGCTCAACTTCAGAGCACAGCTAGTGGAAGTCAGAAGAGCGATGAAGGGCTGAATCGGTAGTAACTTCAAGCATTGTAGAACTGCGCCCATCCTTAAAAAGAAATAAAAATGAAACCATCACAGCTCATACCTCTTCCAGCTGAGTGGTTTTCTCAAGCAGCTTTGCCTCATAATATTCTGTCAGCTCCTCCAGCGCCTGGTTTTTGTGCTCTTCCATTTCATGAAGCTGCTTCTCATAGTCCTCCTGCATGCGTTGGGATTTCATCTGAAGCTCCTGGTACTTCTCAAACTCCAGCAGAAGCTTCTGGTTATTGCCAGATTCTGACCCAAAGAGAGAGTTAAAAAACAAATTAATGTGGGTGGGTGGGTGGGTGGGTAGGGAGATGTATTAAAAAGTAAGGTATGTCTTGTCCTCTCCCAGATATCCTTAGTCTTAGGGAGCCGTTTTAGACCCCACATCTTGGTGCCTGCTCACTTCTCTCTCCTCTAGCTCATACTATTCCTTAATCACTAGCTTTGAAGCCCCATTTGCACACTCTTTACAGGTGCGTCTACATCAGAACTCCATACTCAGTAGTTCTGGCTTTTTAGGCACAAAAGAAAATACTGGGGGATTAACTTCTGTATGCCATCCCCCCAAAAGTGGGAATGATGTGACGTGCATAATGCTGTGCAGATGCTAAGATGATACAGACTACTCCACTTGTGGTGGCTTTGCAATGACAGTAATATACTGATGGCCATGGAAGAAGTGTGCAGTAAAACCTTGTTTCTTGGTGGCTTACAGAGATAAAACGCTTTAAAAAGGTATCTCCCGTTTTCAGAAAGTTACCTACCTTACTATGCCCTGCTTATCTATTGCCCCTTTATGTTCTTCTTTATTAGGTTTGCTCATTTCTTCCTGCCTTTATTGGCAGGGAGATATAATTATAATTAAAAAGATGAGTTAATTCCAGTTACATTCAAGCAAATTATTGTCAATATGCCTATGTACTCAATCCTCTAAGTTGCCCCTTTGCCATGACCGACAAACACTCAGCACGGGAAAGGTTTTCTTTCTTCATCTTTCACCATAGGGACTGAAGCCCTTTCTCACAGTCTGCAGGAAAGTGTGACTTAAAGTCCTCCTAACCTAGGTCTTGCACCTCTCTTGCCTGCTTCTCTGTTAGTTCTGCAACTTGTTCCTGGTGCTGTGCTTCCTGCTTTTCTTTATCTGCTTTCAAAACCTGAAATACACAGAGATGAGAATTACACCTGAAACTAGGCATACCAACCTTCAAATCCCTCAGGTGACTGCATGATGGGAAAAAGAAGACACAATAATGCTGAGAGTTGTAGTTATTTGCTCACCTGGTTTTTGGTTTTCAGTGATTCCATTTCCTGGATGAATTTCTCAGTTAGTTCTTTAATCTTTTCATTATAATTCATGTCCTTGAGGCGCAGCTGGTACTCATTTTCCATCTTCAGTTCCTCTACACGTGTTTTTAGTTCTAACATGATCTGAGTCTGCAGGGTAAGGAATCATAAGAAAAGAAGTTGGTGGCAAAACATTCAGATATGCAAATTAAATAAAAATCTACTGTACACAGTATCTTGCCAGATCCATATTTTAGGGCTGTTTCATATGTTAAATTTGTCATGGATACACACAAGGCATTTCAGGTGGAATTCAAAATGGTGGCCTTCAAATCGTTCCATTAGTGCAAGCATTCTAGCATGCCATGCAGAACAATGCCCCCTCTCTTCCCCCTGAATGCTATTCTGGGGGGGTTCTCCCAACCCCCACCGAGCCCATTTCAAGCAGGTGGGGGAAGAAGCCCTACTGCGCAAGCAGAAGTCCTTGCACAGGACTTCCACTGATGGGTGCTAGGTGAATCCTGCCCTTCACGTTTATATGAAAAACGATGATATATAAAGACAGCATATATTGTATCTGGCCATATATATGCATTTCCTATAACATGTGAAGTAGGTTTCAGGACAGGGAGCAATGTAGCTCATGAGCTCTATTTTAAGTGTACAGTGTTTGATTCTTGTATTATAAGGCTAATTCAAACCTGCTGTCTCCTCTCTACTAGGGCCATGATATGTACTGGGTAAGTGCTGCCCCCATGGAGATAAAGCACATTTGGGTTAGTTGACACAAAGTCTTCTGATGTGTTCTCTTCCCATTTCAAAACTCATCCGTACTGACCTTCTCTTCCATGTCTGTTCTAGTGATCAATACTTCATCAGAGTATGGCACATCTCTCTCCCTTTTCAACCCCCGCCCTTCTTTGTCATAAACTTTCCAGATAAATATGCAGCCATCCTCTGCAGATGTTAGTAGGAACTGATCATCAGCTGTTATGGACATCTGTGGAGAAAAAAAGGCATATGGAACTCCAATAAAACACAGTTGGAGAGTCAGAGAAAAGAAAGGGCAGTTGGCAGAATCAGAAGAAGATGCTCCGGGTGGATTAATAAGGATCAATTATTTTAAAAATATATCCATCTCTTTGCCTCTAGTGATATCTCTTCTTCTCCACTTTCCCCATTTTGCTCCAAGCATTCCCCTTGCCATTTGTCAGGCTACTGTCCATTCCTCAGAATCCATTTAATTAACAACTTGTCCTTGTTTTCAGTGGCTTTCCCATTCACTCTCATTATCAATCTCAGTCTTATCTTTTTAATGAGGCACAGTAGCAGACTGATTTTAAACATGACACCAAGAAGCACAGTCACCCTCACGCCCTTGCTCTCAACATTACTGGAACCTATGGTGAAAGCATAAGTGATAAACAAGCCTTCTGGATGAAATAACATTTTAAAAATAGTACTGTACAGCAACAATGCTGTAAATGTTGCACTCCAGCGTCTGAGAAGCTAGCAACCCAGAGAGATTTCCCCTACACTCTCCCAGCTACATACACTCAGCTTGGAAGACTCCGAGAATGAGGCTGATGGGTGTACTGTTTAGGTAGAACTCATTCTCATTACTTTCCTCATTACTGTGATTAGAGACTCTGTTGTCTATTGTCATTCTTATTAAGCTACTTTGATACACAATAAATATATCATATTTAGATATGCCCATTTGTGGCTCATTGCGTGATATACGGTGTGCCTCCTTTCATTATTTGTTGCTGCAGACTCAGAAAAAGAAGGGATAAATAAAGGCTATGGCAATTAAGTTGACCTGGAGACTGACTTGGCCTTTACCTTGGTGACTGGACCAGCATGGGCTTGGTATTCATTGTATTCCTTGTGCACAGGTAGTGGGTATTTCATGGACCGAATGGTACCTGCAGAGGTTCCGGCGAACACCATGCGTCCAGAATGAGATACCACTATGAAAGTGTAGGCAACTTCAAAAGTGGGCACTTCTCGCAGTATCTGAAAGAAAGGACACCCACCATGCTTTTAGCAAGTCACTCAGCAAGGATTAAATTTGCACTGGAAAGTGGCAGAGGGTACACAAATCCATTATTCATTCTCTCCACTGTGAATGTCCTGTTATCCTCTCAACGCCTCAAGAGTCATGAATTTCCCTCTCAACTTCATAACTGGGAAGAAACCCACAATTTTTGGCAACCAAGGCAAGGTATAGATTCCATAGATGGCTATACTCTTATAGAGAAGAAGGAAACTATGAACACAACTGTCACTACATGGCATAGGCAACCACTGGTGTTAAAAGCTGGAGGGCAAGCCACAGCCACTGGCGGAGGAAGAGGAGTGCGGGGGGAGCGCACCACCCCTGGGAGCGCAATCCCAGTAGGGTGCCATTTTGGCTGCCCCCCACCCCCGCTGGGCACCCCGCCCCCACCTGCTCTCCGCCCCCCCATTGCTGGAGTATGAAGCTCTGCCACTGGCTACAGCACTGGGTTCACTGAGCTTCACTTTCTTCTGCATTGTTTGCTGCACTTTGATCAGCTCCATAAGTGTCTGCACATGAGCTCACCGCAGAATCACAGATCTCCTTGATGCTATGATCAGATCCGACAGCAAATATGACTTTTGCATCGGGTGATATTGCCACTCCATTGTAGCTGCAGGACTTGAGCACACACTCGGATTCTCTCTTGCCATTCTGGAGGTTCCATTCATATACAGCCCCATCTGTGCCACAGGAGACCAGTTTATAGTCATCCATGCTCCACGCCACTGCGCGTACCTGGAGGGGCGAGTGAGAATATATATAGAATGCTCAGGCAATCCTTACTTAGGCACAAGAGACAGGTTGCTGCTTGGTACTCTGCCTGTTTACCTGGTGTCATTGCATCAAACCTTTTACATAAGAAACTCACAGAACACAGCCCCTTTTCACCCTGTGTCCTTTGTGCTCACAGTTTACCTGTAAGCAGTTAAGATAAAGATTCCCATTATAATCCAGCAGGTCAGGCTAAGAGGGTCAGGAATTATGTTCATGAACTGAATTCAGAGTTATAACAGCTCACACATTTGGTCTCCAAACACATCATAGCTAATAGCCAGTGGCAAGGAAAGGCCTGCAGATTACCATCTGTCCTTGTTGCTCCTCTGGTTTTGTCCTCCCCTGCTCAAAGTTCTATGCCTTTTTTGACAGATCAATAAAAAGTGAATAACAAAAAACATGCTCTGTAGTTTTTGAACCCACACATATTTCTAATAACTCAGTTAAAAAGGTATTTGCTTCATTTTCACATTCACCTTGCTCTTGTGTATATTGTAGTAACTTAAAATTGTTTATAAATACTGGAGTCAATTATAAAATTATTTATGAAACTCTCCCAAATTATAATAAATTATCTGCCTAGTTGCCTGGAGGCAATTCTCATCACATAAGAGTGGCTGTTTACAAACTTGCTTTATTCTGTTTAACCTTTTCCCTTATCTCTAATAAGTCTTATCTCATTCCATCCCAGATAGTCCCCTTGCTTTCCTTAGCAAAGCTTCAGCTTCTTTCACTATAAATTGGACTCACAAGCACAAAATGGTGAGATAAGAGGGCACTGAACTGCTGTAGGTAATCATGGGTGGAACTTATGGAGCTATCTCAAAACATTTCATAAGCTTGGAATTTACCTATTTGTGATCACTAGGGCATCAAAGCAGGGCTGATGACAGTTCAAGAGGAATCCACTTGCTCCTTAAAATTCATTGGATCAAAGTTCTTAAATTCAAGTCTTTTTTGCACAGATATTTGGGAGGCCAATTACGGCAAGGGATGTTGGAGGGAATGTCGTCTCCACAGTCATCTAACAGGTTGTTGGCAATTCAGTAAACAAACATTAAATAATATATCTGTTTTCTTGATAAACCGAGCCCAGACAAACAAAAAGCACTTTTAAGCCCTACTAATTTTAGCAAGAGAAATTTAAGCACATTCCTATTAAAATCAGTAATAAGTCCCACTGAGTTCAATTGGACTTACTCTACATGTGTATAGGATTACAAAGCACTGTAAAAATGCTGGCTCTCTTTTAACCTAAGCTATTGCACGTAACAGAGGAGAAAGCTGATTCCATTATATCTGCACTGCCAGAGAAGGAGCACCTTGGAGTATTTTTAATCCTTCACTCCTATTCTTTAGTTTCTAGTGCCTTTGTAATAAAAAAAGGAATTCAATCATAGGCAGAGCCTCTAAACCAGCTTCTTGAGAAATCCTGTTCTTTTGGCTTCTCAAATATATTCAGTTTAATGTACTATTCTACCTGTATTGTAGGCATCGCTTACTGACCTTCCCATTGTGCCCTTTCAAGTTAATGATGTTTTCAAAACTTGTGGCAGAATAAATGTGAATCACATTTCCATTTACTGCTGCAAACAGATGACCTCCTGTACTGAAGGCACACTGTAGAGAGAAGCAGGAGACAGCATGAAGCAACGAGACTTCACATAGGTAACCTCTTTGTACGTACCAGATATCCATAATTCGGAGCCCATGCAGAAAACAGCCTCTAATCATCCTTCATCACAACCAGATGCATCTGTTGTCAGAGAGTGGTATTCTGCTATTTTGTGCCCCTCCTTTGGCTCCAAATTTTGTCTGGGAAAGTGAGCTATTAAGGACCTACCAAACTAGGACAAAGTTACTTGAGGGTCCCACTGAACTCTATTGAAATGGAAAAGAGAGTGTCCGCACACTATACAGTGGACGTATACCTTCGGGTAACGTAACTTTTGGGTTGCAAACCTGGAAGTGTACACTTCCACGTTTCACCACGTGTGCATGCACAGAAGTGCTCTGCACACCGTGCGTGTGCAGAAGCGCTTAATCGCGCCACATGTGCAGAAGGGCACCTCTGGTTACAAAAATTTCAGGATACGGCCAGGTCTCCAGAACGGATCCCATTCGTAACCGGAGGTACCACTGTATACTGGCATGAGACCTTCTGAAATGCTTAACTGTTGAATCTTCCTTCAAATCCTAGCCTAATTGATTAGCAACAGGGAACCCTGAGACTTCAGGTACAAGAAGTATCCTAAACTCTACCTAACTCGAAGACTCTCCTTATTCCATAGGAAGAAGGCAACAGTCTTTTTGTATGTACCTGGAAATCACCCTTCTGGGATCACACCCTACTCTGTATTCCAGCAGAATGTGGGGAAATTCCTCTAGCATATTTGAGCAAAATCTCCCCCAGAAATTGTGTTCTGGTATGGGTTATTTCCTGAACACAGAAAAATAGTCTGTAGGTGGGCAGGGAGAGACCTGTTCCAAGCAAACGTGGTAACACAACTTACTAGTCATAAAGTGCCTGTGCCACCTCCCAATCTGGTGTTCCCCATTCAAGCTCCTCCACCAGTTCCTTCCCCTGCACTGCTCACCTCTCTGCACCCTCGTACAGTGAAGTCCTTGAAAGTTCGGATGTCGTCAATAAGCAGATTCATAAGTCGGAGTTTGTCAGCAAAACCAACCAACACATACAGTCCACTAGGGTGAAGGGAAAGTGCATATGCCTCTTCTTGGTATTCCTTGTACAGGTCCAGTGTGCTGCAGCAAGAGCAACCATGGCAATCAAAGCACAGACCACGCTTCTGTGCAGCTAAGTTGTACCTAGTGCTATTTTTGGTCACAGTTCCCCCAAGAAGGTCAAATGCTGGGGAACAGTGAACAAAGGGGAACAAAGACAACTTGACAGCGTCATAGATATACCAGTCCCTTTCAATGCATACATCAGGGCAGCAAAAATAATTTTTCACATGACAGGCAGTTCATACTGTCAGGCAACCAAATTAATTCAGCATCACATGAGAATCAATTTGTATAACCAGAACTAACAATAAAACTGTCATTTTTAAAACCTAAAGTTGATAAAAGAAATAGGCTTTCTAATTTTGATTGCTCCAGATTTTTAATGGAATTTTTCTGGATTTAGAACTAGGGTTATATTTCTGTTACATACACAGGAGTCCCATGAAGAAGTACAATTATGTAACTGAACCTTGCCTATCAACTGATTTCTAGAGCAAGCACCATCTCTTAATATTATTTTGTTCTCTGAGTAAATATAAGCAGGTTCTATTTATCAGAATAGGACTGACACTTGTCCTGATGATTGCCTGGGGCTCTGTAGTGAATTGCTACTCACTCATGGTCTGAGTACAATTCATAGTCAGTACAAATCAAAAGGCTGTGCAACAGATCATGTCCCCTTACTTGTTTTCATAATTCCAGATGCGGACAGATTTGTCCAGTGAACAGGTAGCAACGAGGGGCTTGCGAATGCAGGTATCCAAGCCAGTAATGGAAGCAGAATGTATTGGGTGGTTCAGGTATTCAAAGTGAGCTGTCTCCCCCTAGTGAAATATCACAAACATGTTAGCTAGAGCTGCTCATGTGATGGTGTAACACCAGGCAACACTGAACTTCTCTCCATAGCAAAAAGGAGGCATTTGATATGTACTAAATTTATCAAAGCACTGGAAAGTCTAGTGACAAATAGAGTATTTGTAGAGAAGTACACCAGTGACTATAGAAAAGTACTCTGAAGAGGTCCAAACAGAAACAGCCACTACTGGAAATTTGACTGGAGAACAGACCTTACAAATCTTGGGGAGATTTTCTGCAAGAGGTATTTAAGATAGCTGAAATGTGTCCTTGCTGTCTCACAGGAGAACATGACATTTTGAATTGTTTTGATGACGATTACACCAACATGTCTATGCACCAGGGCAAAGGAGGTTGCAACAGGAAAGGCTGCCACTCTCTATATCCATAAATTGATACTGGCTATGGTCTGGATGGAAATACCAATGAAAGGCCTAAGTGCCGTGAGTTGTGTGGTCATGATATTGCTGCATGGTTATTGGTGCTTTCAATGTGAAGTTGCTATAGGAGTTATTCAGTGGTGATATCATGACTGGTGAAGAACTGTGCAATTGAGAGTATTCTTTATGTTGCTGGTTCTCCTTTCAACACTTTTTTTTAGGGTTGCTGAGTAATTGATTTGATGCAATCATATTACCAGACTGTCTTGGTTTCTTGTTTTTGTTCTGTTCTTTGCAGCACAAGAATATAAAATTACTTTGAACACCACATTTGCAAGTCGTTGCTCAGAACACAGTGCTCTTAATGAACTCACCTTGCTAATCTCAGCTGCTGATATGGAGAGGAGATAGAGCTGATTCTTAGTTGTGCTGATCAGAAGTGTTTCCTCTGCAGGACTGAAGGCAATACAAACAACATCCTGTTTGTCCGACTGGTTTGGATCATTGCTGCACTGGTCTTGTGGAATCTATGAAATAAAGCATCTTAGTTAACTACTTTCCTAGATACATACTTTCTAGTCCAGTTTTGCAGCTGTGTAATAGATAATGTTCCATAAACAATGGCAGCAAGATTACCTTAATAAAGATTTTCACCTTTAAAAGCACAGACCCAAAATGGCACATGGACCAAAAATGGGCAATTCCAGGGCAGAGAGGGCTTAGTCCATAACCTAAATTCCATCAAACCCCAATCCTGACCCCTATGCTCACAATGTTATGCTGGTAAAATAGGGAATATAAAAGAAAATTTTGAACTGAACATAATATCCACCCCTACCTTACATTGTCAAACGTTCTTCAGCCCTTGTGTTTTGAGGGATCATAGAATCTTAGAGTTGGAGGAGACCAAAGGGTCATCAAGTCCAACCCCCTGCAATGCAAGAATCTCTGCTAAAGCATCCATGACAGATGACCATCCAACCTCTGCTTAAAAACGCCCAAGGAAGGAGACCTCTTGTGGGGGTCTGTTCCACTGCTGAACAGCTCTCACCATCAGCCTGGGCAGTGGAGCAGAAGAAATAGAAGCATCATAGTACCACACACAAGGGAGGGATAAGTACAGTGATGGTTCATGGAGGTGGGGCAGCGATGTCCTCCCAGCAGCAGCAGGATGAAGTGGTGGTGGTGAGGTTGGGGAAGCATTGGGTTGGTGCCATTGGCCCTGCAGATAGGTGTACACCTACAAGGGTACTTCCACCATGGAGCTCTCCCAACCTCACTGCTGCCACCTAGCCTCATCCTGATGATCTCATCACTGCAGCTGCTGCAAGGATGTCCCCACCCCATGATTCATAAGAGCTAATGAAGATTACAGTCAGCACAATCTCTTATTCAAGGCTCTTTCTTAGCTCGTCAGAACCCTCTGTAGGGTGGAGGGGGCTGGAGCTGGGGATGGAGAATGGGCTTTTTAGCTGGAACCATGTACTCCATTTTTGCTACTATGACTCAGCAACATTCTCTTCCATCTATGAGTGAAGGGTGGGGGCAGGCTCCTTGCAGCTCACAAGCTCACTACTGATACAATGATAATTCAGATGGTATAGGGTGGGCAAACAAGGTCTGCTGCGGCAATAACCTGCAGGACTGGCAATCAATTAAACAAGCAGAGCAGGGAACAAGTATAGCAAGGTGGGATGACAGTGGCTGCAAGATGCAAACAGCAACTTGGGTGTGTGAGATCAGCAGACTGGAATGTGAGTGCTTCCCCTGATTGGCTTTGGCACCTGTAGGTGTGTGAGGACTTTCTCCAGCAGTCCTCACAATATCATATCCAAAGCCTGAACCTGAGACCTCCTGTATGCAAGACTTGTGATGCACCACAGGGTAGGGTTTGTCATTTAGCCACCTTGGATCTCATTGATATGGCTGGGTCTGTTGGTTGGGGATCAGCAAATGCCTCATCATGTGTTTGTCTCCTACCTGCGGCTGGGGTTGAGTGGTGTCTGGCGCAGTGTGGGTTCTAGTTCTGCTGAATCTCCTCCTTTTGCCTCCAACATTTCTATTGTTGGTGAGCTATGCGATAAATCAAGCATTCCATGTCTCAGACATCTTACCTACCCGTATCTCTCGGCTTTCTCTGTAACCTTCCTTCTCATCTGACTTTTCAAACAGTAGAACAATCCCGGGACCAGCTGAACAAGCAAATCCCTTGGAATATGCAGCAATAGCAGAGACCCGAGGTAGAACTGCTTGCTGCTGTGCTTCAGTTTCACAAACCACCTCAGTGGAAATCTCAGGGGAATTGTGAGCAGGAAACTCAATAAGGCTTTAAAAAGAAATTCATCAATCAATCAATCAGCAGCAAACAGAGAAGTCTAACAAGTTCCAAATGTCAGTTGCATGAGGCGTAAAAAAATGATTGTTGTTCATTTTAAACTTGTTTTTTTCATTTCAGAGACGCCACATAGTCCTAGTATCAACATAAAGTTTCCCCTATTTGAAATTTTGTACACATATATTAGGACATAAGTCTCATTGAACTTGGTATAACATTTCGAAGTCAACGTACTGAAGGGTTTAGGGAAGATACTAAAGCTGTGCACACACTCACATTTACTCTGCATTCAGTGCACTCTCACTACTGGTTTCTGAAGCCATGTACATGCAATGTTAACCACAATCCACATCTGTCCTGTAGTTGTTTGTGAAATACTGTGTTTTCATGTTTCTTGCCTCAATCCAGTGTCAATCTGGATTGAATGCACCCATGAATGCACCATGCCCCCGTGACTTGGAAACATATCCAACAGTACTGAGGTGTACAAGGGCATGCCTATGCAATTTAACATGCAGCAGAGGGGCAATGACCTTGCTGCATTTTAAGCCAGTAATGTATACAAAGCCTAACACTCCAATCCTAAGCATCCTTCTTGAATTTAATTAGCACTTTACACAAGCTTTTAAACGATATCTTATAAATTTCATTTATTTATCCTCCAACAAGTGTGACAGATCATGATTAGTCCCATTTGACAGTGAGACAAAACACTTCCCCTATGACAGTGGGACAAACGGTACAATCCTGCGCATGTCTATGCAGAAGTTAAGTCTCACTGAGTTCAATGGGACTCACATTCTGGAAAGTGTGTATAAAATGGGTGGACAACCTTTTCAAGCCTGAGGGCTGCCTCAGAGGCAATAACTTTTCTCAGAGAGGCAATACAGTCATGACCATGATACCATTTGTAGATCATAGTAAATCACATTATCTGCTGGAGCACACTGACCACTCCAGTGTCAATAGTTTGAAGGCAGTCTCACCTCTCTGAATCCTGTTGTGGTTCCTCCTTATCTACTTCAGAGACTGTCTCTTTGCGCTCAATACTTGTCTCCCAGCGAAGATCACCGGAGTCAAATAGGTAGATCTTGCCTGTGTCAGTGCCCACAACCACCTTCTCTTCAGAAAGCCAGGCATGAGACAGGTAGTTTTGAGGTTCACCTCGCAAGAAGTTGGTCTGTTTTAAGGTTCCTTCTGTGTATCTAAATAGCTTAAAAATGCCATATCCTGTAACACAGACTTGGGTGTTATCCTGTGGATTGAAGCTCACCTGGAAAGGAAAACAACATAAAATAAATGATTACTTGATGAGCAACATGAACAATTGATTAAAAAAATTAAGAGCAAAGGTCACCAGAGTGTTACAATATAAAATGTGTAAAAATAAAAGAAACAAACAGGAACAAAAATAATAAATATTTAAACATAATACTTCAGAAAAAAGGCCTCCATGATAAAACAAGGAGTAGAGTAGGGAATTTGTCCTGTCCTTCGTTGTAACTGCACAGTTCTGCCTAAGCAACCTAAATAAGAAACCTGACTCTAGCTAGGAGCCACGTTTAGGACACACAGTTTGTGAAATAAATAAGGATGTTACACTGCAGTACAATTCTCAACCACTTGTTGAGACAAGAGAAATTGTTGTAAAATTGAGGAGTGTTGAGTTGTTAAGGAGTTAAGAAATAGAGATTGCAGCTGTAAACAATAAGTTAAGGGAATAAGAATTTAATGAAAGTGAATTAAATAATTAGTTGAAGGGTTGCTGAAGAAAGGTAAAACAAGGATGCAGAAAAGGGGAGGTATGGGGAAGTCCGAGAAGTAAGGTGCATGAAAATAAGATTATGAAATTATACATGTTTAGATGTTTGTATGTTTTGTTTTGTCTACTGTATGTTCTTATTACGTGTTTGGAAAATTAATAAAAATTTATTAAAAAAAAAAGAATGTGAACAGAAGATCTGAGATTTCACACTAAGTCTATCTCCATATGGCAACTTTTCTCACTGAGGTCTCCAATGGTGGAGGCAGAGCCTTTCTCTTTGAGGCAATGACAAGTGGTGATAATTACCTCATGTACCCAAGTACTATACTGATGCATGTGGTGCTTCTCTTCTATGTTACCTGATAAAGAGGATTGTTCTGGACATCAACCTTGATAATTGCCATTGTTCTTTGCTTTTCCCACATCCAGTAGGCAAGGTTTGATTCTGGAGGTCCTGTCTGTGCCACTAGATATTTAGAATCAGGGGAAAAAGCTACACTAATAAATTCTTGGACCGCAAAATCAAAGCTGTTCAAGATCTTCCGCTTCTTGCATGGGACAGATGACAGTTCATAGATTGTGATGGTAGGTTTATCCTGCAGTATCTCTGAAATAGCCAGATAGCGTCGATTTGGACTAATTGCCAGTGCTAGCATCCCCTGGCTCTTTTCTGAGCCTATAAAGCACAAAGAAAAAGCTTATGTGAGCTTCATGTAGGAACATTACATTTTCAGGAGCCAAGTCCAATATCACGGTTGCCCATGTGGGCTTCAACTTTTTTTCAAAGACTTCAGGAAATAACTACATATTACTGAGATGATTATAGAGATGATAATCCAGGAAACTGAAATCCCAATAATTTCCTTGTTGTAGAGACACTGGCTCAGTTCACACATAACATTAAGCCAAATTATGTATTAGCATAGCTGAATCTATGTATTAGCATGAATGTGTCATCATGCAGGTTCTCAGAGAGGGGATTGCAGTCACTTTTCTCCTTTACTAAAACAAGCCAAGCTTCAAACATTGGTTTACAAACTTGGCTTGTTGCAATAAACAATAATTAAATGTTAGGTAACTGGTAACATGGGGACGCGGGTGGCGCTGTGGGTAAAAGCCTCAGCGCCTAGGACTTGCCGATCGAAAGGTTGGCGGTTCGAATCCCCGCAGCGGGGTGCGCTCCCGTTGCTCGGTCCCAGCGCCTGCCAACCTAGCAGTTCGAAAGCACCCCCGGATGCAAGTAGATAAATAGGGACCGCTTTCTAGCGGGAAGGTAAACGGCGTTTCCATGTGCGGCTCTGGCTCGCCAGAGCAGCGATGTCACGCTGGCCACGTGACCCGGAAGTGTCTCCGGACAGCGCTGGCCCCCGGCCTCTTGAGTGAGATGGGCGCACAACCCCAGAGTCTGTCAAGACTGGCCCGTACGGGCAGGGGTACCTTTACCTTTACCTTTAACTGGTAACATAGGCTAGTGCTTCCAGTCTCCTCAACACAGCCACACTAGAGGAGAGAGAAGCATGCAAGAGCAAGGCCCATGGAATCATAGAATCATAGAGTTGTAAGGAACCTCAAGGGTCATCTAGTCCAACTCCCTGCAATGAAGGAATCACGTGACAGGTGGCCATTCAACCATTCAGCCATGAAACCTCACTCAGGTTCATTCACATGATGCTAAACCATAGTTTCCTGAACATCTGTTTATTTATCACATTTTAATACCACTTAATATAATCATTTTCTAAGCAGTTTATACAAAAACATCCCAAGAATACTCAGATGAATTGTTCAGCAATGCTTGAACGTAACCATCTCTAAAATATACACCTAATGGGAAGTTGCATTTTAAAACAGCATAAGAAAGAAGCGAAAATGTTTATATTTCACCTAAAACTAGACAGAACATAACAATGGGCAGAAGCCACCTTGCAACCAAGTGTCAACGACATTGTTGTGAAAGCATATACAAACAAATACTGTAATTATTTTTTGGAAACCATGAAGCATGATGTTTCCTACCAGCTTCAACCATGCTTTCCAACTTTAATGTGATATGTGGGTTCCGAGCATAGCTGTCAACCTTCCCTTTTTTGGGGGGGAAATTCCCTTATTCCAGCGCCATTTCCCGCTGCTTCCCGCTGCTATCCCAGGTTGTTAGATAACCTGTAGACTGTCCCCGGGACAGGTGAGGCTGAGGATCCCTTATTTTTGAGGGTGCTGATCCCTTATTTTCAAATCCAAATGTTGACAGCTATGGTTCCGAGCCTGAATCTCTAACACTGCAACTATTTAAACCCAGGTGGCTACTTTATTAGTAATAAATAGCACAAGTATCATGTCTAAAATCTGAAAGGGAAGGGTCAGCAGCTAGGAATGCAGACGAGGCCTTGCCTATTTAGAAGACTGATATTTTAGGTGGGTGGCTGCACCTTCCCACTTCCTTTCCTAAATTTCAGCCTTGGCAGTGAGGGGACATGGGAGAGCAGGGTGTGGGGTGGGGAGGAGAAAGAGGAGGAAGCTGATTTACCTGGGATGAACTTCTGCCATTTCTGCTCAATGTGATATTTCACACAGCTATTCCCCGCAGGGTACACTATGATCTGTTCATCGAAGAAGCAAATATTATTTGCCACCCGAGACTGGAAGCCAAAGATGTGGAGGGCTTGCGCCACAATCACCGACATGGCGCCTGAGATTCAGCAAACTTTGCTGGAAAAGGAGAAAGAAACGTCAGGAAGATTTCCCAGGTGGGGTTGTCGTGCTCCTTCCCCAACAGGCGCCCAGGGATGGGGCCCCGACCCGCCAAGTCGTTTGCTTGCTCGTCCCGGGTCTTGCTCTTCCCTAACCACCCAGACCTCTCTCCCCTCTGGGGTCCTGCTCGCTCAACTGTCTCTCTGCTTCTCTCTCTCTCTGGCCTTAAGGTAAAAAGAGCAGAAGAAAAAAAGGAAGTCGAGGCTGGTTGCTATGGAGACGGCGTCCTGGTCGCATGGCGAGCGGGCGGGGGAGGTGGGGAACTCTAACCGGAAGAGGAAATACACGGAAACCGGAAGTAGCTTTGTGCCGTTCCGCGTGGTTTCTGAACCAGCGTCTGGCCGGAGTCGTGGAAGGGGCCTCCAGACGAGGACTCGTGGTAAGACCAAGTCTATAGTAGTATGTACGGTTTACGTGGGAGTAATCCCTATTGAATACAGCGGGGGCTCCTTCCGAGCAGGATTATAAAACGCGAGGCGGTTTCTAGGGAGGGAAGAAGCCCCAGGTTCGGCTTAATGCATCGTTAGGAATGTGTTGGGGGCGGCAGGTGGAAGTTCAACAGGTGAAGCATTCCTGGAATTTAAATGTATGCCGTTTCCCCGTCTTTTACCAGCCTGGTCGCGGGGAAGCGGGGGAAGCAATACCAATCTCTCCAGTGGAGAAATTGAAGGTGGAGCGTGCTTTCTCTGCCCCCCCCCCGTTCTTCGTGTAGCTCGGTGGTTTCGAGGCACCCCAAAGCACAGTGTGCAATGCCTCACGTAGAGATGGAGGAAGGCTTCTCGTCATCGGATTCGGAAGAGTCTCTTGTCACTGACCGAGAGGTAAGTTTAGTGCTGTGATCATGCTGCGCTGGAGTGTGGGCAGGATGTTCGTTATGGCTGGTGATGTTTAGCTCATTTCTCTGTAGCCTGCCGTGGAGGGCTACACTTCATTTCTTACAAAGGTTGTAGACAGGACTATATTTATATAATAGCAATACCTTAAAAATTACAATTTATATAGGGCATTTCCCTATATCAATATCTTTACTTGCATGTAGAAGCAACACAGGGACAACAGGGCTAATCCATGTTAGCTAGAGCTGCTCATGTGATGGTGTAACACCAGGCAACACTGAACGTCTCTCCATAGTGAATTGTGCAGGGAGCTTCCACAACCCATTTCATGGGTTCATTATACATCACATACATTTTTTGGTGTTTTAAGTAATAGCCCTATATTATTGTTCATATTGTAAGTAAGCAGCCGAGGTGGAAAGAATAGCAGCTTGCCTAGTTGGTTTATGACTAGAGTGAAATTTGAGTTAGTAGCTTACCGACTCACACTCCTAGCCATCAATGCTTGTTCACAGTATCACGTCGCAGTACAGTGTCAATTCAGCATCGAAAGCAAACATGCTTACATAGGGCAGGTAGAAAGCTGCTTTGTCTAATCACTTGCAATTTGAGCGCTTCATTTTAGGTTTCCTCTCACTTATGCTCCTGTGTGCTTGGTTTCTTACTTTTTCCAATGTTTCTATTATTAAGGGTTTGGGGTGGGTGAGCTAACATCCTTCTGTTTCAGCATTCTGGGATGCTGCTGATTTTATCACTTTTCTTCCATATAGCTCCAAGACGCATTTTCTAAAGGTTCAATCAAGCCAGGCCTAAACGTTGTGCTAGAGGGACAGCCAAAAGCTTTCAACAATGTGGTGAGTGCTGTATGATCATGAGCTTTGTGGGATTAATTTGTGTGGGCAGATTGAGCTTCTTTTGGATGGGCATACCATTTAGCCAGAATAAAATTGTTCAGCCACTCAGTTCAGTCTGTCTGCTGAACTGAACCTTTAAACTGAATTCCTGGCATCTACAGTCCTCTTCAATTTTTGGAATGGCTTGGGCTTATTTATCTGCATGCTTGATGAGTCTCACCTTTTAGATTGGGCATCATCCACCACTTACATGGTAACTTGATGCTTTACTCATTTGGACCATCAAGACATGTTGGAGGTGGGGCAAGAAAAAAAGTTGACACTTATTTGACTACACTCTATCAAAATAAGAGTGGTACCGTGTTCTGCAGGCTGATAAAAACCCTCAAGCTATTCAGTTTCTTTCAAATTTATAGGATAAATTCTGTATTGGCCTCTGTTTGTGTTGTCATTGTTAAGACTGAAGCACTAGGAGGAGTTTGAGGCTCAAAAACCTCTGGCATCTGATTTGATAGAGAGCAGAAGACAATGCATCTTTTTGGGGTGGGAGTATCAGGACATGGTCTGTTTGGGGAGGAGAGATTCCTAGTTCTGCATTGGTTGGCATGTTATCATGTAGAAGATTTTGGGTTGCATTTAATGCACAATTAATATGCTGTTTTCTAGGATGGATTGAAGCAGTGCTTGTCTGAATTCCAGAAACACCTGGCCTGGATTGAAAGGCTTGATGTTACCTCTCATTTGGAAACAAGTGCCACAAATGCAGCTTCTAGTCAAACACTTGACAAAGATGATGTTGACCCCGAGGATGACTTCAAGAGAGAGATGAGCTTGTAAGTCTGTGTATAGGAAGTAGAGCTGCTGCTTATCAGCCTGGTGTGTTGAGCTTTTAGCTTTTTTCAGCCATATGCACAATGGAACAATATGTTAGTAGTTCAAGAGTTTTTTATTGTCCAATGGAAGAAGTAACAATTTACTAATGGTCCAATGGCTGCTTGCATATAACATCTTAATACATTATCCTGTGTTCCCAGCTATCGTCAAGCCCAAGCATCTGTTTTAGAAGCTTTGCCTCGGCTGCATAAGTTCAAAATCCCTACTAGGCGGCCTGATGACTATTTTGCAGAGATGGCAAAATCTGATCAGCAGATGCAGAAGGTAAGGTGCATGGTTCCTCTTCTTTTCTCATCTGGCTGCTATAATAGATATGTTAACAGTTGCTGGCCATATACAAAAATGTGGCACATTGGGTCTGGTATTTTGATGGTGCCTGATCGTAGTGCATCAGCAAATGGAGAAAAAGAGCTTTAGCAAAGTTCTTCTCAGTGCATAATGCTACAGATCATTGTTAATTAAAAATTTGTTAATAAAAGGCCATAAAAAGCTTGCTTGTGGGCATTTTCGGTTTGTACTGAACTCTTAAGAAAGAGGGACTATAATGAAGATTGATTTTGTGTGGAACATAATGCTGCTGTCACATACAACATTGGGTATGGGGCAAATGTGTGTAGTTTAGGGAAACAGGTCTTGCAGACTCAGTTGGGACCTGTGCCAGGCCTAGTTAAGCCTTTGGGTCAGAGGTTCCCATCCCTGCTGCATATTGTCTTGGGCCTTCAGAATAAAGAATTAGCCTTGGATTCTGCAGCAATTCTTTGGCAGCAATACATCCTCATCAAGCTCTTTAAAGAACTGTCATTTTTTTCTGTATTAACAAAATGATGCATCTAAGGCCATGGCTGCATTTTGAGGCATTAATAGTGAATTTGTGTGTTTGCTCTTGCCTCTCCCTTTGGTCATTATGTATCCAAGAAATAATGGTGGGTTATGAGTTTCTGGCATGATGCTTTTTCTTGTCTTGTGTGATCTTGCTGAAGAAAGACAGCAACTTATGCCCAACAGTTATAGAGTCTGAGTAGTCCTAAACAGTTGAAGCAATTGTCAAAATTCACGTTTAGGAGTGCAGCACACTCTAAGCTGCTTTGGTTTTCATTTCTGAAATTAAAAAGAGCATCATTGCCACAAACAAGCAGATTTTCATAGTCACAAATTCAGGGAACCTGCCTTCATCTGCATAAAAAGTACTTCGGTTGCTTTCTCTCAATTAGATTCGGCATAAGCTGAAGAGTAAACAAGAAGCAATGGAAAAGTCTGAAAGAGCCAAACAGCTCCGTGCCCTGAGAAAATACGGCAAAAAGGTGAGAAAAATGGTGACAAAAACATAGAAGCCCCCTTGGAATGGAGGAAGTGGGAAAGACACACCCATTGTTTTGATTGGCAGTCCCAGCGTTGGAATCCTTTGGCAAAAGTATCTAGAAATGTCATGAACAGGACTCCTGGGGTGTGGGAAGGATACATGTGTGTGCAAAAAAGGGGAGCATTTTGGAAAGGACTGGGGTACTGTGGAAGGAAAGGCTCACTTTTTATTTCTTGTTGGTAGGTCCAAACTGAGGTGCTGCAGAAGAGGCAGAAGGAGAAATCCACAATGCTGAATGCAATCAAGAAATACCAGAAAGGTGAGGCACTCCACTCCCACTTTATTCTTCACTACTCCCCCCCCCCCAACCCTTACTACAGCAGTAGAAAACTGTAGCCCTCTTCAGGCATTCAACTTGCATGTAAAAGCAACATGAAAGAGGGGCTAAGTATGCTCAGCTCCATCACAGTCCCTCCACAACTTGGGAGGGCACACTTCTGAAGCAGAGAGCTTCCTGGGTTGTGGAAGCTCCCTGCATGATTCAGAGCCCTGCTGTCCCTGTGTTGCGTTTGCATGCAAGTAGAATACCTAAAGAAAGGCTTATGTGTAGTCCATGTTGCAAGAACTTGGTTTGTGGGAAAGCTTGTTGATACCTCCAGCCACTGCTGCATAGAAAATATAGAAATTATAATCTAGTACTTGAGAGTCTAAATCAGGGGTCAGCAAACTTTTTTGGCAGGGGGCCGGTCCACTGTCCCTCAGACCTTGTGGGAGGCCGGACTATATTTTGAAGGGAAAAAAAAGAACAAATTCCTATGCCCCACTAATAACCCAGAGATGCATTTTAAATAAAAGGACACATTCTACTCCTGTAAAAATATGCTGATTCCCGGACCGTCCACGGGCCGGATTTAGAAGGCGATTGGGCTGGATCCGGCCCCCGGGCCTTAGTTTGCCTACCCATGGTCTAAATGCTGCACAATATTCCTGTGCATAGGTATACCCTTTTGGGTGATAAAGCAAGCCTTCCTGCAGTGTTTGTCCTGGAATTTCTGGCTTTGCATGCAGCTCATTTATTCTGTCTTTTATTCAGGTCTTTCGGACAAGCTGGACTTCTTGGAAGGTGAAAAAGCACCAGCAACTCAGGGAAAGAAGGCAGGGGCTGGAGGCCAGCATAAAAATAAAGGGTAAGGCCTGTGAAGTGCAGGGATGTCTACTAAAACTTGCATTTCTTTTGCTTTACCATGAGTAAGTCTTTTATTGGATCAGTTTTGTTTTGTTTCGTGTTTAAGTTCTAAGTCCTTCTAATAACAAAAGTTGATCCATTAGCAGAGCACTGGAGGGGGAGCTAGGCGGCAGCGATGGGGTTGGATTGGCCAAAGGTGTCCCTCTGCCCAGCTCTCTCAGCTAAAGCAGCCTCCTGCTAGCTGATGGCAACTGAGTGGCTTGTCATTCCACTGATGTGGCACTGCCCCTTTCATTTGCAAATGCATGTGCAGAAGTGTTGTCAGTGAGGTCCCTGCTGGTGACAGTCACTGAAATTCTCCAAAAGGGTTTTTTGGAGGTGGGGAGGGGCTGAGCTGGCCAGTTGGATCCCAAGTTGATCTCACTGCCATCACACCCGACAGCATTGGAGCCCAAGATAAAAATTTAACTTCTTTCATACCTAACACCTAAGACTAATGCCCTCAGAGTGCTTGATCGCTACAGCTAAACTAGCCTAGTAAGACTGAACTGACTGAGACCTACAGCCTTAGAACTGTTGCTGTTTGGGTGCACAGAAAAAGCAAACTAACTACTGGCTTCCAGTGTTTCTGTTTGTTGCTGAATGAGTAGTCTTTGCCATTAGGTGTCTGGCAAAGTGGGAATCAGGTTGTGAAGTGTCAGGATGGGGTGTGGGGTGCTGCTTAAAATAACGGTGTACTGCAGTTGGAATAATTCCTTTTGAGGGCAGGGAGAGAAAGATAAAAATGTGTGCTGAGGAGCCGGCCAGTTTTTGGGGAGAGAGATGGCTAAGTACCCAGCCATAATTAGCTGCTTGTTTTTCTTTCAGACCAAGTGCCAAACGACGCTACAAGAATCAGAAGTTTGGTTTTGGTGGCAAGAAGAAAGGGTCAAAATGGAACACTCGAGAAAGTCACAATGATACGTCCAACTTCCGTGCTAGTGTGGCCCACCACAAGGGTCCTGGGAAAGCAGGGAAAAAGGGTGCCAATGTGAGTACCTGCCATGAATTGTTTTTATTTAGACAATTCATGTTAATAAACAGAAGTGGCTTATAATAAATTACCAATGCATTCATATAATTTGGAGGGATTTTAATCAGGCTGCACTTCTTATGGTTTAGAGTGGGCTCTTAGTATTTATTTATGGCTGCTGTTTATTATATTGAGGGTGTGTGTTTGAGTTTTACTTACATTGCTTTATATATTGCTATCTTTTTTTTAAGTGAACTTTGTAAGGCAGGGTATAAATTCATTAAATTTATAAGTGCATAAATTAAATGATTAAAATTTATCAGGGTGTCTTCTGCTGGCATAAATAAAAATTAGCTAACAGCTGCCAACTGGGAAAATCTTGCTGTAATCTGGCTGCTAGTGGAGCATTCGCTGAGCTGGTTCACACCTCACATTAAGCCACAGTCACAAGTAAACCATGGTGTTCTGTGAATGAGCAACAAGCAGGACTGTTCAGTCACTCTGCCCTGCCTGGACCCAGAAAAGCAACCCACAAGGCTTGGCTTGCCATTACAGGTGAACCAGCCCATTGTGGTACACAGCTCCCCCTCTCCCCCCTGCCATCACCCTTTCCCTTGTACAGTATAGCTAAGGTAGTAAAATGATAACATTCAACTTGTATCTCATTTTAGAAGAGGCCTGGCAAGAAGGTGAGGCAGAGGATGAAGAACCGTTCCCGATAACGAGTAAAATGGGTGACCTTTCCTTCTTCGTGAAGTGTGACTCCCTACGGGACGTTGGCGTGAAGTGATGCTGAGCTGGACAACATAGCCGTTCAGATTGCCATTCAGAGTCAGCAAGTGGTGCTGCCTGACACTGGGCGTACGACTTCTCGTACATAAATAACAAGCAGGTGCTTCTGGTTGCCTATATTTCATACTGATTTGGTCTTTCTTGATCCTCCTTGTGCAAGATGGTGAATTAAAAAGTCTTGATAGCTTGATCATCCGTGTCAGGTTGGGAGAGATCCTTTCTGGTTTGCATTGGGTCTCACTAAATCCTTCACTTTTTTTGGTACCTCATACATAACACCAGCATGTGTGCTCCTCCTTGTCACCCAGCAGTGGTGCATGCAAAGTACTAAGCAACAGCTTTTGTATTTCTGCCACTTTATGACTTTCTTTGCTAAGGGCATTGGGTCCTCTTCCATTCAACAGCAGAAGATGGTGGTCTACCAGCAAATAATCACATGAACTACTGTTGCTGCTCATACCACAACTTCTGGTTGAGAAACAGATTGTCCTATCCACCCACTATAAAAACTGATGACTTGCACAAAATGAATACGGTAGCAGAAATAGCAGGCAGTTTCAGGTCAGGTTTATTGTAATACTAAATGTTCACATAACACAGGACTTTCCTATACCCACTGCCTTGCACCCTGTGTCAGGCCTCTGTCTTATGCTTTGCAATAATTAAAAGATGGAAGTCTGGAAGCCTAAATTTATGTCTACAGTCCTTCCCTTAAAGTCCTGCAATGCTGTGTTCCTTTATCGCTTATCTTTTGTCATCCCCTTCAGGCGCCACATAGCAGCCATATATCTGGTGATTTCAGTGCTCCGACTTGGGAAGTATAGCCTGTTGTCATTCCGGTTTACACTGATCTGTGAAGGAGAATATTACTATAGTATAAGAACATTTGGCATAAGGGAGGAGCTAGGATTTGAATATTTTCCCCAAACTATCTCCCCATTTGGTGAAATGTCTAGATTCTGATAGCCAACCAGGTACTCCCTACAAACTTTCAAAGCTTTATCCATAGCTATAACAGCTTAAAATTATTTTCCTGTAAAGTCTGGATTCTTAAAATGCCAGACAACTACATACACTTCCCCAGAAGCTCCTTAAAAACCCACTTACCAAAGGTGAGGAAAACCAGCCGATTTCTTGGCTTTCTGTTTGTGGTTCTGTGTATTTCTTGTTTGGTTCAAGTGCGGCATGATGAATTAGTTTCAGGAACTTAGCTATTAGGGTTAAAGCATTGGCAATGAGACTTGCTTAGTGTAGACTGGGTGCAAGGCATTTAAATTGCACTGAAATTTTTAGATGTGATGATGCTACAGTGCTCTGTTAAATGCTTATACAGTATCGATTTCAATGTTTGTTCTGCTCACATAACTTATTAGCTTGCACCTGAAGTTTTTACATACTTCATTCATTTCACAATGCATATACTGCCTTTCATGGTCAATTCTCTCAAGTTGGCTTGCATCAAACAACAACAAAACGATACAACAAAATTAATCATATACCAATAATACCCACCACCTGTTGTTGTTCAGTCATTTAGTCGTGTCCGACTCTTCGTGACCCCATGGACCAGAGCACGCCAGGCACTTCTGTCTTCCACTGCCTCCCGCAGTCTGCTCAAACTCATGCTGGTAGCCTCGAGAACACTATCCAACCATCTCGTCCTCGGTCGTCCCCTTCTCCCTGTGCCCTCCATCTTTCCCACCACCTACCCCCTCAAAAAATGTTAGAGGAGTTGAACATGCTTTTGGTTCCTGCTGTGAATGAGGAAGGACAGCTGCTTTGCCTGTTCTGTGAGCAGCATTGCAAAAAAAGTTGGTATCTTTCGTTCTGTGTGTGTCAAATATCTAAAAACACTGGCAAACCTAGTAAAAATGCAATTGAATTTTCTTTGTATTTAATGACAAGGTCATAGAATAGGATAGCCCACCCTTCGGCAACCTGGTGCCCTCTAGATGCTTGGGACCACAACTTCCATCAGCCCCAGCCAGTACAACTGTCCTAGTTGGAGCTGATGAAGAGTTGTCATTCAAAACAGCTGGAGGGCATGAACTTTGTGAAGGCTGGGATAGCAGGTACTAAATCCTTCTGAAGAACACACTCTTAGCTTGTGTTATGGCTTTGTCTTGTTTCTCTCATTTTCACTTGGGCCTATGTAACGAAAGTGGCATTTGCTTACCATCTTGTTTCCTAATATTTCCAGTAAGTCTTGTACCCTGGCCCTAATTCTAGATTTCCAGGCACTGCTCTTCTGCACAGAGTATAGCAACTGCATGCTGATGCCTATGCTGCCATGCTCTCGCTCTGTAGATGCATGACAGGAGAATGAAGCTTGGAAAAGATTTTCAGTGAAGTTCACATCTTCTCTAAGGCAAACAGGAGGCCTGCATTGTTCTGGTAAAATGGGATGACTACAGTATTTTGTATAATTTAATAGAGGTTGCAGAAAACCTCAATTCCCAAAGACATATCCTCTTGGCTGCTCTACATTTTACCCTTCCCAAAAGGTTAGCTGTCACTGGCCTTAAGGTAACTTCATTGTTGTCCCGAAAGGCTTAACTATATTACAACAGTATTTGCTGGCAAGAATTCGTTACAAAAAGGCCACAAACCAGTGTCCATCCTGAAACCAATATCCTGGATAAAGGCATTTCAACATAACAAGCAGCTTTTAGGTCTCTCAGAACCCTTAGAAAGGTAAAGAATTAAAAAGATGAAATGGGAACTAATCTAGATGTTACTTTTAATGAAATAATATTAAGTTGGAAGTCAAATTTGATAGTATCACTGTGTGGCTAGGTAAGTTGGGGTTTGTTGCTTTGAATATTGAAGCTTGTGCTTTTAAATATTTATTTGCAAAAATATATCATTATTAAGAAAAAACAACATAATGGCAGTGACTTTTTTCTTAACTTGAAAGTTTCAGCGCTCCAACATACATGGAAAGGAATTGATCCAATAAAAGATTGATCCCAAAAAAACAAGAAATAGAAAAAATTGGAGCTATCAGCTGTCTCTTGCCACATTCCACTGCAGATTGTATAGTATAATGCTTTTTGGGTTACAGAGGGAGAAAGAGAGTGAAGTTTGACGTTTAGACTTCAGTATGGTGCTACATACTTTGCCTTCTTTGATTCATGCTGGAAAACATTTCATAAATGACTCCTCTGTTTCACTAACTTAAATGTAACTGTTTAAAAGCATGTGCTTACCATCTGCAGGTTCCTCTAAGTTATCATGCCAAGAGGTAGGCTTTCGAGTTATGGTGTAAACTAAAGGTAAAAGCAAAATAAGGCAAATTAATCACTAGATAACCTTAAGCAAGGGCAGAGGAAAACTAACAAAGCTTAGAAATTTATCATTTTTTCCCCACACCACCCGTCTTTGGCAGGAATTTAGGCCTTTTTCTTAAATGCAGGTTTTCAAAGAACCACAAGGATATTTGGGGGACAACTGTTGCATAACTTTTGGGGGTCCCACAGATAGGCATGGGAGACACTACAAAGCCATTGCATCATTTTAGAGGAAAACACTGGCACCTGGGATCAAAACTATTAGAGAGATTTGTGTAATATGTCAGTTTCCAGAGGGGTAGGCCTGTTAGGGTATGTTTACGTTAGTAGCTTAAAATGCAGCAAGGCCATTGCCCCTGCTGCTGTGTTTCAAGCTGCATTTGCACAGTGGTGTTCGCATCAGAGAAAGGGCAGGGTTGTCTTCCCACATGTGACATCTTTTCAATTTCTTGCCCCTGCAATCCCCACCATCCAACTCCTATTCATGAAGCCGTCATCTGTATAAGTGTGCTCATCTGGGCATGTGAGATAGCTGTCTCAAATGTTCACATTGCTGTTTACTCCCCATCCAGTTTTCCAGCTAGATTAAAGCTAATTTTTTTTGGGGGGGCTAGGAAATGCATCAAACAATAGTATTTGTCAAGATCAGTATGGATTGTGGCTAACATCGTGTGAATGCAGCTTCAAAAAGCAGTGGGTGCCCTGGATGGGGAGTAAGCAGTAATGTGAACATATCCTTAGTATGTGGAGGCAAAAGGATATTTTAACAAGCTTTTTTGATGTGTTTATGAAACAGCTCTTCGTAAGTCTTCTTGACTGAATTTTAGGATTGCAAATCCAGGTACACAGAAAACTGCAAATATGTTTCCAAGAAATGGCTCTATTCTATGAATCCCTCCTGAATTCACTTTGGCACTGAGAATGTGGTTTAGGAATATAGGAAGCTGCCTTATACCAAGTCCATGTAACACAGTATGGTCCACACCAGCTGGCAACAGCTCCCCAGGATTTCAGGCGGGATTTTCTCCCAGCCTCACCTAGAGATGCTGGGGATTGAACCTGAGACCTGCAAGCACTGAGCTACAGCCCCTCCCCTTTAGTTATTGCACCTCTAAACGCCCCTGATCCTATGGAGATCTACCCGCTCATATTGCAGCTCATATTTCTGCTTGGGCATTTAAAGTGCACTTTATGTGATAACACAAATTGCTGCTGCTGTGAGGGTCGGTCTGCATACATTTAAGCTCTAATTCAACTGCCAATACAGTACTGCTTTTGCATTCCTTTGCTACTTGTTTCCAACCTACCACTTTCCCTCCTTTACACAGATGTGTGTGTGGGTCAGAAACCTGTGGATCACACTCTTTAAAGTGCCACAAACCCCTCTGGTGGTGGTTGGGGTTTTTTATTTTAGTTTGCAGCAAGTTTACTTGACTTTCTACAAACGTATGACAATTAGCACCCGTGGAAAGGGGGGAAACTAGAGCTGGAGTCAAGAGCCAGGGGACTCCCTTAGACCTAACTGGGAAGCTCCGTCTGCCCATGAGAAGGGGAGAAGTCTCTCCCCTCCCCCCGGTACCCCCGTACCCGTCATCAGGGGGTTCATCGCGTATTCCGTCTGCAGGCGCTGGCATCGTAGCTCCTTCCGGACCGTCTCGCAGAAGATCTTGTTCTGGCTTACTGGGTCCAATGGTTCCTTTGGGACCCGCGCGGCTCCTGCCATGTGCCGCTATCTGGCGGGGAGGCTATTTAGAACGTGCCCGGAGCGCCCCGAAATGCCCTTCGTGTATGTTGCGGGCGGCGTTTCCCCACCTTTTCGTATCCTAGCAACCGAGCGAAACGTCGCAGCCGAAAGTTGCGCCGGGATTCTGACCGCGCCCCTTCTCTATTTCATTGGTCGAGGAGTTAAATCTCCGGCAGCGCTGATTGGCTGCTGCGACCCCGGTTAAAGGTTTGAATCCGCTTGCGGCAGAAGCGAAGGCACGGCTGGAAGAGTTATTTACGCACATGGGAGAAATAAGCGGCTGCCGAAATCAACGCGAAAGGGAAAGGCAGCAAGAAGTCGGCGTCTTTTCTGTACAGACATTTTAGCAGGTCTCGAATTCTGCGTTGCCTCCTCGTTTTCAGTCGGACGGGATGCAACCAGGCTCCGAAGCGGACGGTCGGGTTCGCTGCACCGTAGCGATCGAGCACCTGGGTGCTGCAGCAGCCCCGAATCGTGTGCTTCTCCGCGATGCTTGGGTCACGCTGGGCCGGGACGAGTTCCAGGAGCTGGTTCTGCAAGTGGCCAGCGCCCTCGGTCCGGGGCGCCCCCAGAACTTCCCCTTGCGGCGGGGTGAAGTGCGGCTGTTCACACGCTTCGTGAAGGAGGGGAAGAGCTCGGTGCAGCTCGGTGCAAACCACAATCACGTGCAGCTGCTGCTCTCTAATTGTCCTCCGGATCGGCTGCGCCGCTTCGTCCGCACGCTGCGCATCAAGCACGCAGCCGCCCAGCGGGGGACCAAGCCTGTGGCTGAGCGAACGCGGCTTCTCGCTAGCCGACCGCGGACGTTCGACACTGTGAGCCCGGTGCAGACTCGCGACTTGCAGCAGGCGAGCGCCCGGCAGGCTCTGACTGACGTGACAAGCACCCCGCGGAAAGGTCAGCCCTTACGCTGCGCGTCTCGGAAGCGGATCCGGAGTGAGTCCATCGATGGGAAACAGGTGAGTCGGCTTCTGTCGAAAAGCATGATCTAGCTGGGAGTTGGATCTGCCCATAATAAAAGGATCTCTGGCCCTCCAGGTATTGTTGGACTCCAACCCCCATCACCCCTGGCATGGCAGTGCTAGCTGGGATTGCTGGGAGTTGGAGTCCAAGGATACCTGGAGGTTCCCCATACTTGGCATAAGAGTGGTGGCTAGTTTCTGAGAAGTGGACATACTCACCTGCTAATCCCATATGCTGAAGTTGCGGTTATGCAAAGTGACAGATTCATGCACTCCTTAGCAAGTTCCATAACTGAGGCCACCACAGAGTAGGCCCTTTCTCCAATGCATGCTGGTCTTACTGGCAGATACCTGAGCAGAACCTCCAAAGTAGTATGGGCAAGGTCAAATTATTATTTTATTTAAACGTAAGACTTATTTCGTCCAATTGAAATTCAAAGAACATCCCTCTGGATAAGAGAAGCATTCTCCTCTCTGGCTGCTGTAATCAAGAGAGATGGGATGGAAAGCTCTCATGAGCACTTTGGATTCAGAGGAGTTTGCCTTTTGAGGAATGTGTTAAGTTCTGTTATGCAGGCAGAATGTTCTAGGCTCAACCCACATAATCTCCAGGTGGGGCTAAAAAACACCCCTGTCTGAAGCTGCTCCCAGTCAGTGGATACAGTACTGAACAAGATGAGCCACTGGTCTGACTCAACATAAGGCAGGTTTCTGTGCTCTTTTCAGGTGGCTGAAAAGCAGCAGGTGAAGAAGACTTGGTCCATGTGCTCCCGAGCAAAACTCTCCCAGGAACAGTCAATGGTGTTGAATGCAGTGCTGAGTGGGAAGAATGTTTTCTTCACAGGCAGTGCTGGTGAGAGAAGAGGGTCAAGGAGGGTCTATGTGTTTGCAGGTTAGAGGTTGTAGTGGCTTCATCTACTATGGTGGGAATCTCGCATTCCTTCCAGGACTGAACAAACCTGGGATTTAAGGTATGTAAAGTTGGTGATTCTGATGTCTCTCTTTTTTGGGGTAGTGGCATGGGGCAGGTGGAGATTTATGAGAGGTACATACCATTGAGTCGACTTTGATTTACAATCTAGGTGTCACTTTTAAAACTGATCAAGTTTTACATCTGCCTCTTGCCATTTAAATGGTTCGGCTTTGAAGGGAAGTATGAATGGTGCTGGAATAATTGTAAAACTGAAATTTAGATTGTGTGCCTCTAAATACAAGGGCTCTCTCTCTGTAGGGACTGGGAAATCCTACCTGCTGAAAAAGATCATAGCCTCGCTGCCTCCAAACAGCACTTACGCCACAGCCAGCACAGGGGTGGCAGCATGTCAGATTGGTGGCACTACTCTCCATGCCTTTGCAGGTAACTGGGATCCTGGGAAAGGAGGGAAGCGGAAATGTGCCTAGTGGTGGGTTACAGCTGACATACTCTTTCCCCTCTCCTTTGATAGGTATTGGGTCAGGAAAAGTCTCCCTACATCAGTGCATTGAGCTGGCTCAGAGACCCGGAATTCGGCAGCAATGGCTGAACTGCCGCCATCTGATCATAGATGAAATCTCCATGGTGGAGGGGGATTTCTTTGATAAACTGGAGGCAGTAGCTAGGTGGGTGGAGCCTTCCTTTTGGGGGATATTGCTGCACTTGCATTAATCCTGTGTGTACATGGCTTTGGGGAGGGTATTAATAGGGCAGAAGACAAAACATTGCATAGTTGTTTTAAAGTTCTGCCTAAGCAGGCACCTGATGCAATTCTGCAGCAAACAGTCTCACACTCACAGCTTTGCCCATGTATTCTCTTCAGTCCCACATCTAGTTTTGGTTAATGCTGTGGCCAGTGCCCACCCAGAGCCACCAGTCAGCATTGCCATCTCTGTGCTTCAGTCCTGTCTGTTTCCCATGCTCCTGTCCATGCACCATAGTTCTAAAATGACTCCTTAAGTATAATGTGGTCTTAGAAGGGGGTTTGCAGCCACAGAGAGAAGCAGAACTGAATTATATTTGTTACTCTGTCTTAGCGTATGCAGAGCATGTGTAAGTGTTGCAAGGGAAACAGGAACAGGGAATCTTCCAGATGCAATTGGATTACAATTCCCACCAGTCCCAAGCAGCATGACCAACAGCCAGGCATCATGGGGACTGCAGTAGAACAACATCTGGAGGGCCACAGGCTTCCCATCCTTGGTCTAGGACATTGCATTTCTTTTCTCTTGGACCAGAATAAAATCTGCTCCCTGAAGGTGTCTCCATTCTCTTTTGGTAGAGCTGTCAGGAAATGTGAGGATCCATTTGGAGGAGTCCAACTCATCGTATGTGGAGACTTCTTGCAGCTGCCTCCTGTCAGCAAATCCTCCGAGCAGCCCAGGTTCTGTTTCCAGGTGTGCTGCTGCTGCTCTTTGTCACTGCATGCTCTTGTCACAGGCTGAGCTATAGTTTGATCAAAGGGTTTCCTTCACAGGCAAAGAGCTGGCGCAAGTGTATCCACCTGAACATGGAGCTGACAGAGGTGCGGAGGCAGACTGACAGGGACTTCATTTCTCTTCTGCATACTGTCCGCCTGGGCAGGTGAGATGCCATCCTCCCCCGGCAGAATATTGGGCTGGGGAGATTCTAATCTCTTGGGGTGGAAGTCCCATGTCTAGAGAGACATCACCAAACATTTGAATGCTGATATAGCTGCTTCTGTCAAGTTGGCTGGCCTGCTCCAATACTTCCTTTAAACTCATTGCACTGTTTGAAATTTGGGTCAAGTACTCTTTGAGGAACCATGGAGAAATGCTGGGAGACACTGGGTTTGGAGGAATGGGGAATTTAGAGGTACTGTGTTTGCTGGGGTATTCCTTCACTTGAAAGCATCCTCGCTCACATACTAGCGATGCACAGAGTTGATCTCCATGTTTTGGTGCTGGTTATGGCCTCATGTTCTCATGGAAAGTAATTTGAATGGGCACAGCAGCAAGCTTGATAGTTCTTCTTGGTCTTCAATGTTTCTCATCAGATACAAATGTCTTCTTAATTTTAATTGTCCCCATTCAGATGCACAGAGGAGGTTACCAGACAGCTAACTCTAACAGCTACCCATCGGGTGGAGAAAGATGGAATCTTGGCTACCCGGTTGTGCACCCACAAGGATGATGTGGAGCTCACAAATGCTAGAAGGCTGGATGAGTTGCCTGGTGAGAATGCTGCAATGACTCCAACTGTGACAAGTAGCCCTTTCCTTTTAGAGACAGACTTTCAGCTAAGAGCTGGGAACCAACCCTTGGGAACTTGCCCTGCCCCTCTTCTTTCTGAATAAAACAACATGAGACCATTATAAAATTAGGCAATACATCCTACTGACACCAATAGTTAAGTTTTCGAGTCCTGATATTCTTGCCACCGCTTTTTGATAGGTGAATACAAGGACACATTTATTTATTTTATAATATTTTATTCTGTTGCTGATATCTGCAGAAGTGGGAAACATATTATGATATGTATTGCATGGAATTTTACAGAATTATGCTTTCAGGATAGTGTGCAGAGTCTAATACTTGGAGCTCACAACACCTGGGGCTGTGGGAGGATGAAACAGCGCCCCCTACATGCAGCTCAGCTATTGGGAAGTAACCCTTTCAAAACACATCAGGCAGGAGGGATGCAAGTTTTTTACATCTTGTCTGTCTTCTAGGAGAACGAAGGTCCTTCAAGGCAGTGGATAGTGACCCTGTACTGGTGAAAACTCTTGATGCACAGTGTCCAGTAAGCAGCAACATTGAACTTAAGCAAGGTGCCCAGGTGAGCATTGCCCAAGCGAGAGGCGGTTCTTTAGTAGGCAATGGAATTTTGCTTTTTTTGTGGGTGGGGGGAAAGGTTTTTATGTTATCTGCTTCTCACACTAGCGCCACAGTCCTGTATTCTTCACCTTTCCCATGGGGTCTCACAAAAGGGGTCCCTAACCCTAGGATACTGGAGTCCTCTTGATGCAGAATATGACAGCATAAAGTGTTACAGGCAAATGCTGGCTGGATCTTACAGGAGCAGGCAAGCAGAGTAATTGTAAAATGAATGGTTTCTATAACAAATATCTATTATATAGGTTGTCTGAGGGAGTCATGGTGGCACTTACAGGTAATTGTTGACTGTAGCTTGGAATGTCAGAGCTATAGGCTTGGACACATTTGCAAACTATTTATATGTGCTCAGTATTTCACCTGCTGAGCAATTCAATTACTCCTTGCATTCTATTAATACTGATTTCTCTCTTACAAATGCGTGGCTGGCTAGCACTGATTATAGCTTCTCAGGAATTGTTACCTGCACTGCCATGGCTAGGTTGGACAGATCTTTACATGACAGAACCTAGAGTATCAGCTGAGTGAAATGATACTCTTATGGACCCTAGTGGCTGCCATTTGCTTTATTTGAGCTGGTTGTGCACTGCTTTCGATAACTTTTAAACCTTAAAACTGGGAAGTCAGGCCATGCCAAATGCCACAGAGTCCTTGACTTTTAAGAGCTGCACCCAGCTATTAAATATGGGTGGCAAATCTGTGATGCTGTTTAACTGTGATTGTATTGTAATATTAAAGTTTAACTGAGACCAGTTACCATTTTCAACACATTATTCACTTTATTAGATGGATTACTAGGTTTTTTTCTGGTCTCATATGTATGTATTTAATATTTGACTGTTTGTTTGGTTATCTACCTTGTGTGCTGCCTTCTTGAAAAGTAGGATAAAAGTGTATACAATGAATAACATCCAAACAAGTATGAGGCTTTCCCTACCCGAGGAACAGGGTGGGGACATTCTTGTTTGTTTTCAGTGGCAGTTATTGAGACTCTACTGTTAATGCTGACTATGTACAATAAAGTCGACTGACCGGACAGGTGAAAGCTAGGACGTTTTTCTTCATTAGTAATTTTTACATTCTTTCACTAGGTGATGCTTACTAAGAATCTTGATGTGTCCCAAGGTCTTGTGAATGGGGCTCGTGGAGTTGTGATTGGATTTGAAGCAGAAGGAAAAGGTTAGTTTCTGACAGATGCACTTATCACCCATGACTGGGTGTTCTTCGGGCTGTGTCTGAACTCTTCTAGATTCACAATGAAACTTTGGTGGGTGCCTCTGCACTGTGCCAGAGGTGGAGGATTTTTTGAGACATAGTTGCTGTTCTTTGCCATCCAGTTTTTTGTACATGAGCTGCTATTCTATTGGCGTCCCATTTGCAAGAACTCAAGTGGATGAGTTCTAGGCTGCCTTGCAGTATCTCCTTAAAGACAATAGATATTTGGGAGGTTACCTGGCCCTGACTCCTGGGCATAGGAGATCAAAGTTCTGACTTGGCTCTCTTTCTACAGGGCTACCGAAAGTGAGATTTCTGTGTGGTGTCACTAGTGTTGTTGGGTTGGAACGATGGGTTTTAAAGGGACCAGCAGGAATTTATCTGAGTCGCCAGCAGCTGCCGCTGAAACTTGCCTGGGCCATTTCCATCCACAAGAGCCAGGTTAGTGATACATTGTGTGATATTCTGTACAAGAAATCAAGACAGTAAAAATGGTCCATAATGGGACGTCTGTAAGGAACTTGTGTTTACAGTGGTACCCCGCAAGACGAACGCCTCGCAAGACGGAAAACCCGCTAGACGAAAGGGTTTTCCGTTTTGGAGGCGCTTCGCAAAACGAATTTCCCTATGGGCTTGCTTCGCAAGACGAAAGCCCATAGGGAAATCTCCAGGACAGCGGGGAAGCGCAGCGCGTCTTCCCCACTGTCCTCGGACCTCCTCCGAAGCCTGGCGGCGGGGCGGAGAGACCTCTTCCCGCCGCCAGGCTTCGGAAGGATGCTCCGAAGCTAAAGAAGCTAAAGCAGCCTGCCGCGACCCTCTCCCGGCTGGAGATGTGACGCGCGCCTATGGCAGGAACCTCCATAGGCGCCCGTCACCTCTCCAGCCGGGAGAGCGCGCGCGGGGCTAAATCAGCCCCCCGCGACCCTCTCCCGGCTGGAGAAGTGACGCGCGCCTATGGCAGGAGCCTCCATAGGCGCCCGTCACCTCTCCAGCCGGGAGAGCGCGCGCGGGGCTAAACCAGCCCCCCGCGACCCTCTCCCAGGTGACGCGCGCCTATGGCAGGAGCCTCCATAGCCGAGCGTCACCTCTCCAGCTGGGAGAGCGCGCGCGTGGGGCTAAAGCAGCCCCCCGCGACCCTCTCCCAGGTGATGCGCGCCTATGGCAGTAGCCTCCATAGGTGCACGTCACCTCTCCAACCGGGAGAGCGCGCGCGGGGCTAAAGAAACCCCCCGCGACCCTCTCCCGGCTGGAGATGTGACGCGCGCCTATGGCAGGAACCTCCATAGGAGCCCGTCACCTCTCCAGCCGGGAGAGCGCGCGCGGGGCTAAACCAGCCCCCCGCGACCCTCTCCCGGCTGGAGAAGTGACGCGCGCCTATGGCAGGAGCCTCCATAGGCGCCCGTCACCTCTCCAGCCGGGAGAGCGCGCGCGGGGCTAAACCAGCCCCCCGCGACCCTCTCCCAGGTGACGCGCGCCTATGGCAGGAACCTCCATAGGCGCCCGTCACCTCTCCAGCCGGGAGAGCGCGCGCGGGGCTAAAGAAGCCATAGCCCCGCGACCCTCTCCCAGCTGGAGAAGTGACGCGTGACTATGGCAGCAGCCTCTGAAGGATGCACCGAAGCCTGGCGTGGGGGGGGGGGCGGAGAGACCTTCTCCCCGCGCCAGCCTTCGGATGGCTGTCCTGAAGACTTGGGGTGGGAGAAGGGTTTTCCTTCCCACCGCCAACATTCAGAATGCTGTTCTGAATGTTGGCGGTGGGGAGGAAAAACCCTCCTCCCACGCAAGCCCCGGGAACAGAGGGAAAGCGCTGCGCGCCTTCCCCTCTGTTCCCGTACCTGTGCTGAAGGCTTGCGGTGGGGAGAAAAGCCCTTCTCCGCACCGCCAGCCTGGCAAGCGGTTTCCCTAGGAACGCATTAATTGATTTTCAATGCATTCCTATGGGAAACCGTGCTTCGCAAGACGAAAAACTCGCAAGAAGAAAAAACTTGCGGAACGAATTAATTTCGTCTTGCGAGGCACCACTGTATCTAGATTTATCTGTACTAAAGCTCCCACCAAAGTTACTACGGTTCTGGGACGTTACCAGTTGGGCCCCACATCTATGCAGGATCTGTAAGAATCTGCTCATTTGCCTTGCCCCCCCCCCCCCCCGCGATTAATTATAAGTTAGTGGAATCTAGGCAAACCATTCCTGTACAACAGTCTCACTCAGGCTGTTTTCCTTGCAACATGTGGCTGTTCTAGAAACACTGGAAAATCACACCACCCTGCAAACAAAATTATAAAGGGTGAGGGAACTGTGGAAATGTTGTTCAGCAGTGTTAATTCTTCCTATTTGCCTAGTAGCCATTTTGCGGAATGAAGCATCATACATAAAATATATAGGTACTTTACTGTACTATGGGGTGCACATACTTATCAGAATAACTAGGGAGTATCTGCTTCCTGACTTTTTCTCTTTTACTAGGGTATGTCTCTGGACTGCGTTGAGATTTCCTTGGCTCGTGTTTTTGAATTTGGCCAGGCTTATGTAGCACTTTCTCGAGCACGTAGCCTTGCAGGTCTTCGTGTTCTGGATTTTGATCCCAAGGTAGTGAGAGCCAATCCATACGTGTTGCAGTTCTACAAGCACTTGAAGAGAGAAAAATTTCTAACCCAGGTAAAGTGATAATCTGCCACTAGGCTACCATAACCATCTGCAACGTAGACATTCTGATTTTGTGTTGTATAAACTGCAAAGGGAGGAGGGTGGGAGAAAGGAAGGGCAATATAGGAGCCTGGAACAAGGGCCACAGGTGACTAATGGCATTGTGAATTAGGGATATCTGGCCACCATTCCTCTGTAACCCTGAAATAGACACAACGCTCTTGAGCGATTATCTGTCTGCAGCCCTAATTGCAAAATGTATCTTCCCTACATTTCCCTCTCCAAAGAAGAATATACTGTTACAAGCTCATACTTTATTAAAGAAAAAAGTAGTGGAAGGTCATAGTCCTTCCATATGGCAGAAATGTCCCATCCCCCCCAGGGGATCACAGTGGCAGAGCAAGCTGATTGGGCACCTGGGGAGGCACACATGCCCTGTGCCCAGGGGCGGGGCCACCCAAGCCGGGGCAGTGGGGCCTCGGAGGAGTCTGCCTGCCTTCTCCCACTCAGCCGCCCTACAGCTGAGGGAGAGGCGTCGGGTGGACCGTTTGGGGCAGTGTGGAGCCTGCGGGCGCCCAAGTCATTGTGTCACTCCCAAGAGAGACGCGTGGCTCAGGCGTGTTGTGGGCCCTGCGGTGAGTGCCACCCTGCATTTTGTCACCCCCCCTCAGTGGTGAAACCTGGGGCGGCCCACCCCCACCACACACCCCTTCCTCCACCCCTGGGGGATCATACAAAGTGTGAGTAGCTGTGTATAATTTGTTACTTTTGTTCTTTAGGCTTTGCTGCACTCCTCTATTCAAGCTAATAAAGAAAATGAAGAAGCTGCCTGAACTTGACATACTTTTATTGCTCCTTGTACTTTTATTGAATCTACACCACTAAGTGGGAAACTTCTTCCATGGAGAATCAGCTCAGCTCATGGATTTTCTGCACTGCAGCTCCTGATACTTCCAGGATCATTCTGTTTTCTAGCATTAGAACATCATCCTGGAAACATTTTCCACAGACTATCATAGTTCAAGAGATGAACCTAAAAGTCAATTTTTTAACCAAAAACTGTTATTAGGACGGAAGTAAGATGTTCTGCTATAATACCTTCAAGAAGTCTTTTAATTCAAACATCAGCATTGACAGTATTGCACCTATGACAAGAGTTTGACACACTGAATAATAAAGAATGCACTTTATTTTTAAAGGACATAAAAGTGAATGAAATTACTGCTCTCAGTGCAGCACATAATGCGTGTACGACATGCCAAGAGTCTGAGTTTACAAAGATGGCACACTAGTCTTCTAGGACCTGCCTGTTACTTACATTCTCTACAGAGGCCTCTTCAAATAAAATAAATAAAGCAAAGATGCTAAATTGTAGTAATTTGTTAAACTATATATGCATGTTGCCAATTTAGGAGCTAGGAACTCCTTCCCAAGTTAACATGGTTCAGTTAAAATTCAGATTTTGAGAAGTGCATTTAATCTATGTTTGAAGTAATAATTACTTAAGGTGCTAGTTATGTTATGTTACAAAGTATGCTTTCTTTCCCCAGTCCCACCAGTTTATGGCAAATACTGCTATGAGCTGTTATGAGTCCAAGTATATCCATACTAATATCTCCTTAATAAAATAAGTACTAATGCTACATGGAGGGTTTACGTTTTGACACAGGCTGCTGTAGCATTTATGCTTCTATGCTATAACATAGTAACTTCATCTTTGCATTCTTCAGTGCCTACAACTATAACAGTTCAGTATTGTGTTAGTGGTAGATGGGGGGCATTTCTTCCAAGAAGATATACTGCATCATCAAGCACTGCTTAACAGTAACATTCCTAAGCATGTTATAAGTTGACTTTGCCTAGTTTATTTCAGTTAAAGCCTTCATGGCTTCTATAGCTCCTCAAACCATATTGAAGGTAACCCCTGGTGAGCATGTTACAGGTAGAAGGCACTTGGCAAGTAATATGAGATTATTACAGCTTTGCAACTGATATTTTTGTAGTCCATATTTTTTTTTTAAAAAACGGTTATTACAAAATAATTTGACTATTCTGTGACTCAGGAATGATATTCACCATCACTTATTTTACTAACCACAATGATCTGTAGACCAAGGTCAAGATTAACACTCAAGGCCATCTCTGAGCTGCTACATAGCAACTGGCCAAATAAGATCTAGCAGCTGTCATGGAGTAGTAAGACCAGACTTCAGTGTAATACAAAACAAGTATCATACTCACGAGCCAAGGTGTAAAAGAGCAGGTCAGGCTGCTTAACCCCCATGCTACGATGAGGGGGATCATGGCTAAGGAAAGCTCAGCAAGCTTGTTTAGTCTTCCCACACATGTTATGAGAGGGCATAGTTCATTACTGGGCAGCACAGAATCCAGTTCCCTCAGTCAAAGCTTTCTTCTTTACGTGCAAGGATAGCTAAAGGAAACAAGAATGGATTCAAAGGGCAGATACCCAGAGTCTTCCAGTCCATGGCAGAGGCAGAAGTTGCATCATCTTTGGAAGTGGTAGGAGAACTACTACTCTCCTCCTGTAGTGGTAAGCCACTTGTAGCTGGCTGCACATGCGGAAATAGCTCCCCATTATTGTTTACAGGCTGGTTGCCCTCTTTCATTCTGCTTCTTTCACCTGTGTAGTGGGTGTTCAACTCTGTGTAACATTTGTGCATGTGACTCTTCAGCTTCTTAAAGTCCAGAAAGCCCAGCTCTTCTGGCAGTGACAGTAGCAAATCTAGTACCACAGCTGACTCTGCAGAAAGCAAGCAAAATGTATGAGGAGAGTGGCTACACTCACTTTGGCAGAAACATAGGCAGGATTTTTTTATCTCCTGCTCTCCAGAGATTCTGCTCTTACAGATTCTGAAACTTCACCCTGCCTCCAACATGTGTAACAAATGAAGTAGAAAATTTTCTCACATTAACAGCTAAGCTATTTTAGATTTTTAAAAATTATGTCTTAGAGGTTAAGGATAACTTTCTAAATAAGAAGTTTTATTTTAAAAACTGGAAATCTGATGAGAACCTTTTATCTGTTTTACATTATATGACAAGTTGCTGCTTCCTCTCACCTAGGAAAACTCTACCTGTCTCCACACTCACGGGCCACTCATATTTTCACTGGGTGGGGTGGGGAGAAACATAACAAACAATTCCCTTCTGAAATGTTTTCCTTAGTCCCTCAAATCCCACCCATCATCCACAACAGTAACCTCAAAGGTTACCCAGCAAGGTGGTTGTTGCTTTTAGTAGCACTAAATATGTTGGAAGTTTTGGCAGAAGGAGTACAGTTTTTGGCAGGACACATAGTGTTTCCAGTCCTAGGGGATGCTCCATTTCTGGGAAGCGTTTTTAAGATTTAGTGTCCAGCCCTTCAGCTGAACTAGAACTCCACAGCCGATGACAAAAATGGCACAATAAAGAAAAAGCAACAGAATAAAAAGGAAGGGATGGAATGATTGCAAATAAAACTCAATAAGGCAGTTTCCATAAGGAGAAATGTTTTTGCCTGGCACGAATAATACAGTAGGCATGCTGTAATAGATGTCTTGGTTACCTGGAGTTACATTCAAGTGCAGAAACATTTCTTCCAGTAGCTGCCTGTTATTTAAATTCATCTTGGTCCAACACAAATGCCGACTTACCACATGGTGGGAGTTCAGGTGCCTTACAGCCACGTGAGATCACAGAAAGGTACTTGTAGATCTTTTCAAAGTCCACATGGAACCCACTGTTTTCTGCAGGGGCTATTTCCTCTACATTTGATGATACAGTTGGTTCATGAGATTCTTCATCGGATTTCCTACTCTCACTATGAAGATTTTGGGATGAACATTGAGAATTCTTTATCACCACTGACTTTGGAGGCACGGAATGGAGCAAGGTGAGTGGCTCAGTAGATGCAATTGTCCAAACCTAATGAGTAGAGAAAAAGTCACAATCAAGTATGGACTTTGTATGCCAAGTAGTCAGGGGTTCTCTAGTAAACCAAATACATTTCCCAGCATTAAATCTGTCTGAAAAGTTATACAAGAACCAAGAGAACCAGGACAGAGCCATGTATTTCAGAGACATTTTGTCAGATGGAGACATACAGATATCTTAAATTACTACACCAAGAACAATATCTATCTTATTAAGATCAGGGAAAAGGTTACCTGGGAAAAAGCAGTTGCCACAGCATCCTCAAGGGGACCTGTCAATTTCTCAGCTAACTCTGTCCATATCTAAAAAAAGGAAGTGTCAGTTGTGTGAATAGCCCTTAGCTTATGTTGTGCCATATCACATTACCTACACTTTTAAAACTCTCATACCTCAATAGGTGCTGGAATAGGAGCATCCTTCTGTTTACGCTGGCGATACTGATATTGTTCCTTGACTGCTTCCTTTGCCACACGCTCTTTCAGGTGCTCCACAAATGCCATGATCTGCAAGAGCAGCACAACTTAGGGGACATACATGGAATGTTTTGGGAAAGACACTATCTATCTTTCTGAAGACATAAAAGCTGAGCATTTCTTCAAGGCAGAAAGTTTGCAATTACTCCCCTTTAACTAGGATTTGCCAGTATGAATGTGTAGAGGATTAATAAAGGAGCATAGGTCCTCTCCCAATTCATCCTCCCATGTCGTCCCTTATGATTTATCTGCCAAGGCCATCTAGCTCTCGTGGCTGACCAGAGATAGAGTCCTCGTCTCCAAACCCTGCATACTGGTCATCAGTCCGCCAACTCGTGGGGTTGTTAGGAAGCTCACAGCCCGGCCAAGTTCGAATCCTGCCCTCCACCACGTGGCCACGCCTCAACCCACCTCTTCTTCATCCCTCGAAGGCAGGTACTTCTTCAACAGCTCGGGCCGCAGCGGACCCTGGCCGTGAGCTCTCAAGGCCCGAAGAAGGCGTCGCTTTTCTGGGTCCGTCCAAGCCTGGCTCGTGGGGGCCGTCCTGTAGCGAGCAGGGGCTGAACGCTGCCTGGAAGGCGGCTTCATGGCGCTGAGAAGAGAAAACAATATAAAGCTAAGAACCTAAAACACGCCCAGGGGTGTCAATTGCCACCCGCCCAGCACCTATTCTCTTTAGCCCCTCACCTCTAGCCACCCGTTCCTGGCTTCTAAGGCGACACAACGCTGCTCGTTACCTTCCGGTAGTCCTCAGTCCTCAAACACAACGCCGCCTAGTTTGCGAAAAGCCATTGCTTCCAGGTTGTCGCAATCGGATGACGTATAAAAACGCGCCGACGGGGGCCGCCGAGGACCAGAAACTATCAGAGGCGAAAGCAACCTTAGCAGCGTCTTCCGCTGGGACGGTGGCGGAGGTGGGTTCTAGAACGCCTCGACGTCACGAAGGAGCTCTAGGCTGCGTAGCAACCGCATGGCTCTTGCAGGGATTCCTGAGACCCCCCCGTTCTCACGGGGGGCTCTAGAATGGGACAGATCGCCCTTAAGTCTGGCTACATGTCTTGCTGGTCGGCCGGCGTCGCTTTGGGGATCCTAGTCCTATTGCTGTGTGATGGGCCCGGTACGGAGAAGGGTGCTGTCGAGGGGCTAGGCTGCAACCGGGTGTCTCCTCGAGGATGTGGTGGTAGCACATCAGAGCTGCAGTCGCTTGTGAAAGAGCCAAGGGCACTGTCTCCTAAACGCCTGCCTGTTATACGAGTTTATTAATTCAATTAACATTCGAATCTGCCCTCAAAAACGGATGGAATCGCCTCGCAGGCAGCTCAAAAACACAATATTCTGGCCCGAAATGGCTCCTTCATGGAGCTAGAGAGCTGAATCGTGAAGTTCAATTTGAGACTTCTGAAACTGACTTTGTATATTGCTATCCTCCTGAGGTCTACCAAATGGTGTCAGGAGCAAGATCCTGGCTGGGGTGGGTGGACAGTACAGAGCCACATTGTACAAAGGTGGCAGTGGGAACAGGATTGGCACCCCATGGAAAAGGGTGGCTCAGCAGGCAGAATTAGCTGTTCCACCCCACAAACCATACACTGGAATAAACTACATACACAAATGAAAATGTATTGTAACAATAACTACATCAAAAAAATAAATATATAATTAATAATTCAACATCTAAGTTACTGCAGTTTAGGGATTTTAACACAGAATTCTAAAACTGGCCAGCGGCAGCCATTAATGCAATCCCATGTGTACTCAGAAGGAAGTCCTGTTGAATTTACTAGGGCTTCCTCTTGGGTATGGTGTTAAGATTGCTGCCTACTTTCCAGGTGAGGAACACTGAGGCTGAGAGATAAGTGATTTCTATAAAGTCACCAATGGCAGATACAGTCATACCTCAGGTTACAGATGCTTCAGGTTGCATGTTTTCGGGTTGCACACCGCTCCAAACCCGGAAGTACAGGAATGGGTTACTTCTGGGTTCAGCACTCGTGCATGTGCAGAAACACTAAATCATGCTTTGCGCATGCACAGAAGTGCCAAATTGCAACCCACGTGTGCGCAGACGCGGCACTGTGAGTTGCGAACGCTGCACGGATCACGTTCGCAACCCAAGCGTCCACTGTATATATCAGTTTTACTCGCTGTTGTGGAAATACTCTGTGTCATCCGGGGATTTGCCAGTATATCCCAATTTAACTTCCGACTCTCCCTGGTCAAAACACAGGAGCTCTGGGGTGGGTTTCAGACCGCACAATGTACCATGAAGCTGGGAACTACCGTTTTATGAACACACAGATACAGCAGACAAGTCTGTAATGATACTTTCCAAAGGAGGGATCATGCTGAAGTCTGCTCCTTTTCAGGCTGTGGACTTCACCTTGACTTGTCTGACAATGGAACTCCTGCAGGACTGGCACGTGTTAGAAAGACAGCTGGAGAGATTGGTGAGAATGTAATAAAGATCAGTTCCATTTAGCTGACACTGCACTAAGTAAAATAAACAAGCAATAAATGGGGACATCGTCTGATCAGCTCGATCCACTGTGGCCTTGTTTCATCCATCTTCAGTGGCCATCTGATCTGTGCCTTGAATCCATGGCCTTGGCACTGTGCTCTGGCCACCTGAGCTAGCCAAGCGATAGGTGATCATTAGATGATTTGAGCCCATTAACACAAAGCCCAACCAAGAACCTTGTTTTCCCATTGCCCTATCACCAATGCCAAATTGATTCTGATTTATTCGTTATTTACTAAATTTAGTAAAAATTTATTAAAAAGCCCAAGACAGAGTACACAGCTCTTCCACCTTCCATTTATCTTCATGGCAACTCTATGAGGTAGATTAGGCTGAGAGGTAGTGGCTGGCTCAAGGTCATCTAGGGAGCTTCATGGCCAAGGGAGGATTTGAACCCAGGTCTTCTTGGTTCTAGTCAGACGTGCAAACCACTATATCTGCCTATTTTTTCAGACACCATCTTTATCCACATTGGTGCCAAGGAATTTACTATCCCCTGCAAGTCTTCAGAGATGGATGTTGTGATTGGTATGAATCCCACCTACAACTGGAGCCTGGAAAATGAAGGTTAGGCCTTATTGCTTGGGACTCTAGGATCTTTCAGTAGATGTCAGGGACAGATGTGTGAGGGAAAGAAGAGGATGGATTACTTGGGAAAAGGCACCTGTTGGTGTCCCAGGCCTGCCAATGTTTTTTCTAGAATGATCAGCAACAGAGATTTTTTTGCACCTCAGACTGATTTGAACTTTAGCACCCAAGATAAATATTTCCCAAGCATTTTATGTTGAGAATTAGTTTAGTCTTGCCTATGCCCTCTGTGTCCTTGTGCCTTGGGCAAGAGCCCATGTTATGTCTGTCCTCCTCCTAATGCTACAGAGAGGCCATTATGTGGCTAAATTTGGAGTGAGTGGGGATTGGGCCATGTGGATTTCATTAAGGAGCCCATCTTTACCTCTTATACCAGTTCAATCCCTGCTTGGGGTGAGGCTTGAAGATGCATGAAAAGGTAACTTGCAAACACATTGATGCATCTGTTAAGTTTCCCAGATGTGAAACCAAGTTGACCTGAAACTGACCGCGTCTGGAGAGATTATTCTTCGCAACAGGCATATTGGCAAAAACATCAGAACTACTGGAAATGAAATTGACCCAGAGCTCAGCTTTTTAAGGTTCCTGTTACTTAAAAGTTATGACTGAAGCAAGCTGTGAGACAACTGACTTTTCCAAACCCAAAACTTGGTTGTAAAATAGTATCAGCATGTCACAAAATATTGACTAACTGTACCTGCCAATCTAAGCTACCCAGTGCATGGTTCCTATAATAAGAAAATACGGTGTAGAATGTCGGGATTCAAGAAAGGTATTTTGTATGGGCATTCATGGCATAAGGGCAGCAGAAAATAATTAGACTCTCTCAATGCATCCATGTACCAATGAGCCGAGAGCCACATGAAGCTATAGAAGTATTAAAAGACAGGGGGTTTCTCTTGACCTCAGTATTGGTGCCTAAGCTGGTTGTAACAGAACATTGTTCTCCTTAGGCTGATTCTGCCCTCTACTTTCAGGAACCCATCCCCTCAGTGGTGATGCTTCCCTGACTCTACATGATTTTCATACTGATGACAGTGGACTGTATGTCTGCACAGTCTCCTACACCACGGATGGCCAGCTCCATACTAAAACTTTCTATCACACAGTGGTGGGTGAGTGGATTCCAGATGTCTTGAAGGATAGTGAAACAAAGGGGGCTGAACTATTTGACTAGATGGGTGATTGGCTGGAACCAGGAGGAAGCTAGTGGAGGGGGGGGGGGACATATACTGGGAGAAATTTTGGCCTGTGGCCAGACGCTGTGGCCAAACATAGGTGGTTTCTCTGTTCTCCTAAGGATCCACTGTCTTTCTTAGGTGTTTACAATTTCTTTCCGTACTCTTTAACTTCTTAATAGTGGACATGATGTGGAAGATGTGACTTTTGCCGTCTTTTGAGCTCCTGTTTTTGTAGGAGAAGCTGCCTTCCAGATTCCCCTTCCTCTGCCTCTTTCCCCAGGCTACCACATACGTGCAGAGCTGCACGTCCTACTGCTTTTTCAGTGCAACTCTTGCGATGAGGAATTGACGCACGGGTTCCTGAAGACCCTGCGAGAGCATCTGAGCGAGGTGGTGCACCACCTCCACTGTGAACTTCTGCTTGGCGCCATCAGCTGCTTCCCCACCATGGAGAAACCCTTGGATGAGTTCAACTTCCAGGTAGAGCTTGAAGGTCAGAGCCAAGAAATTCAGGGTGTTTCTAGACGATGGCAGTCAGGTTGGCTGGGTTCAGTCACAGTTTGGGGAGGAAGTGAAGTTTGGAGCAGGAGAGGCTCGTGCAGAAAGGCAGGATTTCACCAGCTAGGACTGCCTACTGAAAACACCAGAAGTAAGTGTAGCCTCAGTGTGTGTCTTTGCTGAGAACAGACAGATTTTGGGTAAAGGTACATTCCCTTGGATTGGCCGGAGGAACATTTCTTAAGCAGCAAGGGTGGCAATGGATATGTATCATGATCTGGAGGGTTGCGCTAAGTTGAATTAACATAATTTACTGCATTCATGCAAGCATCATATAGTGGATCTGTTTTGCCATATCCTGGAATGAGGGTTTGGACTCTGTGTGCACAGATGGAAGAGCGAGCCTATTGGCAAAGGGACCGTAACATATTTATCATTGTTTTCTAGTATCTCCTTTTGGGAAGGGCTGGGATAAGTTCTGCTCCCCCAAGGCTGATGCACTGGAATTTGATTGTTATAATGGAGCTGTCTTGAGCAATCTGCAGCAGGTACGTCACCAAACCTCATCTCTCCCCTACCAGGAAATAAGTTTGCTGGGGCTTTGTACCTACATATGTTGCTGAGCTGCAAAGGGAAACCATGTCTTTTATCTTCTGGAACAAGGCTAATGTGCATCGCTGCACATGGAATGACTGGGGTTATTTACTTTGAGGCAATACAAGCAAGAATCGCATGGTTATGCATATTTCGAAGAAACGATGGGTGCTTGCATTCTAGGCATTTACAATGGAATTGCCACGTTTTGTTCACTCACTCTTGTGATGACCCTGTCTTCAGATTCTTATCCTTCTCTGTTTTCCCTGCAATCCTGTTTTCCTTCCCTTTTCAGAAAAACAGATCAATAACAAAAAGCAGACCTCCCAGTCTTCCTTCCCCCACTCTTGAACCACCCTATGCATCTCCCTACAGGCCGAGGAAGCAATAACCATATTCATGGAGAACAACAAACGTTTCCCCTTGGGAGAGGCGCCCACCTCCCGCACCTCCTTCGTCAACACCTTTGTCAACTTCCTGGAGGGTGGAACATGCCTGGAAGGTTATGGACAGACCCCGGAGCTACAGGCACGCTGTCCCGACTGCTGTAGTGAGTGGAGCAGGTGATCCATGAGCTGCTGCCTCATCCCTCCTCAGACGCTGCCTCTGGTCCCATAGGCTGCAGTGTTTGTTCATGCCACTGGGAAGCCTCTCGCCACATTTGTTCTTAGCTGTCACCCCAGCCTTTGCAAACCCAGTGCCTTCCAGATGTTTTGGAACACAACTCCCACCAGCCCCAAAACATCTGGAGAGCACTGGGTTTGTAATGGCTCTCTTCTCTCTACCTTCCCTTCCTCTAGAGCAGTGTTTCCCAACCTTGGGTCTCCAGCTGTTTTTGGAGTACAACTCCCATCATCCCTAGCTAGCAAGACCAGTGGTCAGGGATGATGGGAACTGTCATCTGAAAACAGCTGGAGACCCAAGGTTGGGAAAGACTGTTCTAGAGTTTCACTGTAGCTCTGCCAGGTGCCCTTGGGCTGTGTACACTTTAGTTTTCACCCCTCGTGGAGCTATATTTCTCAGCAACCTTAACAAACTACAGTTCCCAATATTTTTTGGGGGAAGTCACGTGCTTTAAATGCATGGTGTGTACACAGCCCTTGGATCCGACCTGTAATTCCATCCAGTCAGAGCTATTTTGTCCACCTGTTTAACACATTGCACTAAGCATGACTCCCTCGACTCCAGGAAGAGACATCTTCTCCACAACTCCTTTGAGGAGCACAATTGAAAAACGATGCCCCTTGGGTAGGGCTCACACGGTATGCGGCCAGCTTTGAAAACCCTCTCTCCCTAATCCCTCCCCACCCCTCCAGCTTAGCTGATGGAGGAATGAAACCTGTGTGCTGTCTATATTTCAGGCTCTGCTTCTTTCGCTCCCCCCTCCATGCCTTTATCTGCCATTTTGCTTGACAGCTGCGTGCCCTCCTGGAACATATAGTGTGTCTGCAGCTGGAAATTGTGTTCCCTGCCCAAACGGATCATACAGCCTGCGCTATGGGGCAACTGTGTGCATTCAGTGCTACCACAACGGGTCAACCTTGCACCCTGCTGCCAGAACAGCTGCAGAATGCATGAGCCCAGAAGGTATGTATCAGGTGGGAGACATGAGGAAGGGCTTCCTGAGAGACCTCTCTGGATTTTCCAGCACTGGTTCTTGGATTTAGCATGCTGAGAGTCAAGCTAGACGCAACGTAAAATATGTTCAAGGTTTTAAAAAATGCACATAGCATCAGCTGTGTGGCTGGGGCTGATAAGTATCATGATTGTAGGGGGTGAAGGGGGGGATTTTAACACTTTCCTTGCCACAGTCCTGAGAAAAATCCCTCCTCTGAAATTGGGAAGATTTGCTGCAAAGGGGAATTTCTTCCCAATGGAAATACTAGCTCCAGAGGAGGGATTTACTTCAGTCCTGGATGCTGGACTTGAATTAGTTTCCTTGGTTCTGTGTTTTATTTAAAAGGTGGCCCCTCACCTGGGTAACAGACAAAGTGATGTAGAAGTAAATTCTTACCACAAGACTCACAACAGGAGAGTTAAATTTCACCTCCTGTGATCGTGTTAATTATCCATCTTCCCTAAGGTGATGCTCTGTATACTTAATGCCCCCTCAAGCCTGTATGTTAAATCCAAAGACAGATTTATCTTCAGATGGCTATGTTCCACCTCCACTATTGGCTGTTGCACTCGTGTCCTGCTTGCAGGCTTCCTGCAGACCTCAGTGAGAACAAGATGCTGAAGGAGGTGGTCCTTTGGCCTGATCTAGCAAGGCTTTTCTTGTGTTCTTAGGTACCTAAGAAACAGCGCTCCTAGACTGCAACCATATATACGAGCATCTAGTGAGGGAACAGTTCTGCGCATGTGTGAATTTGGTCCAAACAGTGTTTGTTTATACTGGCTGCCTATTTCCCTTTGGCCTTTCTTTCCACTGTGATACTTAAGCTCACCTGCTGTTTAACTTAATAGAGGCAGGTGCTACTGCTGGATAGGCAGCTTGGCTCTGGGTGCTGAGGAGAACTGGCACTCTTGAGTGATCTGTGTCTCTTTCCACGCAGTCCCTCCAACACATGGGTTTCCTGCTCTGTTGGTGATCTTTGTCGTCCTGCTGCTTACTTGCCTCTGTATCATTGTGCTGTGAGTTCTGGGTTTTCTTCTTTCCTGTCTAAGCCCACTTCTGTAAAATTTGGTGGGCCAAAGAGATGTGTGGCTGGGCATTAAGTGAGGGCAGGGTCCCAAGAAATGACAGTGGCTGTGCAACCAGTTAGCACAGATAATTGGGGGTGGGGGGTGCCTAGGGAATGCCTCCACTACGGGATCATATATCTGCACCACCAGTTCTCTACTTTCCTGGCTTCTGGGACTAGAGTGCACCAAACAGGTATTGCTTTCATTCCACCTTTGCCCTTCCTCTGAATACAGCCCCCTTGCATAGTTTCCCCACATGCCTTTCTACAATTTGATTATTATCACTTTTCAGTAACCACCACCTGATCCTGGCCAAGATACCCCAACCAGCATATCCTAACCCAGGGGTCAGCAACCTTTTTCAGCCATGGGCCGGTCCACCGTCCCTCAGACCATGTGGTTGGCCGGACTATATTTTGAAAATAATAATAATGAATGAATTCCTATGCCCCACAAATAACCCAGAGATGCATTTTAAATAAAAGCACACACTCCACTCATGTAAAAACACGCTGATTCCCAGACTGTCCGCGGGCTGGATTGAGAAGGCGATTGGGCTGCACCCGGTCCACGGGCCTTGGGTTGCCTACCCCTGCCCTAACCCAACAGAGTTCTTGGGCAAGGGGGATGTTACCACTTTCCTATGAATCTGGCTTCCATATTCCTTATATGTGTCCCTCCCTGTATTTTGCTCATGGGGTTCTGGGCAACCAGAGCTGTATGGGAGGGGTGCCTACTAAGATCCACATGCCTTATGGTAATAAAGATTCCCTGTCTCTGTGCAGCTGCTGCTGGTACTTCCGCCGTAGAAGGAAGAAGAAACAGGATTCTTTTCCTAAAGGTGATGGCGAGACCAAGCAGGAAAAAGAAGTCACAGTCCTTGCTGTTCCGGACTCCCCAAAAGATGACTCTCCCCTGTTGCCTTCTATCACTTTGGAGAATCCTGACAAAGATGACTCTCCCCTGTTGCCTTCTCCCACTTTGGAGAATGCTGAAAAAGATGACTCTCCCTTGTTGCCTTCTATTACTTTGGAGAATCCTGACAAAGATGACTCTCCCCTGTTTCCTTCTCCCACTTTGGAGAATCCTGACCAAGAAGGTGTCATGTTTCCAACTCCTCCCAATCCAGAGGAAGAGCCAGGTGGGGCTATTTTGCCGCCCCTTTTTGAGCTAGAAGAGCAGCCTGTTATTGAAAATGTTGTGTTCCCATCATCCTCACCTGTCTCAGATTTTGAAAGTACATGACTCCCAGTAAATTCATCTCCAACAAACAGACCTGCTTCACGTGTTCTTAAAGGTTGCTGATAATACTAACCACTTGTTCCCTTGCTCAAGGTCTGGGCCCTACAAGGCCTCCTATTTTCTTGAGTTGGGTTCTGCATCTAGAAGATCATGGGAGAACGGAAAACTTCTTCATCACTAGCCATAACCCACTGCACCCCAGTCTCCTAACAAAATCAGTGTTGGAAGTGAGCGGCCTGAAAGGAGACTGAGCTAATCTTTAATTTCTAGAGGGCATGGAGGGTTATGCTCAGACTGGGCAAGCAACTGCAGTGAAGCGGCTGAAGGCTCTAACCTAACAGCACCACAAATGAAGCAGCAAATCCTGCAGTGATTGTTTTGTGCTTCTGGCTATTACCCAACCGAGACGATGTCAATATGTGGTGGCAGCACTGTGGGCTGACCTTTATGAATGGAAGTTGAAAAACCAAGCCAGTTCATTTTGACTGAAACGTCAAAAACAGCAGACTCAAACTCCTCTCCTCCTAGCTACCAAAGGCCTGAACAGATACACGGCTCCTTTATTATTTATGGAGGTGAATTTGGAGACAATTCAAAAGCCTCAGGGCCACTACTGAGAAGGCCCTGCTCCATTCCACAGCAGTCCTGTTGAGCATTAGATACACGGGGGGGCGGGAGGGCTTTCCTGATCATCTTAATAGGTGAGGGAGCTCATATGTGGAAGAGCACTCTCTGAAATATTCTAGAGCCTTTCCCTTGTCATTCCGTCCTGTAGTTAAATAACAGATTTATGATTGGGGATTGCCTGCCTATAGGGAGAGCAGCCACGGTTCTAACTTTTACAACTGTTCAACTGTGTGGTGGGGTTTCTACCTCTTATAAGAACATCTCAGAGTGCCCACAAGTTTTCAGATATTTACAGCTCCCATGGAATGGGTAAATTGGCTTAAAGTCAAATGCATCTACTCAATGCAATCTGATTAAGCAGATGTCAAGTCAATTCATTTTCTGTAGGTCACACGCAGAAGAAATCTGTTACAATGCACAATACAAAACAGAAGCAAAGCCTGAAAATTGCCACTGTTTCCCCACTGTTTTGTGATTTCCCAGAGCCTTGTAACCCCAACTCTAGGTATCTCCTCCCCACTTGTATTCCTTAGCAAATACCTGTTATCATTCTAGCTCCCCTGTTACTAGTTTTCACTATGATCTGGGTATGCTCTCTGGGCTCATCCCTATGTTTTCGTATTTGTTCAGCATAAACAAAGCAGTTCCATTTTATATTGGTTGATATAAAACATAATCTCAGATCAAAGGAGTTCAAAACCTTGCGCATTATGTACTGGGACGTATGTGGGTTTAGCTGAGGTAATCAATTTCAGGCACCGGCAAAGCAAATCAAGAGAAAATGCCAAGCCTCAAGATGGAGAGATACTGTACTCCTCATCAAGTGACATGAAGACATCTTCAGGTGAATGCATCAAGCAATCTGAAATGCTACTCGACTGAATGGTACTTGGCGTTAATGGTGCACACACTCCAGGCAGTTAAGGCGTTACCCAACACAGCCCCAATTGGGAGCTTACAAATGAGAAAAGTCACGTTGAAGGTAGACACGTACACGTGAACTGGAGTTTTAAGAGTACTCTTTTTACACTTGTATCATTGCTAACCAGATTGCTCAAAAGTGTGCCCCAGAGTTTTTTGTGGGACTCACTGTCTTAACCCAGAAATTATCTTCAGGGCACCTTGGAGGTCTCCTGCCCCTTGGACCTTTTGTTGGCAACAATATTTTTTATTATTTTTATGGTAGCAATAATTTGAAGCACACCCCTCTCCTTCCTCCCCTAAAGAGTCCTGGGAACCATAGTTCAAGGGTGCTGCGAATTGTAGCGCTGTGAGGTTTAAACTACAGTTTCTAGAATTCTTTGGAGGAAGTCATTTGGGGTTGGGAATCTTGGAGGTAAAAAAACTACTGGGGGAGGGGGGGTAATAAATGGCCCACAGGTTTCCACCCCTGCCTTAGATCATTTGAAAATGAAATGAAAGCAATTGTGCAATCCATTGCGGCAAGAGATTATTAATTTAAAACATATTAATGTTTCAAAGCAAGGACTCATTAGTGCTTTCCATTAGGGAGCAAGTTTAAAAATAATAATCCATGCCATCAATATCAAGCTAACACAAGTCAGTTCTGTTTTCTAAAGGCTGATGCAAAAGATCTGTCTTGTGGCCACGATGGACAGTGGGGGAGACTCACAATGTGACAGCTTCAATACTTATAAGCTGTACATCTGAAAGATATGGTTGGCTTGGATCACTTCAGAGAGGCTGTTTTCAATGTTACATCCATGACAAATTTAAACTGCTCTTTCCTTTAGTGTGGGTTGAATAAAGCCCAATTCAGAATTACTATAGCTTGGGAAGACGGCTGTTTTTGAATGCTAAGGTGTCCCAATGGGCCTGCCCACCTGGTTCCAAATACTACTTCAAAATGGCCTTGAAGTGGCATAGGATGAAGCCCACCAAGCAGGTAATTTTGCTTCAAGCCCAAGTGGAGGCACACAGGTAAGGCAATAGTGACATCTTGTGGCTGTGACCATTCAAGTCTGACCTTGGTTTGGTACATAGTTCACTGCGGAAGATTGCCCTTTGTGAACTGAATGGATGAAGTTAATTCTGTTGTCTCTCCATATGCAGGACAACCACAGTGTTGGGGCTGCCCATGCCTGTTCTCCGCTGCAAAATGCAGATTGACATTGCAGAGACAGCAGTGCATATGTGTTGTACAAAGGCAGTATTAATGGAAGTTTGTCTCCCTGGAGACATTGCTTCAACTACAGGACTCAAATCCTTTTCATGGGAAGCCTATGGACTCCATGCAAGACTCTTACCTATTCATTTATTTATTTTCAGCTGTTTCCTGTGCATGTGTGTGTGCATAACTGGCATCACACACACACACACACACACACACACACACACACACACACACAGCTCACATTTCTTTGCAGCATAAGCTTATCAACAGAGCCTCCCTTTGCAGGAGTAGTCTACCCCTCCAACAACATGTTTCATTCCTATCAGTTTCCTTACTGCTCTTCACATGTAGACACAGGCAGAGACAAAGGAGGAGCTGTGCTGTATCCTTTTATTCCAAATAGCATACAGCTCCCTGCCCTACCTCTCTTGGTGAGTCAGAAAAAAAGCCAGCTGCACATTCAGTTCCATAAATTATATGTACACACAGAGAGATGCACGCTCAGGGGAGGAAAGTTTGGGGTGCGGGTGGGGAAATCAGCAAGTACCTTTAAAAGAATACATTGCATGCCAGTTTATTTGTCTCAAAAGGTATCATTTTTGGCATCATTGTTAAGTTATTGGGTGCAAAAATAATAACAACGCAGGGGTGTATGCATATATATATTTATCTAACTTGTGTAGGTGTTTGGTATGTGATGCCTATGTTGGGCATCAGCTGCTGTATTCCTAAATAAGTAAGAAGTGGGGAGGGAATGCAGTTAGTTGCTTCCTAAAAATTGAGATGATAGGGCCATGGGATTTCCACCCAAGAAGGGAACGGAAAAAGGCAGCTACCCAGACAGAAGAGGGGCAATTGGAGGACATTCTGCACTCATGCTGCACAGTCTACTCTGCCATCTCACTCTGCTGCATGCACAACCTTGGGCTCCTCTTCATTCCAGGGATAGAGCGCTGGCTCCAGGGGCATTGCTAGTAGCTACTTAAAGGACTTGGGGCACAGGCCCAAGACACATTTTTTAAAAAATAACATTCACATGTTAATTTATATGTTTAGACACTACCGGGCAAATTAAGATGATTAGTACTTTGCTTTAGTATATATACACACACACATATATATGTATAACTGGGGTTCAGGCCCACTGTCCTACCCTCTTACAAAGAGGTGGGGGAACTGTTTGGCTTCGAGCAGGACAGGTTAACTTTGACAGGTGGATGGAATTTGAGACAACTCATCTGTCAGTTGCATGGTGTCATTATGACATCACATGGTTGATGGGGGGGGTGTTGGGTTGATGGGGGGGATGCTGGCAAGGGGTGTTGCCAGCCCTATGCTTGCTGCGTTGGGAAGAGCCTAACACCCCACCCCAAGTCAGGCTCAGTGCCAGTTGCTCTCTCCTACTGATCATTTGTTCAGCCTACTCACCAAATGTTTGGCTTTGGGTGCTTGGTTGACTCAAGTACCACTATGGGGCTTTCTTTTCTTTTTTGCATTTTACTTTTCTAGGAGAAGAAACCGAGCACACCTGTAGTTAGGCTGAATCTGACAGGCTCTGCTATTTCCCCCAAAGCTGACTGAGTTTCTGGGCAGCCATGATAAATACAGCCCCCATCTGCCAGCTCCTGATAAAGAGCTCACAGAATGTCTTGCTAATGGGAAAGAGGATAAATGGGCCTGAACTGAGGCTCCATTTCAGACAAAATGCCTGATATTAATCTTGTCAACAAGGATAAGAAGGGAGGCAGGTTAACTGAGTGCATTGCTGGCAGACAATCAAGCAGCAGTAGTGTTTTGCACCACTGTTTGCTGTTCTGAGCGCAGCCGGTGCTTAGATGTTAAACAAAATTCTCAGTTTTGGTAATATGATGATGACCCAGGCATTGGCCAACAACAGGGATGCAGAGGGCTCAGTAGATGACAATTTCATAATTGGAATCACAGATCCCCGAGATTCAGCTTTTAAGTTTGCCAACTTCTTTGATGGGCTGCTGTCTCCCTAACACAGGGACGGGCCACCTATGGCCTAACTCCCACCAGCCCTCGGCATTACTGGTAACTATGATGGCTGGGGCTGAAGGAAGTTGGAGTCCAACCACATCCACAGGGCCACAGGTTCCCCATCCCTCCTTTGAGAGCAGTTTGATGTGCAGATAGCAGCAGGTACTATTGATTTCTTTCTCCCAATGAAAGCCTTCCCTGCTGATCAAGTGGCTGTCGAAAGCACACGAGCAAGCAAAGCTGTTTTATCTGGCCAGCTGGCAACCCGATCAGCACCCTCAGTATTGGAGAGCGGCTCATTGAGGGCCTGAGTGGAATCATCAGTGAGGTCCCCCAAAGGAAAGTGGTGAAGTACATACAGCTCCATGGAGAAGTTGCTGTTGATTTCAGCACAGCAAGACAGATCCCATGTTGCACCGAGGTTGGTACAAAAGAAACCTGAGTTGCTGGGATTGTTACAGTAGCTCACTGGAAAAATATGCATGTGAAGTGACCAAGGCCCCTGGTAATGACTATGTTAAAATACAGTCTGCATCAGATTCAGCTGGATCGTGCACATCTAATATTAGGTTGAATTCAATGGCAGTTTTGTGGTAATAGAAAACACTTCTGCTTATGCAAGGCAGGAAAAACACCAAAGAACCATAAAACCCTCTCCAACCTGCCAACCACCCAGCTTATATCACCGTGTTGAAGTGTTGGTTATGATAGGACTTTGTGTGGTCTCACCTGCTCCTGAACTGGGCAAGAGTGGGCTTTCACAACTGTTTGTGTAGGTGTAGCAGCAGCATCTCCCTGCCCCCCAAAATGGTGTATAGGATTGCTCAGTTAAAGTCTCATTTAGTTCAACAGGAATGGTAAGCGTGTGCTTAAAATATCTTCCATTACAAATCTCTTCCACTGAAATCAGCGGGACTTTAAAATGTAGCTGCTGGGTGATGCAATGGTTGCAAGCTCATAGCCTCATTTTTGTTGCTAAAAGTGATGCCAGTTGTGAAAACAAATACTTTACAGCATGAAACACAGCAGCAAAGAAAGCCATTTATATGCATATGACAGTAATGCTATTTTTCACAAGGCCCCGAGGTGAGGCAAGAATAGATTTCTGTCTTAACCAAGGGTGTGCAAGGTTAAGGAAGGCTCAGAAAGAAGGGGGTGGAGGGCTTGGAAGTAGACTTGTTATTTTTAGAATCTCACGTCTCTAAGCTTCAGGATCTATCAGTGCAAACCGTGCTAGAGGCCAGATTTATTATTATTAACATGACCCACGCGATAAAGAATCCTGACTTATCAGCAGTTCTCCAATCCACATTTCCTGCTTAGGGTCAAACTGCACACATTATGTAGGAGGAGATAAGCTCTCTCAGTGTTTTGCAGTGCTAAAAAAACAGCTGCAGGGGATGGGGTGGTGGTGGTCTGAACTGCATGAGAGCAGTGGAGTGGGGAAGAGAGGAGAACATTTTCCCCAGTGCCATTTTCCTGATCGAAATCCCACCCCCAGTTGCTATTTGCCACTTTTGAACCTATGTAGATTCCCTGCCAGGCAAATAGCAGCCTAAGGAGTGAGGGGAGACATTCAGATAGTGGGAAATGGTGTTGCTGGAAAGGGTTAAGACCCTTCCTGCTCTCATCATAGGAAGCTGCCCTACACCATGGCAGACCATTGGTTCATCTAGATCAGTAGTATTTATACTGATGGGCAAAAGCTCTCCAGAGTTTCAGACAGGGATTTTTCCCTATCCTACCAGGGCTGAAGATGCCAGAGATAAAATCTCAGACTTTTTGAAGACAAAACAGGTGCTCTGCCACTGAGCTATGGACCACTCAGTCCTTTCCTCCTGCAACTACTTTTAAGTGAAAATAAAAACTTGGGGAGATGTAGCCTGTGTTAACATGTAGCGTCATCCTCGAATGTGGGTCAAACTTTGGCATTCAAAATCAACCAGCTCCAAGCAGGGTCGACAACTCTTTCTGTGGTACTTCCTATATCTTTATCAGCTGCGAAACAAGTTGGTCAGCTGGACTTTTTATGAAACATACCTGCAGTGATGAAGGTTCACAATCAATCAGCAGCTGACAGTCTGGACCGGTCTAGCTGTAGTGGCTGCAGTTCTGTGTGTTTAATCGGGAACCACCACCTGACCCTCACAATATAGAAATAAGGGTGGCAAAGGGTGTGGTTTTAAAAAGCAAAATAGGCATGTGTGTGTGTGTATATATATATAAAAAAGGAAAAAAAAGGCGGACATTCAGCCCTTGTATATCAACGGGGAACGGGTGGAGAGGGTGGCGGAATTCAGGTTTTTGGGAGTAACTATCGATCAGGGCATGACTTGGAGCGCAAATACCACTGCTCTGGTGGAGAAGGCCCAGCAGAGAATTTATTTCCTCAGACTTTTAAAGAAGAACAATCTGAGTGAGAGACTGCTGGTGTCCTTCTACCGAGGCTCCATAGAGAGCATTCTTACATACTGTATTTGTGCTTGGTTCTCCAGTTGTACAGCTAGGGAGAGGAAGGTGCTCCAGAAGGTCATAACCACAGCCCAAAGGATTATTGGTCATCCTCTCCCATCTTTGGAAGAACTGTACGGTTCCCGTTGTCTTAGGAAAGCAAACAACATCCTGCAGGATTCATCTCACCCGGGACACAGTCTGTTTGCACTACTGCCTTCTGGCAGGAGATATAGAAACATCAAGTCAAGGACAAATAGACTGAAAAACAGTTTCTATCCAAGAGCTGTGGCCTTTTTGAATGCTGTAACTCGATAGTGTGACCTGGGAGTTTGATGGGTGTTGGTGTGGGTGTGGCTGGAATGTGGTTTGTTTGGTTGTTGTTGTTGTTTTGCTTTTGTTGTTTTTAAGGGATGGCATCCAATTTCGTTGCACTTGTGCAATGTTGCACTTGTGTAATGACAATAAAGAATCTATTCTATTCTATTCTATTCTATTCTATTCTATTCTATTCTATTCTATTCTATTCTATTCTATTCTATTCTATTCTATATATATATATATATATGAATAAAGAATAGAGTGGCCATGTATGCATCAGTGGAAAAGAGGAAATGCAAAAAAGAGGACAGATATGTATGTGAAATTTGCATAGGTTTATAGATGCAAGCTTAGAAACAGAATTGAAACAGAAATCTCACCATGGAGGGGAAGACTGCGACCAAGTGACCTGTGTGCCTGCTCAGTCTCTTGTTCAGGTGCTAATGTTGATGGGCAACTTCAAGGACTTCTCAGGAGTCCTTCTCATGGCTCTTTAAAACAGAATTGAAGGAGTAAAAGTCTTTCAAAAAAGAAGTAGAGCACATGACCACCATCCTCCCTCGCCCATGTCTTGTCTCCCAGTTTTTATCTGCCACTGTGAGCAGAGTTATGTTTCTGTAGTGGGGCTCAAATCTGCTCTGCAGGGTCCTCAGTGTTCTGGAGTAGATTTGGAAGGGTGAATAGGGGGTGCAGAGAGGAAGAGAGGGTTGTTCTGTTGTGCAAATGCATGTCTGCTACATGAGTGGAATAGCAGCATACCACCCAGAGGGTTTGTGCAGATTATGTGTACAAGGTCAAGGTCAAGGACCCGTGGACAATTAAGACCAGTCAAAGGTGACTAAGGGGTGCGGTGCTCATCTCGCTTTTCAGGCAGAGGGAGCCAGCATTTGTCCACAGACAGCTTCCCGGGTCATGTGGCCAGCATAACTAAACCACTTTTGGCGCAATGGGACACTGTGACCAGAGTGCACAGAAACACTGTTTACCTTCCTCCCACAGTGGTACCCGTTTATTTACTTGCACTAGTATGCTTTTGAACTGCTAGGTTGGCAGAAGCTGGGACAGCTGTCACATGGATTCGAACCGCCGACCTTCCACTTGGTGAGCCCAAGAGGCTCAGTGGTTTAGACCACAGCGCCACCTGCTGTGTACAGAAGAGGGGTGCTGTTGCCTTCCACCCCCTTCCTCAGAGTACACACAATAAAAATTATGAGCACAACCTTTGGGCAAGTATGTGGCAACTTTTCACTCTCTCTATCACTGCACCTGCATGCTAAAAAAAGCTTTACCTGTTGAATTCCTGCTTTTTATGCATATATTAATGGCATAGGAGCCCTGCCAGAAAGAGTTGGCAACCACATTCTAGAGAAGAGCTAGAGCAGAGTTAGTCGATAATAGGCTCTTGCCAAGAAATGCCAGCATTCCTTACTCCCGCACAGGAGTTTTTATCCTGCTAGTTTATTGTCAAATGATATTAACTGTACAGCAAATGGAAGGATTAAATGAGATAGGAGGTAATTGCAATGATATTAGATATGACATTATCTATCCACCAGGTGGTGTTTTACTCTCAGTCGGGATATACCAACTATTTTTCTGTTTGAGCCTTCTAATATGTTGCTATTTTTTTTAGTCTGGCTGATAAATTTCATCAGGAATACGGACAGCATCAATGGGAAAGGAATTTCATTCTCATTTAGAAAAGCCTAACCCAGATGGCTGGGAAGTAGCCACAAATCTCTAAATGTGCCTACAGATCACTACAATTTGCTTGCACCAGAGTCCATCAGGAAAGGTGGTGGGGTCTTTAGATAATGGTCTCTGCTGCCACACTGCTATCTTTCCATTCTATTTCATTTTGACAGACACCTCATATGTACACAAGTCTAAGCTACCTCTGGTTGAGGGGTTGATGTGTCATGGGTGTCACTGGTAACAGTAAGCAGGGTTTGACAAAAGACACACACACACAAAACCAAGTGTCTAATACAATGCCTTTCACAATGTGAAATCCTGGCTTAGCCACACTGAAAATGTGAGCCAGCTTATCTTTCTTCTGTTGATTTCCACAGAGCAAGATGCTTTTAAAGAAAGCAGAGCAGGCTAGTCTGTTCTGGGTTCCTGCCCCCCCCCCCCGGTCAGGTGACAGCTCATGTGCTTTGAACAAAAGAAGTGATTTCACACTTTGACTTCTGAGTGAAGATGGCGACAAATAAGACTGCTTGCCCTTGAGTGCTGTGGTCTGTTCTAGTTTAATTTGTTTTTCTCTTGAACAATTTTAAATGCTTAAAGTCAGTTGGCTCAGCAATTAATGCTAATTGTTTCATGTAGGCAAGGTGCATACAGTGGTACCTTGGGTTACAAACACCTTGGGTTACAAATACTTTGGCTTACAGACTCCACTAACCCGGAAGTATTGCCTTGGGTTAAGAACGTTATCTCAGGATGAGAACAGAAATTGTGTGGTGGTGGGAGGCCCCTTTAGCTAAAGAGGTACCTCAGGTTAAGAATGGTTTCAGCTTAAGAACGGACCTCTGGAACGAATTAAGTTCGTAACCAGAAGTACCACTGTATCTGTTTTACTTCTATGTGGGCTTAAAAGCCATATATTTTCACTGGAGGACAGGAGCTGGAAGAGCAGCTGTTTTGGCTCAGCGTTTTTAACTGATAAGAAACACTTAGAAGACCATATCGACCAAAGGATACTCAGCACATTTAACAGTTCTTAACATGGTTATTACAAGAGCACAGACCTGCAGTACTTCAGAACTCCATTGCCAAATTTAGTCCAAAAATCTATGCTGGACTATTGTGACTCGGCAAGGGAGGCAGAGGTAAAAGCAATGACAAACCTAGACAACATCTTAAAAAGTAGAGACATCACCTTACCAACAAAGGTCCGTATAGTTAAAGCTATGGTTTTCCCAGTAGTGATGTATGGAAGTGAGAGCTGGACCATCAAGAAGGCTGATCGCCGAAGAATTGATGCTTTTGAATTATGGTGCTGGAGGAGACTCTTGAGAGTCCCATGGACTGCAAGAAGATCAAACCTATCCATTCTGAAGGAAATCAGCCCCAAGTGCTCACTGGAAGGACAGATCGTGAAGCTGAGGCTCCAATACTTTGGCCACCTCATGAGAAGAGAAGACTCCTTGGAAAAGACCCTGATGTTGGAGGGCACGAGGAGAAGGGGACAACAGAGGACGAGATGGTTGGACAGTGTTCTCAAAGCTACCAGCATGAGTTTGACCAAACTGCGGGAGGCAGTGGAAGACAGGAGTGCCTGGCGTACTCTAGTACACGGGGTCACGAAGAGTCAGACATGACTAAACGACTAAACAACAACAATAACATGGACAGTAATGGGGCTGGAAAAGCCTTAACCCAAGTGAGAGGTTTTGCTACATATTCCTCTAATGAAAGCTTAGCTAACTGGCCAATTCATCTGGACATGTTAGGCACTGATAGATATGCTCCAAGGCAATCTCACCTTCTTCCATATAATGAAACCTCAGCTAGGTGTAATAGCAATCTTGATGTGATAGACTCAGCCACAACACAGACTGAAACTTATTCACTGTGGGAACTTTTGCATGACCAATGTCTCCTGTCTAGACAAACAGCAAAGGGAATCTTTAGCAGAATTATCACACTGGAAAAGGAAGTTTTGGATTTGAATGCCATAACTGGTACACTGGTCAGGATAGTGGAGACAGAAATTCTGACTGTAGCCCCACAGATAAGACCTATCAGCAAAGAAACTGAGGTTAGTGATGGTGTGAAGGTACATCAATACAGGGATGGGTCTGAGTACACCAAGTCCCTATCACATCCAGCAATCAAACAATTAAATGGCATATATCAAGATTGGAAGTTGAACTCAGAAACCTGCTTTTACACCAATATGAATGCTCAAGAGATGGAGGAGTCATTTTCCATTCTCAATTTAACCTTTTCTGATCCAAGGCTGCTGATAGTGGATGAGTATGCTGATAACCCACTTGCTATGTTCTAATTCCACTGTTGGGGGCAGTATACTTCTGAATACAACTTGCTGGAAACTGCAGCAGGGGAAAGTACCTCAGATCCTCATATCCTGCTTGTGGCTTCTGATTGGCATCTGGTTGGCCACTGTGAAAACAGAATGCTGGACTGGACGGACCACTGGGTTGATCCAACAAATTATTCTTATATTCTTAAAAAGATAAAGGACCCCTGAGAGTTAAGTCCAGTTGCAGACGACTCTGGGGTTGCGGCGCTCATCTTGCTTTACTGGCCGAGAGAGCCAGCGTTTGTCCGCAGACAGTTTTTCCGGGTCATGTGGCCAGCATGACTAAGCCGATTCTGGCGCAACAGAACACCAAAACCAGAGCAGTGCTCAGAAACGTCGTTTACCTTCCTGCTGGAGCGGCACCTATTTATCTACTTGCACTTTTTGGCGTGCTTTCAAACAGCTAGGTTGGCAGATTTCAGGCACCATTACCACTTCTAAAAAATAAGAGAACCCAAAACATTATACTGCTTTTACTCTCTGCTGCTGGAATTTTTATGTTGTTATATATATATTTTTTTGCTTTTTTATGTCTTATAGTTGTATTTTAAATATTTTTATTAGTACCCCAAACCTGCTATATTAGTATAGCAAACAGTGAAACAACTGCTCAGAGCATACACACAAACATAAAAGCAAGCCCATCACACCACACACACACACATTATAACTTTCCTTCAAAAACCATTCTCTCTTAATAGTTGCTACACTACAATATGTGAATCCATATTATTCTAATTTTGAGTTCAAGTGCTCCTGCTTCAGCACCAGCCCATAGGAACTTTCCCAGGCTCCATGGGAAATTATTTGTTACTATGACCATTTCTGTAGCCAAACAATTATTGGACAGACCCCCAGTCTGCTATTCAGAGGGAGCAAAACAGGAATAAGCTGCCTATCCATTTTTAATAAAACCACTTAATCTTGCATATGGATATGGCATTAACCTAATTGTTCTTTCTGTCCTTTGATGATTAGGAATAATGAAGAAAGGTTATTCTTATTCCTAATCAGCCAGCGTTTCTGTACTAACTGTAATGATGTGAAATACTTGTGGGCTAAAGTGCCATTAAACTTCAGCAGTGAGCAAACTTTTGAACCCAGTTCCTTCACTATATACCATGAACATCAAATGTTTTTATGAGTTGTTCTAGCACTTTCTATCATGGGACTTCTCCTTAAGATATAATTCTTCTCTAGAAGATTCCTCTATAAACTGAATTATTTTTAATTCATCTTACAAATGTGTGGTTCTGAGGAACAAATCTCTTCTAATCTGATTTGCTTTTATGTCAGCAACTGCTATCACAGAACATGATACTCACAGGAGGCCATTATTGGCTCCAAACAACTTTTAGACAAGTTGAAAGGGGATGCTGAAGATGTGCAGTAGAAATGTCGAGCCAGCAAACTATTCTAATCATAAATTACTCAGTCAAGTTTCCCATATTTGGGGAACTTGCAGGGGTCAGTGCACCCAGAGTGCAATGGATGAGCCTCACCCTGGGAAAACTCCACTTTAATGAGTAGTGCGAAGTTTTAGGGGTGCTGCTAACCCAGGTTTGGTTTTCTTTTGGAAGTCACTGGAGATAAAATATTTACATTTACAGTGTTTACAAATGTACAAGTTGAGCAGAGTTGGAGAGATGCAGCTTAAACATTCAAAACAGATAGGCTTGAAGTCCACTGGTCCTACACAAGAGCTCTATGGAGACTGCCAGAAACCTGTGATCCATACAGATATTAAACTCAGCTCTCTGTCCCTTCACTTCTTTCCAACCCAAACTGCTGTCTGTCCTGTATAGACAGGCACCTGGATTACTGTGCCCTTTGCTGGGAAGGAGTGCCCTGCCTTGATTTGTCAAGGGCCTGGCATTGTTTCTCTGGAGATGGTGGAAGTGGCTGGTGCAATGCTAGAGTCGGGAGCCTCCGTAGGCTCTTCAGATTTTGTGTCAGGGGGTCTTCATTGGAGGAGAAGTTGTCCTGGCTCAGACCTGAGTCAGGCATGACAAAGAGGAAGACCTGCCCCCTTCTCTTCTCAGTTTTTCCTACTCAGAACATTCCTAAAATGATCCTACTTCAAGAAGTAGCTGGCGAAACATTTCATTTCCATGGCAACATATTGATTGTAGTTAATCTAACAAAAGGATGTGCCCTGCCAGATCTGGCCCATGAACCATGTCCTGTACCACTCCAGAGACTCACAACAATGTGTACAGTGGTATGACAACTTCACACAGAAAGCTATGGCTTGGTATGCCTTCTCTATCTCATCGTAGAACTGGAGCACATAGATTGGCACAATGGATGAAGAAGGGGATGTAAGTAATTTTTGGCTCAGTGCTTCTGTGTGGCTATGGAAGGATCTCTTTTTGTCACCTAACATGGCAGAAAGTCTTCTGAATGATTTCTTGAGCTGGTGTGAATCAGCATCGCTCAGCTGATTTCAGTGAAGTGACACAAATAGATACCATCTTGGGATATGGCCCTCTTTGTTTTGAACAGCAGATATCTGTAAGTGACTCCTTTGACATTTCGGTTGCTGCAAGGCATACAGAAAACAGAACAAGAGCAAGTTTATAGGTTGTCACATGACTCTCCTGCTGTTTTAAGAAATATGTAGGACACACATACTCCAAGGAGGTGTTATCCTCAATTTAAAGTTGGCAAGTTACTGGTCTTCCCTTTGTGATACTTTCATTCTTAGACAGTTCTTCACTGAGTTCTATACTTGGTTTATTCATGATGTCTCATCATTGATAGACCAGAAAACATTCCACCTCTCTTTCAGTCCTGAAGCTGAAAACATCAGGTGGAATTGAAAGAAGAGACAAGAACAAAAGAGATGGAAACTGCAGCCGCTGAAGCAACTGAACACTTGACAGGTGTGGTAGCTGCAGGTGAATGGTTGTGACTACCTGTCTATGCAATTGACCTATATGTGTTCAGTTAAGTTAAGGCGATTAATAAGACAAATTTGAAGGTTGGATCAGGGGAGAAGGCTAAATAAATTCAGTGAGAGAAGGACACAAAGCAACAAACTTAACTTCCCCCCTCATTTTTCTAGTCTTAAACTCATTCCCCACATTTCCATATTTGATTGCAATTGTTTTCTTTTAATCAGTGTTATGAATTTATTCTAATGTACACATTTTTGCATGCAGTTTTGCCCTACATAATACAGTTTGGACTGTTATGTTCACTAATATATGCATTTCTGTGCATACTTTACCATATAATATGCCTTTTTTTTGTATGGATTACTTGACAGGGGAACGGCATTGAAAAATTCAGAGAACTATGAATTTTGAAGGACTGCTGTGTTTTGGTGTGTGTATTGTTTCCAAAGTGTGAATTGCATAGGCTCAAAGGCAAACTAAACTGAATTCTACCTCCATCTCTATCCACATCCCACAAGAGACTGTTTACTCACCTCACTCAGTTCCTGTTTGCACTGGCTCAGTCTCTCCATCAGACCCGTGTTTCATTGGATAACCACTCTCCCATTGATTCTGAACAGAGGAGAGGTGCAAAGAGGTAGCATGGCAGTGGCTGAAGCAGGTCTTTCCCCCATTGGTGGTGTGGCCAATGTGGTGTGTGTGTGTGTGTGTGTGTGTGTGTGTGTGTGTGTAATTTCCTTTTCAGCTGTTTTGGATGTGGCAGCCATTTTGTGCTATGCCATGCCCCCATTGTTTTTTACAGGCCGTCAACAGTGCAAACCCCCACACTGCACTTCCACTCAAAGCAGGAGTTCAGCAGCAGCAGAGTGATGGTGGCATCCCTCTGCAGGCAGTGGTTGGCAGAAGCCTGCTGGGGGCTGGCAGGGCTGTGTGGAGGGTACCTCTGCCCAATTCAAGCCCCAGTGCCCCTGGCTGTGGCAAAGGGGATTTGGGTTCCTCGGCTGATTAAGCACCTTGTCCATATTCAAAATTGAGACATCCAGCTCAGGCTCTTTCATACATACAAGCTGATGCCCAGTTAGAGAGAAAGTACTTAGAACTGATGCATGGTTGCAACATATTGGCATTTGGCTGGGCAGTGGAGCCTGTGCTAGGGGCTGGGTCTGTCTGTCTTAACAATGTGTGGCATTTAAAGAGGCACACTGCCATAGACAGGGATCTCATCTCAGTGCAGAAGTCATGCTCTTCCCATGCAGATGCAAACCTAACTGCGACCTGGGTAAATGCAACATGAAGGAATGAGAAAGCATCATGCTCATCAGGATTTTGTAGGCAGTCACTAACTTTGTTATTATTAGCTTTTTGAAAGGAGGACAGGCCACCAGACTTGAGGGGAGAGGACTAACAGCTAATCTTTTCACTTAACTTTCTCTCCCATGTGCTGTAAGTGCTGTTTTTGTATTATTTCAGTCTTTATAGTCTTTGATATGCATACATAATTCACCATACCAGCTACATAAATCTGAATTTCTTTTTCTCTGCCAATTCCCAGGGGCAATGGTTACAAGAAGAAAACAAGAGTGAAGTCAACTGGGAGGATTTGATGTGTTTTCTCTCTCTTGAGCTCCAGGAAGTCTTCTTCCTGCGGAAGACACTTAAGTGGAAGTAAGGATTCTTTACCGCAACACAATTAATATGGGAGATCCTCTGATCCATGATCAGATCTCCCAACATTTTTGTGTGAGGATGGGCAATTTAAACTGGGCCTGCGCTGCTTGGATATAAATTTTAACATTCTGCCTCCAGTGTCTTGTCCCCAGTTTAAATCACACTCAAAGGTGCTATTAACCATGGTGGCAGAGAAAGACAGGGACTTGTATGATAGCTGTCTCTTGGAGAGAGGAATGATCTAAATAATAAAAAACAGTATGGAGAAAGACCAGGCAGGGTTAACTCTTCTTCCCCCAATACCATGGTACCAAACCAAATTCTCCCTACTGCACCTGCTTTTAACCAAAGACATCAGGATATGCAATTATATGAACATCTCAGCTTGTCTCCTAGGCTTAGGAATGGCCACAGCCTGCATCTCACACTCTCCTCTGCATACAATACTGCGACAGGGTCACATCACATCTGCACAAAGAGAGGATATATTTAGATCATGAGTGTAAAAATTTGAAACAATGCAGTTTTCAGAAAGCAGAATGGGAACAAGAGGACTAAAACAGACAGCATCATTATTTTCAGATATACCACTGTGTCAAATCAATCCAATGTTTGGTGATATATGACTAATAGGATTTCCAGAAGGAGAAACATAAAATGGGGGATGTCTGTCTTTGATAACAACTCAGGCATAGGAAGGAAATGAGTGGCCTCAAAACATTAAACACTGAATAAATGATTGTGGAAAGCAGCACAGAAGGTCTAATGCAAGATGTGGGGAAGGAAGAATAGTCTGGATTGTGTATGACCTCCTAATATGGCTTTAATTCCCAGAGAAAATGGTTAAATAAAAATGTTTGTGTCGTTGTTCCAAATTCATTATTGAAGTTTGATCTGTTTCCCTGCTTCTTCCTTCCTTAATTGGCTAATGCATGCATGACTCTTGGAAATTAAGTTCTACAATTAAGGCCACATTTTTTGTTGACAATCTAGGTGTAACTCTTTCCTGCCTAGGCAAAATAAATATTTATGACCTTCCCCATTACATTTTCCTCAGTCTGATGGTTTCTTTGATAGTGATAAGTTTCTGATAATGCGATGAGAGGGAATGTTTCTGGCACTTCTTAGTAATGACATCAATCATCACACCCTCTGAGGTTGTTGAAAAGACTATGGGAAAATGAATAGTACAGGGTACAAAGTGTTGAAATTTGGATCAGTGATTGTTTGGCCCAACCGACCGATGGCTTTATCTGTGCTGGGAGAAAACTCGGTTTCTGCACTGAGGGCCAGCATGAGGGAAGATCACATGCATCTGTATTTCACATGCTACAAAGCTTCCAGAAGTGAGCTGGCAGTATGGCACAATAAAAAGGGGTTGAATTATGGTCTGGATATGTGGTGAAGAGAACTGTGAGCCCCTGTTGAAACTGAAAAACTATCTGCTCACCAAGGCAGGTATGTCAACTGAATGCCTAAGATGTACCAACAGATCTTTGCCTACCCCCTAGTATGATCTAGCTTCAGCTACCCTGAGGATGCAACTCTGGGGTGGGGGCAGGCAGGAAGCTTGAATGGGGAAGGGAAAATTGTCAAATCTTGTGTGGAATCCCATCAGATTTTGAGTGATCCTCTGTTTCAGCATCCCCAGCGCCCCACCCTATATTGTTTACATCCCACCTCCCAACTTGTGTAAGTTCAGGATAGCCTCCCTATCTCTCAGGCTTGCAACTAGAAATTTTGTGGAGGTGAGGAGGTAGTGAAAGGCAGGATCACTCCAAGATACTTTGCAGCCTGAGGTGGAGCAGCAAATGTGACTCCCTTGCTCCACCCACTCCAGCCAAAATGCACAGTACCTAAGGCTGGTCCAATTACTTTGGAACCTGACGCAGAGCAGAAGCCCTGGGAGGTGTCATCCTTGGTGATGGGCCCCAGCACATATCATCTTCAGCCATGGATGTGATACGAGGCCTGACGATTTATCCTCACATACTACCCCCTCCCATTGTGGCAGGACCATAGGATTACCTTTCCTGTTAGTTGTGATGCTTTCAATTGGTTTGTTAATGGGTTAAAATCTCTATACTGTCTTGTTACAGATGATAAGTTTAATTTTGCTAAATAATACAGGCAAATCAATTACAATTTGGAAAATCATCTTCAACGTGTAGCCTGAAACAAACTATCCACATTGTTTACAACATCAGCTGCATGGAACACGTTTATGAAGCAGCACTGATTAAGATTCAATTAAAATTCACATTCAAAATCTGCAAATAATAATGTGATCCACTGAATTAATTGACTGTTTGCAGCCCTGAAGGTTATAAAAAGCTAGGGCAGACTGTCAACTAGATCAATTGATTCATTAATGACAAAGATTTAGCCAACAAATTAACCCACTTTGGCCTGCTTAGGATTTACTGCTCTTTAATGTATGCTCCCTTGGCCAATAAAGCGCGATGAGCGCTGCAACCCCAGAGTCGTCCGTGGCTGGACCTAACGGTCAGGGGTCCCTTTACCCTTTACCTTTAATATATGGATATACAGTGGTACCTCGGGTTACATACGCTTCATTCAGGTTACAAATGCTTCAGGTTACAGACTCCACTAACCCAGAAATAGTGCTTCAGGTTAAGAACTTTGCTTCAGGATGAGAACAGAAATCGTGCCCTGGTGGCGCGGCAGCAGCAGGAGGCCCCATTAGCTAAAGTAGTGCTTCAGGTTAAGAACAGTTTCAGGTTAAGAACGGACCTCTGGAACGAATTAAGTACTTAACCCGAGGTACCACTGTAGACTTGATTTTGATCATTGTTTTCATTCTTTTTGAGTCATCTGGGCAATAAAGTTTTGGGCTTTCTTTTTTTGTTTTGTTACTTGTGCCCAATTAGAGTTTATGTTTCTCTTTACAGAGGCAAATCTTTTAAAACCACTTCTTTTTTTTTTTTTAAATATTTTTTTATTGCGTTTCTTTTCATAATTTTTGCATTCCAAACAATACAGAATAAATCAAATACAAGAAACAATTTTTTGATTTTTTTTAACAAAAGAAAAAGAAAAAAAACCATTTTACTTCCCCACACCTTCCAAATCTGCATTCTTTGTAATATCAATGTCAGCAATTTGTTACCTTATTTCAAACCTTGTTACAACTTTCAATTATTATGTATCCGTATTCAATGTATTGTATCTCAAATTTGATACCTTTAAAATAAACATAATATGTTTGGTTCACTTTGTCCTCTTTTCTCTTTTATCACTTATTTTGCCATCTGCTTAATCATATTTGCTAAAGCATAACATTTCCAGTAACATGCACTATCTTAGGGTTCATACAACTTATAATATTTTTGCAAGTAGTCTTTAAATTTTTTCCAGTCCGCCTCAACCGATTCCTCATCCAAATCTCGGATTCTGCCGGTCATTTCAGCTAACTCCATGTAGTCCATCAACTGCGTCTGCCATTCCTCCAACGTGGGTAAATCTTGTGTCTTCCAGTTCTTTGCGATGAGTATTCTTGCTGCTGTGCTGGCATACATAAACAACGTTCTGTCTTTCTTTGACACTTTCTGGTCCACCATGCCCAGCAGGAAGGCCTCTGGTTTCTTAGGGAAGGTATACCTAAATACCTTTTAAAACCACTTCTTATGGTTTCTGTCCATATTTTAAGAAAACTTGTTGATTCCACGAGACTCAGTTTTTTAAATGTATGAGACAGGACACATTTATTTCTATCATCGGTTTCCCTGGCTATCCCCAAAACCTATAATACCCTAATGTGTAAAGCCTGCTACGACCAGATAGTTGTTCATAGTGAAATCTTATATATGACTGAAACCTCTCAGTTTTCAAGGGGTGTTCCAGAACATCACTTCCATAGAACATAATTGATCTCTCCAATTTCTAGTTTGAATCTTAGCACATCAACATAAATGTAAACTGAATCCATCCTCAGTCACTACTATGCCATGTAACTTAGGAGTTGCACTGGCATAGGGGATTTAGTGACAATCACAGTTCTGTCTTGTTCAATTAGTGTAAACTGAGGACAGAATTGCATTATTTCTTGGCTGCAATTCTGCTTCTTATTATCACTAAAAATGTCTTAAACACCCCCCCTCCCAGTACATTCTTTTTAATCAGTTGCTCTCTAGAGCTTTCTCATCATGCTTCTGCAAACCAAGACTGGATGATACACATCTCTATTATGATGCTCATTGATCTAATAAATTAAAGGTTGCAAAGATTTTTGAATAATGGATAAAATTGTTCTAAGAGACAAAGCCCGTATTCTCCTTGCCTTTCACTAAGAAGAGAATAATTTTATTTCAAAGCCACAGTCTATTCTCATGTGCCATCTGAATGTCCTTGATAATGACATGAAAGATGTTGAAAGCACACTGAATCATCTGCTGTTAGGCATGGCTGTCTAACGATGATAGCAGGTTGGTGCTTTATACAAGAAACTGAAGCATACAACTGCTCTTGCAAAGCAGCAGCAGCAAAAGAGGAAACTTGATGTGCAATCCTGCAGCTGCTGTTTCAGATTTCATGAGTTCCTGGTAGCCCATCTCTGGAATCGATGCCCAATAGGAAAGTCTATGAGAAGAACAAGCAAAATTCCCCTTTCCTTTCCTTTTATACGCCATTCTTACATATGAGTACCACTCATAACATACTTTCCTTAACTATACATGCAATAATGCATTTCCAAAAGTGTTTAAAGCAAGCTTCACTGGAGAATTATCCTGCCCCTGTGAGAGATTCCCCACAGTCTGTTTAAAATTAGACCCTTCCTTTGTGGCTGTAGCTTTCTCCAGAACTGAGTAGATTCACACCCACTACACAGAAAAAATAATGTGAAAATAATGACACAATTTATCTGCTGAATTTGTTGCCCATCTTACCTGTCATTTACAAAAGAATTCTGTCACCTTTTCATCTGGGCATAAAAGAATGATTCCCGAACAATGCCCTTTTTGAATGTGCACTGATATTGTGGTCCAAGCAGCACTGTAATAATATTTCAAAAGATTTGTGTGACCATTGCTTCAAGTTCAGCATAATGTATTTCAGCTTTATGTGAGGTGTTCCACATTTGTACGAACCTTTCAACTAGTGCAAAGCTGCGGATTAGAGATTCCCTTTGCTTTGCAAACATGATCTTGTATCTTATGATAAAATAATGACATGTAACAGGAGCTCTGCAGACTTACTGCATATCCTTTGTTGCTATTGTAATAGTCCTATAATATGATCTCCATTATGTGGAAATATGAATTAACATTGTTTGCCCAGCATAATCCCATACTGTAATCATACTTTTAGAATATTAAAATGGATCTCCTTGTACTCTGAGTTGTAACTTTCTATATATCTAAAGAGATGAATGGGATTTAGCTAGGCTGCTCCCATCAATGTCAATGGAGTCATCTAGCTAAATAACACTGTGTAATTTGAGAGGGGGGGAGAAGCTGATATTGTTCAGTCAACAAATCTCATTGTTCAGGGGTAAAGTATTATGGTTACTGTTATAGCCTTAGGATGATCTCCCTCTTAGACTAGATAAAAGGTTGGAAACATCTAGTTTTTAAAATTGTAAATATTATTGAGCATACAGAAAAGCTATTTTTCATAATGTTTTGAAATTGTTTATTTTGTAATTGATGCCTCTAGCAACAATACACTGACAGTTACATTTTGCTCATTCTGCTTTGCTACATAATGTATGGTATATAGTTACTTTTGTGTGCTTAACACCACTGGCACAGGGAGAGGGGCCAGGGCCGGAAGAGGGTCAGCGATCGACCGCAATCTACCAAAACCTTGCAGGGATCGACCAGTAGATTGCGATCGACATGTTGGACATCCTTGCTATACATCCACACTTGAGTGTATGTCTGACTTTGCTCAATTGGACTTACTTCCAGGTAAGTGTTTATAGGATTGTAGTTTAAAGAGTTTCTATTTGACTAGCCCAGAAAACGACTACTCCTGCATAGAGAGAAACAGAAACAAGACTGAAAAAACGCAATAATGCAATATTCATATTCGGTATAAGAAACTAGGACACACAAATTAAGGAAGAGATTAAGCCTCTTATTCAGTGACTAAGTGCATGAAGCTGTGTCTTTGCATTAGCCAGGAAACCACTGTGCGAACACATATTGCCTTCCATCTTAATGGGGGGAGGGGGCGAGAAGAATGGGGCCTTCTACCTTCCGGTCTGGCTTGACTGGGACCTGATTTCTACTGTTGTCAAGATGGACGGACCATCTCTCCAAAGGATGAGGGCATGTCCACATGGGAGTTTCTTCATATGTGGCACCAGAGGAGGTGGGAGGACAAGCAACCCCCAGGCAACTAACTGCCTGCCCCCTGTAGGACTTTTTGTGAGATTTTACATTGTGACTCCAACACTTTCCAGCAGAGATCCTACTGTGAACCTGGAGTCCATTGTGGTTTTCTGATCATCTGACCCATGCAGTGATAGATCAGACAAGTTCAAAATAGTTGAAAGTTTCATTAATCTAGAGCTACAACAGACCAAAGAATCAGAAATACAGTACAAAGGAAACATAAAAATACACAGCAATTATGAACACATATAAAGCCCATTTTTGCCAGCTTACTCATCCCATCTTGCTGAGTTTTGTCCTTCTCATCTATCCTTTCTCTTGTGCCTGCTTAGGTTCTCTCTCATTAGTTCCTTCATCCCAGGTCTTCTCCCCTCACCACCCCTGCACTTATGCAAGTCCTTCTTCCTCTAGTGCCTCCTGTCTGTCTCCACCTAACCACAGTCTTTTATTTCCTTTTTCTGCCACCATTCAAATTGGGGTGTTTCCTTCTGACTGGCTCCCTAAATATTTTAGTCTTCCCCTTGGTAATAACCTTGTTCCATTCTTTGCCTTGCTGTTCCAGACAGCTAAGCAAATTTGGTTCCCTAAAATTATTACCTGTCTTGACCCTGGGTTCTTCATTGCTAGACATTTGTTCATGTTCATCAACTTTCTATTTAAAAATCTTGCCCAAGCATTCTCTGTGTGCTAAGCGCTTGCTTATTCTGCTGCTTGTAGCAATGAATCCTGTAATAAAGCCTCGTGATTCCACGTTCCCATAATTTCGAGTCCCCTTGATTTTTTCTAAACTCAGAGAACAATTTGTTGGCTATATAAATATGTATAAATATCCACATGCTGTTCTGGTCTTACACCCCCACCAGATTCTTTCCCTTTTCATTTAAAAGTCTAATACATGGGACAAAGCTTGCACTTACAGAAATGAACTTTGCCCCCTACCTCATCACCCACTGAGCTTCCTATGGGCACCCCTGGCATCTTTGTATGCAGAAAAAAAAATGTGTGAAGCACATTGAGGTGTAGAGTGACTGCTTGGGGAAATAATTCACCACACAGAAAATGGGGGAAAAGTATTATACTGTAATAACATTAGGTAGTGAAGAAAAAGGTAAAGGTAAAGGAGCCCTGGACAGTTAAGTTCATTCGAATCTGACTATAGTGGTACCTCGGGTTAAGAACTTAATTTGTTCTGGAGGTCCATTCTTAACCTGAAGCTGTTCTTAACCTGAGGCATGCTTTCGCTAATGGGGCCTCTCACTGCTGCTGCGCCACTGGCACACGATTTCCGTTCTTATCCTGGGGCAAAGTTCTTAACCTGGAGCAACCACTTCCTGGTTAGCGGAGTTTGTAACCCGAAGCATCTGTAACCTGTGGTACCACTGTATGGGGTTGCAGCGCTCATCTCACTTCAGGTTGAGGAAGCGGGTGTTTGTCCACAGACAGCTTTCCAGATCATGTGGCCAGAATGACTAAACTGCTTCTGGCACAATGCAACACTGTGACAGAAACCAGAGCGCACGGAAACACCGTTTACCTTTCCGCTGCAGCGGTACCTATTTATCTACTTGCACTGGTGTGCTTTTGAACTGCTAGGTTGTCAGAAGCTGGGGCAACACCAAAGTCACTTAGTTCTAAGGGGTGGTTCCTATGCTGTAGTAGTATTAGTAGTAACAGCAGCAGCAGCAGCAGTAGTAGCAATTTATTTGTGTAAGAGTACACTGGTACAACTGAAATGACTAAATGTGCATGTTACATGATGACATGTATGTGTATTGCATCAGGTAGGCATGACCAGCTGCACCTTACTGCTCCATGTATGCATGAAGTAGAATATAAGTAGCTGCTGTATACCAATGCAGACTATTAGTCCACTAGTCCAGTGTTTCCCAACCTTTTTTGGGCAAAGGCACACTTGTTTCATGAAAAAAATCTCGAGGCACACCACCATTAGAAAATGTTTTAAAAATTAACTCTGTGCCTATATTGACTACCGTATTTTTCGCCCTATAGGACGCACCGGCCCATAGGACGCACCTAGATTTTGGGGGGGAAATAAAGGGAAAAAAATTATTCCCCCCCCCAGACGCGGGGCTGGGGCGGGAGAAGCCCGAGCTTCCCCCGACCCCAGCCCCCAGAATGGGAGCCAGAGTGGCTCCCGGAGCTTGCGGGACTGGGGGTGGGGGAAGCCCAAGCTTCCCCCGCCCCCAGCCCCCAGAAAGGGTCCGAGAGCGATGGCAAAGGTGAGCGCACCTTCGCCATCACTCCCAGAGCTTGCGGGGCTGGAGGTGGGGGAAGCCCGAGCTTCCCCCGCCCCCAGCCCCCAGAAAGGGTCCGAGAGCGATGGCGAAGGTGAGCGCACCTTTGCCATTGCTCCCGGAGCTTGCAGGAGCTGGGGGTGGTGGAAGCCCGAGCTTCCCCCGCCCCCAGCCGCCAGAGTAGGTCAGAGAGCGATGGCGAAGGTGTGCGCACCTTCGGCATCGCTCTGGGACCTTGCGCGGGCTGGGGGCGGGGGAAGCCGGAGCTTCTCCCGTCCCCAGCCCCCAGAGCGGGTCGGAGAGCGATGGCGAAGGTGCGCGCACCTTCCGCATCGCTCTGGGACCTTGCGCGGGCTGGGGGCGGGGGAAGCCAGAGCTTCTCCCGTCCCCAGCCCCCCGAACGGGTCGGAGAGCGATGGCGAAGGTGCGCGCACCTTCGCCATCGCTCTGGGACCTTGCACGGGCTGGGGGCGGGGGAAGCCGGAGCTTCTCCCGTCCCCAGCCCCCAGAGCGGGTCGGAGAGCGATGGCGAAGGTGCGCGAACCTTCGCCATCGCTCTGGGACCTTGCGCGGGCTGGGGGCGGGGGAAGCCGGAGCTTCTCCCGTCCCCAGCCCCCAGAGCAGGTCGGAGAGCGATGGCGAAGGTGCGCGCACCTTCCGCATCGCTCTGGGACCTTGCGCGGGCTGGGGGCGGGGGAAGCCGGAGCTTCTCCCGTCCCCAGCCCCCAGAGCAGGTCGGAGAGCGATGGCGAAGGTGCGCGCACCTTCGCCATCGCTCTGGGACCTTGCGCGAGCTGGGGGCGGGGGAAGCCGGAGCTTCTCCCGTCCCCAGCCCCCAGAGCAGGTCGGAGAGCGATGGCGAAGGTGCGCGCACCTTCGCCATCGCTCTGGGACCTTGCGCGGGCTGGGGGCGGGGGAAGCCGGAGCTTCTCCCGTCCCCAGCCCCCCGAACGGGTCGGAGAGAGATGGCGAAGGTGCTCGCAGCTTTGGCATCGCTCTGGGAGCTTGCGCGGCTGGGGGGATAGCTTCCTTAAGCCTGGAGAGCAAGAGGGGTCGGTGCGCACCGACCCCTCTCGCTCTCCAGGCTTCAGCGAAAGCCTGCATTCGCGGCGATGGGATGTGGGAGGGAGCTCGCTCGCCACCCCGCGTGTGCTCGCCGCCGCCGCCCCGCCTCTCGCCGCCCGACTCGCCCGCCTCCCTACCACGGCACACTAGGCAACGTCTCACGGCACACTAGTGTGCCGCGGAACACCGGTTGGGAAACACTGCACTAGTCTACCCTGACTGGCTTCAACTCTCCAGGGTTTCAGAAAGTAATCTGCCAGAGATTGAACCTTGGACTTTTTGCATGCAAAGCATGCAGCCTATCACTGAGCTATTGCACTTCCCTCACATGTTCTTAGCCAAATATTATTATTATTTATTGAATTTATATACTGCCCTATACCTGGAGGTCTCAGGGCAGTTCTCAGAACAAAAATATGATAGTGTACACAACTGAATTAATGCATACACTTTGAATCTATATATTAAATAGCACAGACAGCTCGACTGCACAGCAGCAAGTGGTTAAAACCTTAATTTTAATTTCTGTACTGGCCATTTACATAGGGAGTGCCAACATTTACATCCCTACGAACAGAGGAAAGACATGAATGTACCCGGTTAATAACTTTCCTTCATTAGAGATTTTAAATTAGAGATTTATGACCATCGATCCTGCAGATTTCTTACTTTGAGAGGGGTGGCCAGCATGGTCTCTGAGGTCTCAGACTTAACCGTGATTGTATTATTCAAACCCAATTTCAGTGGCTGATACGTCTTTGAAGATTTGGAATTCCAGCAAGGTCTAGTGAGTAAGTTTAGCAGCTATGGGATAAGAGGAGAGATCCATTTATGTTTCTGTAACTGATTATGGAACAGGAATGAGAGGAGGAATGAGCAGACATTCTTCCAATGGAGGGATGTTGAAAGTGGTATTGGGGGATTGGTACTGGAGGCTGTGCTTTTTAATTAGTTTATAAATGCTCTAGATTTTTTAAATTAAAAAACCTTTTATTTCAGTTTTGAAATATGAATTAAAAAAAAAACCCAGAACAACAATACAGAGCAGTCATAAATGATTTACTGTTAGGGGTGAGTGGTGAGATAGCCAGATTTGGTGATGATAGCAAATTGTTCAGAACAAAAAGGAAGTGCGAGGAGATCCAAAATGATCTCTCTAAATTGGCTGAATGGGAATTAAAATAGCAAATGTAATTTGATGTATGCAAGTGTAAAGTGATGCACGCTTGGTCAAAATATCTTAATTTCACATATATGCTAGTGAGTCTCATTCTCAGGAATAAGATTGTGGGGCCATAGTGGATAGCTCAAAGAAGATGCTGACCCATGTGTTGTTGTTGTTGTTGACATCTCAAGAGACAACTACATGTGCCTCAGGGCGTGAACTCAAACTGCTGTGTTTGCAGCCCTCAAGTGACCTTCCTGGGGCAGTGTGTGTGGAGGTCCTGGCCTGCCCAGATAACAAGACTTCCCTCTGGCCCAAAGGAAAGCAGAACGATACATTTGGCATGAGCTTGGCTGAAGGAGTTGCTGGAGGGAAATGTACAAGGCACCATCCAACCATCTTAGGGACTCCACTCCAGATTTGTGTAGGGTTTACTCCTTAGCCTTTTCTTCTCTCAAAGATGTCCCCCAAGGCAGAGGAGGTTTAGGACCAGAGTTTTCCTTCTCCTAAGCTGTGAAAAAAGCCGATTCCATGTTAGCAGGGATCATTAGGAAAGGGAATTAAAATAGAACTGTCTATGGTGTGACCACTCTCTGAATACAAATCTATGGTGTGACCACTCTCTGAATACTGTGTACAGTTCTGGGTGCCGTACCTCAAAATGGGTATTGTAGCTCTGGAAAAGTTTCAGAAAACGACGACCAAAATGATCCAACTCCTCTATGAGGAAAGGTTACATTTCTGGCTTTTTAGTTTAAAGAAAAGGTAAGCGGTAATATGATAGAGGTGTACAAGGTTATGCATTGTGTGGAAAAGGAGAAATCTTTCTCCCCCTCTCATACTAGAACCTGGGACCATCAAATGAAGCCCAATGTTGGAAGATTCAGGCTAGGCAAAAGAAAGTACTTCACACAACATCTGGTTAAACCATGGCACTCACTCCCACTAGTCACTTTGGTTACCTTCTATTTCCACTGTTGGAAGCAGTAGAAGAAGAAGAAGAAGAGTTTGGATTTGATATCCCGCTTTATCACTACCCGAAGGAGTCTCAAAACGGCTAACATTCTCCTTTCCCTTCCTCCCCCACAACAAACACTCTGTGAGGTGAGTGGGGCTGAGAGACTTCAGAGAAGTGTGACTGGCCCAAGGTCACCCAGCAGCTGCATGTGGAGGAGCGGAGACGCGAACCCGGTTCCCCAGATTACGAGTCTATCGCTCTTAACCACTACACCACACTGGCTCTCAGTATGCCTCTGAATCCCAGTTGCTAGAAATATCAAGTGTGGAGAATGCTATTGCAGTAAGCTCCTGCTTGTGTGCTTCCAACAGGTATCTGGCTGGTCGTTGTGAGAACAGGATGCTGGACTATGTGGGCCTTTGGTCTGAACTAGAGGGTCTCTTCTTATGTAAATGAATAAATGTATCTGGGATAGCAGCATGCAGACAGGACCAGCCCCACTGCACAAACAACACCAGACATTGCTTTTTGGGGGGGATAATGACAAAGGGAATGGATAAGCATTTGCCAGGTGAAGGCAAGCAGTACAAGGAGAACCAGGTCACCTCTGCACCACATGGCTTCGCCCAAAGTGTAGTTTGTCAAGGGTGCTGGGAATTATAGCTCTGCAAGGGGTGGAATGCCACCCCCAGATTCGTTTGGGGGAAGCCATGTACTTTAAATGCATGGTGTGGATGTGAGCCCAGAGTGCTTTGAGCGAGGGGTCCAGAGAGCGCGGCTCCTTGTGGCCCTGGAAGTGAGCCCCTCGCATCACTGCAGAAGACGCGCCCTGCACCAGGAGGAGCCGCATCTCTCACCAAGCTTGCACAGTGGCCGGCGGGATCCGGAGCAGCACAGGGTTGCCCGCTGCAACAACAACCCCGGGGCAGCAAACTGGCTGGCGTCAACAACACAGCCAAGCGCACGCCCGAGCCCCTGCTCCTCACGTTACGAGAAAGCCATTCTTCCCTATGTTCCAGCAGTAAACCTTGACGTTATTTCAGAGCCCAGGCGTGTGCGCGCGTGTGTTTTTTTTGGGAAATGCTCCTGAGGAGGCCGATGCGCGGGAACCTGCCTCTTGAAAGTAAGCCTCGTAGCGCTGACGGGGAGTTTACTCCAAGGTTAAGCGCGCGATGCAGCGGCTTTGCAGCCGCGGGGAGGGCGAGGCGCTCTTGCAAACTTCCCCCCGCGCGTAACGTGTTGCTCGCTGGCAGCGTCCAGCAGCCGAGTGCGCGCTGTCTCTCTCTCGCTGTTGTTGTTGCTGCAGCAGCAGCAGCTCTGGGCTCTCACAGGTGGGGGAAGCGGGGAGACCCCTCCCTCGTTCCAGAAGCGTCCGCTCCCCTCGCCCTCCTCCTCGGCGCTCTGGCGGGAGGGCGACGGCGTGGGCGGCGACGGCGCGGAGCGAGTGACTGAGGAGGGCGAGAGGCGGCGTCCGGGCTGGGGGCGGATTTTTTGAGCCGCGTCGGGCGGGCACCTCAGAGCGACGGCGGCGGCGGCGGCGGGTGCAGCCAGGAGGGTCACTCTGGCGCTCTGCCTGAGGTGTCGCTTGGTCGGCCGGGGAGGCAGCCTCCCCTGGGCTCTGCCGCCACCTCCATGGACGAGCACCTGAGCCTGCTGCGCTCGCCGGCCGCCCTGTCCTCCGGCAGGCACCCGAGGGGCGGCAGCAGCGGCGGCGGCGGCGGCGCTGGCGTCGTCGTCGCGGGCGTCGTCGCCGTGGGCAGCAGCCACCACAACTTGGGCTACAGTGAGCAGTTCTTCCCCGAAGACGCGCTCTCGGGGCCCGGGGAAGGGCAGGAAGACGACGAGGAGGGCGTCGAGGAGGACGTGGGCGACGGGGAGCTGGAGGGGGGCATGACCGTGGTGGGGGGAGAGGACCCTCTGCTCGAGGAGACCCAGCACCCCCATGCCCTGCTGGGAGGGGAGCGCTACGACCACCCCTCCATGGCCCACACCCTGCCTCCCCCTGGGCATCACCAGGTGGGCAGCGGGGGGGACGCCGGGGAGCACGAGTGTTGCGAGCGGGTGGTGATCAACATCTCTGGGCTGCGCTTTGAGACCCAGCTCAAGACCCTCGCCCAGTTTCCCGAGACCCTGCTGGGGGACCCCCGCAAGAGGATGCGCTACTTTGACCCCCTCCGCAACGAGTATTTCTTTGACCGCAACCGACCCAGCTTCGATGCCATCCTATACTACTACCAGTCCGGAGGCCGCATCCGGCGCCCTGTCAACGTCCCCATTGACATCTTCTCGGAAGAAATCCGCTTCTACCAGTTGGGTGAGGAGGCCATGGAGAAATTCCGAGAAGATGAAGGTTTCATCCGTGAAGAGCAGAGACCTCTGCCCGAGAAGGAGTTCCAGCGCCAGGTGTGGCTCCTCTTTGAGTACCCGGAGAGCTCTGGACCAGCTCGGGGCATTGCGATTGTCTCAGTCTTAGTTATCCTCATCTCCATTGTCATTTTCTGCCTGGAAACCTTGCCTGAGTTCAGAGATGATCGTGACTATGACAGCACCACAGGGACATTTGGGACCAGTGGTGGACCTTTCGTGGCAGATATCTTCCCAAATTCCTCTTCTCCAGCAACCTCCATGGTGTCTTCTTTCACTGATCCTTTTTTTGTGGTGGAGACTCTGTGCATTATCTGGTTCTCCTTTGAGCTGCTTGTCCGTTTCTTTGCTTGTCCCAGCAAACCCACCTTCTCCAAGAACATTATGAACATAATTGACATTGTGGCTATTATTCCTTATTTCATCACCTTGGGCACTGAGCTGGCCGAGAGGCAGGGCAATGGTCAACAAGCGATGTCTTTGGCCATTCTCAGGGTCATCCGGTTAGTCAGAGTCTTCCGTATATTCAAGCTCTCTCGGCACTCCAAGGGGTTGCAGATCTTGGGGCAGACCCTCAAGGCCAGCATGAGGGAGCTGGGCTTGCTCATTTTCTTCCTCTTCATTGGAGTTATCCTCTTTTCCAGTGCTGTCTACTTTGCAGAGGCTGATGATCCCACGTCCAGCTTCAGCAGTATCCCTGATGCCTTTTGGTGGGCTGTAGTGACCATGACTACAGTGGGTTATGGTGACATGCACCCAGTCACTATTGGGGGCAAAATAGTAGGGTCTCTCTGTGCCATAGCTGGGGTGCTGACCATTGCCTTGCCTGTGCCCGTGATAGTCTCCAACTTTAACTACTTTTATCACCGAGAGACGGAAGGTGAAGAACAAGCCCAGTATATGCATGTAGGAAGCTGCCAGCATCTCTCCTCCACTGAGGAGCTGAGGAAAGCTCGGAGCAATTCCACTCTCAGCAAGTCAGAGTACATGGTGATAGAAGAGGGAGGCATCAGCAACAGTGCATTCAAACAGGCTGCCTTCAAAACAGGCAACTGTACAGCCACAAACAATCCAAACTGTGTGAATATTAAAAAGATCTTTACGGATGTTTAAAAGACACCTTTCAAGGATATATAAAAATATTACAGAAGGTCTCCGTAATCAGTATTGTGAGGAACATGCACCATCGTCATTCTTTGTGCTCTTGTTTAATACATGTACTTTTCTGATCCTTCTTTCTGAAGATGGGCATTTTTAGAAGGTAAAAAAACCAAACAACTAAGCAGATGTTAAGAAAGCAGATAGATAAGAGGATACAAAGAAGTCTGGGCTGCTTCTTCTAGAAACAGGTTTTTGTTCTGCGCTGTTTGTTGCTGGGCTTTGGGGGTTTTGCTGGGAAATTTAGCAAAGAGCAGCTCATTTGTTGATTTTCCTTTCCTTGAATGTGTGCGCTTGTTGGAATGAAAGTTATGAAGTGAAAGAAACGCGGATGCAAGTGTGTTGCAGTGAGTAGAAAATATAGGCACTGAAATTTCACAAAGCATCTCTGCCATCACGCTGCAAAATGATGCTCACATCATCTAATGCGTGTCATACGAGGGTACAGTTTTGCTTTTGTTAATGCCAGGTTAAAGCCTGTGTGCAGTCTGAATTTGCCCTAGGCATACGTATAATTGTTTTGATATAGCGAGGGGAAAGTCTTCCTTGTAAGTTTGGATTTCTTTGATCCACAGAACTACAGAATTGCTTCCTTGAATTCAAAATTCCAGCTGCACAATATAGTGGAAAATACTTCTTCCTACATCACAAGGTTGAACAATTGTCTAACTGGATCATATCCTGAGTGTTTGGCTTTCTGCATATCATGAAGTTTTAGGCTTCTGGTAAGTCACTGATGGGCTTTTCACAGTGACTGTAGCCTCAGTTGAAACCCATCGAAACCTTAGAAACAAAGGGGGCATTTCCATCCATTGCCAATGCATTTAAGATAAGCGGTTGCATCTATCACAAGAAGATTAAAGTGGCAAACACGCCTTGCAGCGGAAGTTACTAATTTGGACCTGAGTGATGCAGTTTCCATAGCAACTTTGGTTTCCTGGGAAACTCCCAAAGGTTGTCATGGCATCCATTCCCTCCCTCCCCCAGTCCTTTGCTGTTTCCATAGTAACCCTTCCAGATGGTTCGAACTTCTGTGGTTCCGCAGAAAAGCCGCTGCTCTGATCACACACACACACACCATTAATCCCTGAGAGATTTAGGTGTGGAAACTAGGCATTATTCTATATGCACCATTTTTAGATGTGCAGAATTCTAAAAGTTCTGGAGCCTATAGAAGAAGGGGAGAAAGGATGATATGGAATAGTTTTTGTTGTTCTGCACATCCTAAAAGAATCATAACATCTGTTCCATATAAAAGCAAGCTTCAAACCCTCCCTTACAATTTGGTGCCTGATAATTGAAAAGTCTATATATGCTACCTACAAAGCTGCATAGAAGATTTATAAAGATGACACCATCTCTGCTTCTTTTGATGAAATGATACATTAAATCATGGTGCATGACCTAGTTTTATGCAAAACACCCCTCCTGACACAAATGGCAGCTCCACTTTCAAAGCACGTATGGCACTGAAGAACAAGACCAAAAGCATTTATTACAGAAGGATGAAAATCTGGGGAAATAGATGCAGATGAACCCAAAAGTGTTGGGCTGAGAAATATTCAAATCATCTGGGGAATGTATACTCGTATACACACAACTGGGGCTGTGGAATATCAGACAGACACAGGTGAGCAGTTTGCTGCTGCAAGAAGTGTTATTCTTGCTTATGGTGTATAAAACATACCATCTTTGAATAATCAGACATTTCTAACCCCTTAGTTTTAAGATCAAGTCTCATTTTACTTCCTATTATTTTATTTTTTAAATGCTTAATTTCTGAAAGAGTTTTGTTTCCTGCATTTTTAGAATTGCAGTAAAGCTACCTGCTCCAAAGCATTTCTATTGATTTCAATCCAAGTGACTTCCAGAGTAAATATCAGGATATCTCTATATAGCTATTGGAATTCAGTATGTGTTGCAATATTAGCCACTAGTGCATTGCTTTCTGTAACTTGATTCCACTTCTCAAAATGAATCTATAGAGCTGCAAGTTAGTTAATCATGCCAGCTGTGAGGTCCTGATTCAGTGACTTTCAAGCCACCTTAAACCTTGGTAAAGCAAAATGTGTGGTAGATAATGCCTACAGACACCAGATATTCAGCCAATTTAATTTTTTAAAAATTGTTTTCAGCAAATATAGTAGCAATTGAATGGGGATACTTCTATTTGTGGCATGTGTGTACATTTTATAAGATTCAGAGCTCTACTAGCATACAATGTTATGCTTTTTGTATGAAACTATTATCTGTGTGTGGCGATCTTACTTGATCCCATTCAACATTCCCGTCTACTATTATTTTCAGCCACTAAATTCAGCACACTATGATAAATTTATTGGCCAAGCCCACAGTTATTTGTGGCACTATATGGAGCTGCAATTGAGCCTTGTAATTTTCACCAGCTGAGAACTGGGCTAATTAGCGTCGGGTGTAGAGCTGTGCCAGCGAAATCGGTCATAATAGTGTTGTCTGTGTGAATTTCAGCTTGCAAGTTTGTCTGGAGAGAAAGGATAAGAGGGAAGGGGGAGCACTATAGGAATATTGCTTTCTTCTTTTGCTTATTGGTTGAAATGGTTAAATCCTAATTTTGATGTGTGTGGAATATTATCACAAAGCAAGAACTCTTTGGCCAGGATCCAGAGAGTCACTTTGGGTGCATCCTAGGGCTTAGGCATGCCTAATGGGACTGTGAGATTTTCTCTGAGCAGCAGTCTTCTCTCTCTCTCCCCGCCCCATATCGTTCCCTCTATTTCAGTTGTTTAGGCATGAGTGCCATTGCTTTATGTAGCCAAAATGGCACCATCCATGAAAACACAGGAGCTATTACGGCACTTAGGGGAACCCAAAGGTTTACAAAAGTACAGTGGGTGGTATCCAGTCCAATCATTCCATTAGTGCAAGGATTTGTGCTTGTGCAACAGAGCTTCCCACCCCTCCCAGATCTCTGGGGCAGGGTTGAGGGAACCTCTAGAACACATCTGGGGATGGAGATGAGGGAATGTTCTGTTGCACGAGCAGAAATCCTATGTTGGATACAACCCAAATTTTGTTTTTGAGAAAAAGCTGTAAAGGTGGTGGTGATGGTGGGGAGAATATCCAAAACAGTCCAAGGACTAGAAGTGTGCAATGTGCATAGATTGTTGACTGTCAGTAGGTTGTTGTTGTTTAGTCGTTTAGTCGTGTCCGACTCTTTGTGACCCCATGGACCAGAGCACGTCAGTAGGTAGGCATAGGCAAACTCAGCCCTTTAGATGTTTTGGGACTACAACTCCCATTATCCCTAGCTAACAGGACCAGTGGTCAGGGATGATGGGAACTGTAGTCCCAAATCATCTGGAGGGCCGAGTTTGCCTATGCCTGGTCAGTAGGGATGAGGTGAGGGAGAAATGGAAAATCATGGAGGAAGGTAGGGCTGGAACAGTGAACAGGAGCTCTCCATGGTGCAACATTTCATTGCAAGTCCCATGCGCCCCAAACTACTTTGGAAATTTCTCCTTGGTTCCAAAAGAGGCCACGCAGCATGGGGAGATATGATTGGCAGAACTAATTGCATTGTTCTTTGGATCTAGGCCATTAAGATGAATAGGAACTCCCAGCTCTAGGAATAAGTGATGTGCATTATTCTCATTTTATGTTCAGGGTTTTTGCTTCACCCACAAGGTGAGAATGAGGACTTTGAGAAGATGACATTGCTTCAGTTTTTTTTACTTGCACCCAGAACATATGAATCCATGTATTCCAAAGGAAAGATCTATTACACAGAAGCCACACATATTGTAAGCATAGAGAAGGCTCTTACTTCAAAAGGAGATCCTTTGCATGTTTGTGTTGTTTTTTTAAAACTGTTTGTGATTATCAGGGTGAGAAATTCCAAGCTATTGTTTCTGGTGGACATCGAAAAGTCAGCCCAATGGTGACAGAGTATCACTGTCAATGATGGCCCTATTCCCAAATGAAAGGAGGGATCTTTTTAAAATAGTGCCACCTAAGTGGCTGTTTCTTCCTCTTTAGTAGCATACCTGCAAAGTACTGTATTACAAAGACCAATATTTTCAAGCCAGTTGGTCTGTTATTTTCCTGTTTGTTTAATGCTGATTTTACTATTAAATATATACCCTGCATTCTCAGCACAGTAGTGCTGAGCCACAGTAGTGGCAAAGGCAAAAAGATACTGAAACTGGGGCCCCATTTTTATAGCCATAAACTCCTTTCCTAGGTTACTGTTTCCCTGGGAAGAGGGCCAGGGGGCAATTTTGATTAGGAAAAGAGTATGGGGAAAATAGTTTAATATTCCATCCTTCCCTGTGCTGCTGCAAAGAAATTTGCAGCTCCCCACTCCACATGGCTGCATTTCAGTAAGAACAAAAATCAGATCGAATCATGGTCCTCCCACATAATGCACAGTTTGGCCTTTTGCCCCAGTCACTGAACACAGATCTCATGTATCAAAACTATAGCATGGATCTCCATCACTGTCTAGAGAACTAGGGACCAACAGGTGGGGACATATCACTGTGTCTTAATAGTTTTTGTTGTAAGTCAATCCAGGGGCTCCTTTTGGGGCCAAAAAGCAGTAAATAAATGATCCAATGAATGAAATGAATGGCACGAAATGAGCACTGTTCACAAACAACGCACACCCCAAAGTCAAGGATAACAAAGAAGATATGAAGGACTGATGAGCAACACTTGTCTTCTCAGAATTCCTCTGCCTTGGGACTCCAGATGCAAACTTCAACTCTAAGCCTGCAACCAGAGCTGCAAGGAAAAAGCACCCCATAAGAGGTAGGCAAGGTCAGGTGGTTGTTGGGGGTCACCAGGGAGGGGGGCATTATGTTTCATCATATGATGCCTACACTTCTTCTCCAACTCTCCCAATAAAAGTGATGGCCACCCATGGCCTCAAGAGTGTCTCCCATCAATCCCTGGGAAACTTTTAACTTTACAAGCTTCCCTTCACAGCAGACAGCTGTGGGACACAGGATAAATATACACAGTGTAGAAAGGGGACTTCTGTTTATTCCAGATGTTGGTGAGCTTCCACAAAGCACCAATGAGTGCAGTGGATAACATCCACCTTTGCTACTGAATGCTAGGCACTTATCTCTGTCTATTGCTGCAGCTGGCAAAACACTCATGATGTATTTTCTCCACTCCAGTACAGCCAGAGCATACGGAACAAAAGAAGCTGCAAACTGCTGACAAACATTCCAGTCCCTACAATGGACAGGTGAGCGTTCTTGCAATGGCTGCATTGTCTTCCCCTACAGGAGAAGCTTCCAAACATAGAGTGGGAGAGTGGCCTGCCAGTGGGAGAGTAGGAAGCTGAGGTGAGGCATGCAGGGTGAAATAGCATCTAGTGATAGCATCCTTTGTTGCTTCTGCTCACTCACCTAATGATAATGGCACTTAGTCACTGGACCTATCAGTTGCTGCTGATCCCCGTTATTCATTACCATCCCATACTTGTCTCCCTGTAGGCAACAAGGCAGCCGTTCCATATTCTGAGAGGCAAGGATGATTCCCATTCCTAGTATCATGCAGACCACAAACGGCACCTGCAGCAAGCAGCAGCAACAACAACTAGTTGAAGGCAGATATGCCTTTGTTGGGCTTCTGTCTTGGTGCCTACAGCTTTTCCATCAGGTGTGATAGCCCATAATGTAAACAGGGGTAGCCAGCATGAATAGTGATAAGGAAACCTGCATCTATTACTCTTCTTTCTCTTGCAGTTTTCAAGCATACAGAAATCCTGCAAGAACGCAAAGACAACAGCCTTGATTCTTCTGTGTTGCTGTCAGAACTTATACCTGCCACTGATATGGTTTAATAAAAGCTGGGATGTTGTGAAGCTGTGTTTCAGCTTTGTCTGTTTTCTCATGACGGTTGGCAGGTAGGGAACCATCACCCTCCAATTTTTGCTCTGCTCAGTTGTCTCCCAAGAGAGGCACACAAACTAGGCAAGGGAACAGTGAGTTCCTTGCTACAACAAGACAGTAGGACTGTGGATCAGCATCTTGCCTATAGCTTTGAAATAGAAGTACTAGTAATGGCGAATGGGTTGCCGCCTCTACCTGACTTTCTCTGTGATGAAAAACCTACCAACTGGGCTGCATGGAGAGAGGGAATGCAGGGGTGGCTGTGGGTCAAACTGATCACAAGGTTGCATGGCACACTAACCAACACATGCAGCAGTTGTCGAAATGAATATATTTCTGAATGGGATGAAGTAGGCCTGGCAAAATGAGAAGTGTTCTGGAGTATGAATGAAACTGAGAGAGAAACGATTGGTCTGTGCAAATGACATTAACTGGATATCTCATTGCTCTGTCTTGGTTTGTCTATGGTTCTTCCCAACCATTTCTCCTGGGATTCTGTAGCTAATAGTGACTCTGAAGGCTTTGGCATGCTGCATCTGTGCTTTTCCATTGGGTTATGGATGCACATAGTGCTCCTTTGGTCCACATGACTAGGAGCCTTCGTGTGCATTGGGGTGCTTGAGAGGAGTAAGTGGCATGTCATAGGAGACTACAAAGGGCCCTCCATAAGTTATTCTGTGCACACCTTTGGCTTGGTGGTCAAAGTGTAGCTTTGGGTTCTGGTCTTGTTGTTTTCCCTGTCTGCTGGCTAGACACATAAAATGTAGGCTGTGCCTGGTAAAGATCATATTCACATCTCTCTGAATTTTGGTTTGAGATCTCATTTTGTTTTCCCCTCTGTTTTGCTCCTTCCCAATGACCTGCTAAGCAGCTCACAATACTTTCTGCCATGGGTCTCCTGTTGTAGCATTCAACCTCTCCCCACTTTCCCCTGAAAAATGCTGTCTCTCCTCACATTCACAGCAATGCAAACACACTTTGTCTTGAATGGAGGCATTGATCCTCTCCATTGAGACTGAAACCTTCCTCCTGAGATCTCCTCTGGTTTCTTCATGCAGGTCTCCTATGCAGAGTGCCATGACAGCTTACGCAGGAGGAGTCACTGTGGTCTGCTTTTTATGTCTGATACTGAGCAGTGCAAAAGCTGTGTGCATACTGGTTTAGATGACATAATGAGGTCATTTGCTCATTTATTCATTTATTGTAGATACGTGCTGCCCTTCAGTTTACGAAACCTGGCCTAATTTCAGGAGGCACTTAAAGGACTCTGAAGATGATAATGACAGTTAGGCTTCTCTCTCTTTGTTCCCTCCATATGTTGTACCTCCACAACTCTTGTGACCCCTGACCATTAGGCATGCTGGCTGGGACTGATGGAAGTTGTTAGGTATCAAGGATAAGTACCACGTTGGGGAAGGCTACACAGTTGTCCTTATTGATGCTTTCTATCTATGCAAGGAACTATGCAACTTTCCATTAGCTCAGATTAAGGGTTCTGACAGAACTTTCAAAAGATGCTCATGTGTTATAGTCCCCAGATGGATGGAGTCTCTAGATTTGGTGTATGTGTCTGATGTAGTGCATATATGGCGCTACCAAGGGGCAATTGATATTGGAAACCGGTGAAGAAAATGAATGGGTGGTGGTTCTTAGGGTGTGTTTGGTCCAGCCTGTTTAGAATTTTATTTTTATAGAAAACTTGCAATTTGAGTGGTACCTGAAAAACAATAGAAAGCCATTGTAGGTGCTGAGACATTGACACAACCCAATGTTGCGTTTTATGCTAGTATATCCTGCTCTAGCTGAAATTTTCATAGTCATAAGGGGCAGCCCATCATAGATAACGTTACAGAGCCTTTGTTTGAGGTTACAGAAGCATGGCTAATTGTTGATGAGTGCCAAGTCAACATCTCATAGAAAGGTTCACAACCTTCTTGCCAGGTGAAATTGCTGGAAAGCTTGATGCATTTGATTGATGCAATGCTGTCTTAACAACCTTGCAAACAAATCAGAATGATTGATCAGTAAATAGCTGATGCCATTTAAACTTTGTGCAAACAAATCAGGATGAATGTTTAGGGTCATCTGGAAGCAACCCAAGTCTTCACATGATGGTGCCAAGTGGCTTTACATATGTGTATGAGCAGGAAGGGTCAAGATCAATCTTGTGTCCCCAGAGGGAAGTGATAAGGGAAATCCCCATAATCACCTGCTGGGACCTTGTTGAGAAGAACAAGTAGAACCAGTCAAGGATGGTCTCACTATATCAGGTGTGGGAAGTCTGTGTCCCTCCACATATTGTTAGACTACTACAACCATCATTCCTGATATTGGCTATGCTGGCTGGTGCTGATGGGAGTTGGAGTCCAACAACATCAGGAGGGCCACAGATTCCCCACCCTTGCACCAGATATTGTAGTTGCCCAGTATCCTGTGTTGAATAATATGAATATAGCAGAAAAATATTGCAGGATGAATAGAGTGCTACTGTTACCTGTATCAAACACTAGATAAAGATTGGTTCCTGAGCAAGGCTGCAAATGCCCTAGTCCAAGCTAAACAATCCAGAAATCTGATAGTATCCAGAAAAAGATGAAGTTGAAAACTAATTGTTCACTTGACATTATTCTACAAAAGGGGAAGGTTAAAAATGAGGCAGTAACTGGCTGGGGAAATTTGCATTTCGGTTTCGTTTATTGAGTAGAAGCCAGACAACTACAGGCCACCTGGCGTCCTTCCCTCCCTGAAAGGTGTATTAATATCCCCAGGCAGTTTCTACTAGGCAGGATGGGCATAGACCCAGGTCACAGGTGGTAACCTACATACTTTTAAATTCCCTGCACATCTCTGGGTGAAGCCAACTGATACCAATCCAAATCCAATGGACTAGGGTGAGCTTTGGATACATACTATGTAAATTCCATTCAGAATTACCTACCCTGAATATGCTTACCTATACCATTAAGGCTATCACGTTGGTCACTCCCCACCCTCGCCAGTGTTCAGACTCTGTAGTTAAATCTACATATATTCATAGTAAAGGCTTCATAGATTGGGAGCCAATGCACTCAGACGTGGCTAGGTTATTACATATGAAAAGAGATAATGAAGTGTAGCATAACTTGTTTCTCTCTGTGTCTAGTTGTAAGATTTCTGCTAATGACTCCTTTGGGGATCAGTATGAGGCCCTCTTTAGACATCTGCAGATTCTTCCTCTTGCTCTTTTGACCTTTGGTATTTTTCTCTCTGCAGATATTTAATAAAGAGTGGTAGATCTGCAAGGTCTGTATGACTAGATAATCAAATAAATTGTGACCTGCTTGTTTTCAATGAGATCATATGAGGACAATGTCAGTGCAGATTCATCCCTTGAGTCATCTTGCTCACCTTTCGCCATACATCCTGCTGGCAGCTTCACACATCTCCAGCTTGCTGCCAGTGCTATTAAATTGAAAGTACAAAAAAACGGTTAAAACAGGTACCTTAAGCATGGCTCCTGTTTGGCAGGCTGCACACGGTGGTGAAAATACGTTTAGATTTCAGAATTGGATGAGAACTGAATGCAAATCAGTCCCTGTTCTAAAGCGTTGTGCTGCCAGCAACCCTAAAACATTTCCATCTGGTGCTCCACCTTTTCTTTCATGGTGCAATGAAGTGGCGGTCTTGAGAGATGAATATGCATCCTGATTTTGCCTCAGGCAAAAGTTAAAACATTTCCATTTCAAGTATAAACCCCCAGCTGGCTAATACTGTTCCTTTTCTCTGTCTGTAATCCTGTGCACATGTATTTGGGAGTTGGCCCCTGCGACTTCAGTGGGTCTTACTTCTGTGCACAGACTTGGTCTGCACAAAGTGTTATACTGATAGCAAAAGGGGAAACCTTGCAATGGATTGTGGCTCTTTAAAAAAACATCCCTTATTTCTTATGTGACTATTTGATTAGACTTCGGTGAGCTTAATGCTGCTTTGCCACTAATTTTACCAATCCTTCTGTGATGGACATTTATGCACAATCCTTGGATTTTGGGTTCCAGTAAGCCCCGTAGTAACACACTGCCAAACATTCATGCATGAAAATACCCCTCTAGTCTTTGTCATTTCATCTTTGTTTTATGAATCGAGATACATGCTCAAGTAAATGTAACTTGTCTTGTAACAGGCTGAACTGTGGAAAGCTTTTGTGTTCAGCTTGCCAGTCGATATAACTATGCTTCTCACCCATAAGAGCAAAATGCATAAAGTCCTACAAGATCTGCCCCCTGCTTTGCTGACCTGTTTCTACCTGCCCTGGGTGGGATCCTGACTGAACCCTGCTGTAAAAGGAGGTCAAGAGATAGGAGATCTGAATCCTTGTGGGACACTGAAGGGGCCAGAGACTAACTTAACCATGAGTCCCACAAGGCTCCAGATCTCCTATCTCTTGACCTCCTTTTTCAATTTGTATTTATTAAGGACCACATTGCTTACGGGGCAGTGGAGGATGCAGCAAAAACACAATGTTAGAACCAGTGTGAACTGACTTAGAGACCTAAATTTGCACTATACATTTGTTTATGCGAATTTCATACAGATACATACATATACATGTCCTGACTCTTAACTATCTAGCAAAACTCATGTCTAAACTATCTTGAAATTAAAACACACTCAGTATTGACATATCTCTCTGAGGGTTCCTCCATATTACCTATTTATTGAGCATCCTGATTTACTTTCACAAAGCTTGTGTGAAGGTTAGATTATCTGGTCATTCTGTTTGTTTGCATGGTAGTTATATGACAATGAGCATTCATCCTGATTTGTTTAAGGGGTGTTTATATGTCTTCTCGTTGGCCATTCATTCCACATTTTTCAATGTATTTCCAGTCACTTTCCTAACTCTGAAAAGTTTGTTTCTTTGTTAAAGTGGATTTTCTGTGCTAGGTGCATCTGTAAACTTGTGATTACTTGTGGGTGCATTCAGTAACATGTCTGTCCCATGTATCTGGGGAGGACCATTTCCAGACTATCAATGTTTTTGGGTGGAATTCAGTCATATCCCAGCCTGCACAATTAAAGTAGATTTGGAGCTCTTGTGAAACAAACCTGCTTCCACAAAAGATAGGATTTTTTGCAGTAAGGAAAGTGATGGGGAAATGCACAGAAAGTGTAGAACAATGCCTGCTTGATGCAACTTCATGTAATATTCCCACAAACAAATCATAACAAATGATCATTAGACAAGTTGTCTGGAAGCGACCTGATGCAATAATAGTGCATTAGTGGTGCATTTATACTGTAGTGTCTGGACATCATTCCACTTTAATAGTTGTTCTGTGATACTTCCCCAATGCTGTTGCATTATCGCTGTCTTGGAGGGGCACGCTTGCAAGAAAAGTGGAACACCCGTCCATTTGTGGTATAAACAGTTACAGGATTTCAACAGGAAGTTATGAGACATGCACTGATTGGAAATGAAGCAATATGTCACACCCCAAAACTTCTGCAGGTGTCAATTGTATTGAAAGTGAAATCACACATAACTGCCCACCAAGTTATACAGAGAGATGGTGGCTAGCCCAGGTTCCCTTAATGATCTTTATTTATGCTGTGTGGATTTGGACTTGGGCTATCCTGCTTCAGGGTGGGATAGGAAAAGTGTGTACCCTAAAATGTGTTGCTGTAAGTATCTTTTTTCACCTTCTAGTATATATTTATTGGGAAGCTGATGTTTGTGGTGGTTTCTTATTGAGAGGTCATTGCACATCACACTGACTTGCTTTACTGGCATGAAGATTATGGTAATCTCTCTAATAGAAAATGTATTTTCTGAAGATGCTATTAGGAAACAGTAGATTGGGGTGGAGAACCTGTGACTCTCCAGTTGTTGGATTACAGCTCCTTTCATTTATTGGCTATGCTGGCTGGGGCTGATGAGAGAGTTGGAGTCCAACAACATTTGTAGAGCCATAGTAGAGGATCAGGTACAGAGAACTGCATTGATTCCCCTCCCCCAAATGATCACACATGGCTGATTTCGCAGTTAAATTGCATTTCTCAAGATATAATAAGCATAATGCTGTGCTTTCTTATCATTATGCTGAGCCAATGTATGGTTGACATTGCAAAATCAGAAAGTACTTCCTACTTTCTGTTCAACTTCTGATTATCATGCTAATGATCTATTGAAGTGCAGAACTGAAGATTTTGGATTTTTATTTCTATTATTAGTGCTGCTTTCTGAACATATCCCTGAAGGTAAGAACGGATGCAATGAAGGTAGTTAAGTAGGATCTCTTCACTGTCTCCACAGTCATGTGGTAGGCCTAATTATGAGTCTGAACATGTGCTTGGTTGGCTATGGAATGAGATTAACACCACTTACACTCCAGTCTTCACCAGGTCTATCTCTATACCATTGACCACAGCTACTCAGAAACTTCACCAGGAAGTGGCCTGACCATAACAATGGGGTGATATCCATGTGATCTATTTCCAGACCCCCTGCTCTCCACATGGCTCAAATACAAAATCAAGGGTATGCCCTGCTCTCTGTGTTGCATTGATGTTCATCTGAGACAGGCCCATAGTTACAATGGAGGCCATGAACACCAAAACTGGACTTGAGGTTTCCTCAGCTTGGATGTTGAAGTCACCCAAAATCACCATTCTGGGTTCCACACCCAAGACAAGTTCAGTTAGGGAGGCTGCTGAGCAGCAGGATGGGTGGTGCACCAACAGTATCCCAAACCTGCAGATCCTTCCGTCCCCCTCCCCTCAGGGGAAGTGAACTCCTGTGTACAGCAACACCTCCCTGCTGCTCCCAGTCTGGGCTGATGTCAAACTGAGTACCTGGGTAGGTAGAGCTGCATCAGTTCTGACCCACCCACCTCCCTCTCAGTGATATACCCCAGGGTGGCCCATTCATCCATGAATCAGCATGGTTTTATTACAGACCAACTTGGCATTCAACACCAAAACTACCAGAATGTTGGGGACAGTGGCAGTGAGTTCTGTTACTGTATGCCTGCTGTTACTTTGGATAGGATTTCTTGCCTGATCTGAGATTTTGTTTGTTGCTAGCCTGATTGGATCTCATAATCTTTTCTGAGGAAGGATTTTGTTAAAGAGACTTTGTTGAAATAAGCAAGTTTCACAATCTTAAAGTAGTGGTGGAATACGTTCTCTTTCAGTCTGATTGATGAAATTAATAGGAATTGCAAAACCAGCTTCTCCATCCAGCTTTGCTTTCCAAAAAACTAATGTAAGGTTCTGAGGAAGTGCAAAAATGGAGAGTCAAAAATAGTAGTGTTCCATTACTGGGCTGAAAGCTCAAATTTGAATTTGCTCTACATTGATTAATAAAACCTGTTGATTTCACTGTTAATAGCAAATACTTGATTCAGATATTGGAGAGCCTGAAGGTGCTTTCAGCTCTTTTTTATTTTTTAAAAAATAACAATACATGGTTGACTGTTTCGGAATTGTGGACAGATGGGTAATTGATCTTTATTAGCCCTCTGCTGTCATCTCTAAATAAAAATGGAAACATCTGGCTTTACAATTAACCCCTCTAAAATATGCTTATGAATATGTAATGACACCATTTTTTACATGCTACTTAGCTCAGAACCATAATCTCCCAGTGTATAGTATGATAATAGCTTTTGGGGGAGAATGCTTAGAAATTTGAAGGGAAGCAGACTTCAGCTGTGGCGCTTGTGGAACATGCTGTCATCTTGACTTTACAGCTTAGAACCTATGTACTTCTGCCTTCTTAAAATAAAATTGAAGAGCCTTGAGAGTTTATTAAGGCCAGCTATATTTCACTTGGACAGGTCCTTGGCTCCTACTGACATCTGTAGTTCCAGGAACGCTGGTGTGTAGTAGCGGAGAAATGGACAGCCACACATTTGATCCTTCCCCTGCTTTGCTGTGTCCTTTCCCCTCTTCTACTTAGATTCTACTTACTTACAGCTCTTCCCTTGAGAGCTTCTCCACCCCACTATTCAAAAAGAATCTCTCTGCGTTGTATCCAACTATTTATTTAAAGCATTTATAAACCACTTAATATTTTAAAATGACAGCTGTGTATGCACTGCTGTTTACTCTGCATTCCGTTTGCTCCCAGTGCTGGTTTGGGAAACAGTCTATGCATAACCTCAGCCACAATCCATATTTATCCAGTATCTGTTCTGTTGTCTCTTATGAAATACTGTGTTTAGCTGTGCTTCCCTCCAAACCAGCTTCAATCCAAATTGTGGAAAAGAACAACCTAGCTGTGTTTTTAGCTGGGAATGTGTGCACAGCCTAAGTCACTGCATGAGTGGAAAAAACTTTCTCTTGTGAAATGGAACCTCCCCTCCCCTCCCTTTCCCTGCACTTTGCACCCCCGCATCCGCTCTAGAGATTCTCCTTACCCTCCAGAGCAAGATCTTAGGGTGGAGCAGTGTGGTTTTGTGTGTGCAGGGTGTGCAGGGTGTTGGTGTTGGAGAGGGAGGGGAAATTCTGCTGTGCAAGTGGAAGTAATTCTCTCTATGCAATGATTTGGTTGGCTACAAATCTCTGCTCCCCCCCCCCCCCACTCTGATCAGTTCCACTTTCTGTCATCTTCTCTGTGCACCTGAAGTCCAACTTTGGAGTTCTCGTCATATGTTAAAATCCCAGAATATCAGACTAGGGTTGAAGGAGACATCATCACATCCTTCTGACTTGTTTATTTTGTACTCACATGTGCATTTCCTCACCTCCTAGAACTGTCAGTCTGGCACTTCTTAAAAAAAGTAAAAAAAAAGTTAAGGGTTTTTTGTTTTAAATAGCCTACATTGATAGATGAAGAGGAGCTGGCAAGTGCAGTGTTCTAGGGAAGAAAATAGTATTTAATTCTTAGACATATGTGCCATAGAAGGCTGCTTTGTATCCAGTCAGACCAGTGTTGCATCTAGTTCAGTATTGTCTACATGTGCACATGGTGTTAGTCATACTTTTTTAAAAAAGTTTATTATTATTATTATATTGTTCCTATCCTGCCCATCTGGCTGGGTTTCCCTAGCCACTCTGGGTGGCTTCCAGCAAAATATAAAAAATAATAAAATGTCAGACATTAAAAACTGAACAGGGCTGCCTTCAGATGTTTTCTAAAACTTGTGTAATTCTTTATCTCACTGACATCTGATGGGAGGGCGTCCACAGGGAGGTGCACCACTGCCAAGAAGACCCTCTGCCTGGTTCCCTGTAACTTTGCTTCTCGCAGTGACGGAACCACCAGAAGGCCTTCGGAAGTGGACCTCAGTGTCCATGCTGAATAATAGGGGTGGAGATGCTAAATGGCCGAGGCCATTTAGGGCTTTAAAGGTCAGAACCAACACTTTGAATTCTGCTCAGAAATGTACAGTGGTACCTTGGTTCTCAAACTTAATCCGTTCCAGAAGTCTGTTCCAAAACCAAAGCGTTCCAAAAGCAAGGCGCACTTTCCCATAGAAAGTAATGCAATATAGATTAATTCCAGACTTTTAAAAACAACCCCTAAAAAGCAATTTAACATGAATTTTACTATCTAACGAGAAAGCAATGAACAATTATACTGCAGTCACACAATAAATCAATCAGTAGCTGAACTTGGTTCCACACAGTCACAAAAACAAAACAAAACAAAACAAAACAAAGCAAAACAAAGCAAAACAAAACAAAAAGAGCCACAAAGACAACAATGCAAAATAAATAGCAAAAACAGACAGACCTCAGCGTAACACTCAAAATGGAACTATGGCACTCAAAACGGAAGTGTGGCCCTCAAAACGGAGCACGTTCGGCTTCCAAAAAAGTTCAAAAACTGGAACACTTACTTCCGGGATTGCAGTTTTTGGTTTCCAAGTTGTTTGAGTACCAAGGCATTTGAGAAACAAGGTACTACTGTACTGGGAAACAGTGAAGATCCTTTAGGACCAGTGTTATATGGTCTTGGTGGCCACTCCCAGTCACCAGTCTAGCTGCTGCGTTTTGGATTAGTTGTAGTTTCTGAGTCACCTTCAAAGATAGCCCCACGTAAAGCGCATTGCAATAATCCAAATGGGAGATAACCAGAGCATGTCCCACTCTGGCGAGATGGTCTGTGGGCAGGTAGGGTCTCAGCTGGTGTAGCAGATGTGCTTAAAGTACTTAACCTGACCATGTTTATTTTGGAGAAAAAGCAGCTGCAGGGCCCCAGTCTGAAACTTGCTCCTGATTCAGATCAGAAACATATTCTGGATCAGGGCCTGTAGTTGTTTATATTTGTTTATATTTATTGCATTCACTTCTATTTCACCTTTCCTCCAAGTAGCTCAAGGTGGTGTACATGGTTCTATTCCTCCCCATTTTATCCTCACAACAAACTTGTGAGGTAGGTTAGGCAGAGAGATTGTGACTGGCCCAAGGTTACCTTGGGTTGAGCAGATACTGGAACCCTACTCTATATGATTGTAGCCCAACAATCTAACCAAGTGCATTAAAAGAAGAAGAGGAGGAAGAAGGAACAAGAATAATAATGTGTCATTTGGCTAGTGATTGGTGCTGACAGCAAGCCCAAAGGGATTGGCTGCAGGAGGGAATTGCTAATTGGGAACTTCCTCCTGCAGCCAATCCCTGTTTTTGCAGTTTGGCTTGAACTCAAGCTGGGCAGCTGCAAAGGAAGAAAGGAAAGAACTAGAAGTGCATTTAGAGTTCCCTGCCACTGCAACTTGTACATTTTTTTTTAAAAAAGATAGTGGCTGGTGTGATGGTGCAGAGTGGTGGAACTGCCCTCCCCAACATCGTTGCAGCTGGGACAAGGCAGGGGTGTTGGTCAGGTTGGAACTTTGCAGGCGTTCTGGAGGAGCTAATCCGGCATTCCTGCCAATGTGTCCACACAGCCCCAGCCTTTTTGCCGTCCTGTCCCCAGCCACATCCATATAAACTGTAGCGATGCCAGTGGTGGCAGGACTGTTCTGTGGCTCTGCCCCACCCAACTGCATAACTTGTTCAAAAAGAACAGTTGCAACAGAAACAGGGGGTGTAGTGTTATATGAAAGGAGAGTATATTAGTACCTGAAATGAAGATTTGATCCTAAGTGGCTAAATCAGCCTTTCTCAACCTGTGGGTCCCCAGATGTTGTTGAACTACAACTCCCATCACCCCTAGCTAGCAAGGCCAGAACTCAGGGATGGTGGGAGCTGTAGTACAACAACATCTGGGGACCCACAGGTTGAGAACCGCTGCGCTAAATGAATTGTTTTAGCAGTTCTGAAAGTGTGAGATGGGCCTCCCTAGAGTAGGATGGATAGTAGCCAGGAGAGGACCAAGCTTCCTTCTTATAGTGACGGTCCAAATGCAGTGAATGGCAACCACCCAAGTGTTGAAGGTAGTTTGAAAGAGGAATCACTACTTGTGTGTTCACTAACCTAGGGATGGGGTGAAAATCTGATTCAGTTTGCATTTCAAGATGAACCTCCCTAATCCACAGTTTCTGAAACAAGACGCAAATGAAACACAGCTATCCATTGCCATGCACTTTCCTGATGTTTGCAGTGCCATTTTCCAGACAGGTAATGTGCACGAAAATGCATACAGTGCAGTAAAATGTGCATAAAATGATGTAGCAGTGAAAATAACATATAAATGTGTATTAGGGAAAGTTGCTTTAATAAAAAATGTTTGTACAGTATTAAGAAAATTTGCATAGAAATGTGTCTGGTGAAATTCCCACTGTGAAACTTATGAATTTTCACGAAGACTTTAAAAAATGGGAAAATGATGTGGAAATATGGAGGATTGAATTTAAGATTGGAGAAAATGAGAAACTGAAATTGACCGAGTCTCCCATCTCATACTAATCTAAGTTCAGCTGGTTTTTGTACTATTCTAGAATCTTGGAAAACCCATCTCACCTGAGACAACAGTGAGGCAAAAGTAAATAATATGTACTCCATAGGCAACCATGCTCTGTCATATAACGCATTGTTTTGTCTAACGAGTGACTAGGCAGACCACCCCTTACTGAATATGAAAGCTGAAGTATCCATACAGCAACAATCAGTTTCCATCAGCAGTTGGGTTCCCAAGGGTCCCTCCCATGGGAACTATAAAGCATGCTGCTTTCTCATGCAGCTCTGTTTTTGCTCCTCCTCCTCTCCATCCTCTTTCCTCCTGGCCTAAAGACAGAGTGAGCATCACCAAATGACCTGCCTTCAAGCATTGTCTTGGGTCTCGTCCAGAAAACCCCCTCACCCAGGTGGTTTCATATTACAGCACTAGAAACTTGGAGAAACGTACTGCAAAACTCACCTGCCTCCTCTCTGCGTGGGAGACCCTGCTCTCCACTGTTAGGGGTGGGGAAAGTGTTAGAGCAACACAGTTGGGCATGACGCATATAGCAAAAGGGGTGGGAGGAGGAGGCATGGGGAACAGCAGTTGTCCATTTCAGGGCGTGTGTCCCCCTTCCATAGCTTACCTGTGTGGAGTGCTTTCTTGTAATGGAGTTGGGTGTTCATGTCTGGGGTCCCAAGATGAGGTTCCTGGTGGGGTTCTAAACAGACAAGTACTTTCAGTGTGTTCAAGTTCGACTTTGTGCATTCTGTTTTGTGCAAAGTGCACCTGTTTCTCTGAAAAGAGCCAGAGAAGCCAGTCAGAGGGAAATGCTTTGTTCCAGCTCTGGGGCTGGTATACAGCTGTGCTGTCAGTGCAGGGCATGGCTGTGGATTGTCCTGCCTACAACCGTACCCCATTTTGGCTGTTACACTGGCATATTTTCACCAGCGGACAGCTCAGCCAGCTGCTAGCGTTCTGCTTGAAAATCTGGCGTGTTCTGACATTGTACCTTTCAAGGTGGCAGTGTAGCTCAAGTTCTGCTGGCATAGGAGGTCTTTGGACAAATTCCTCTCCTTCTCCCCCAAATAACAAACCAAAGGTATACTCAGAATTTGCCAGGTGTCATGTGGAGTGCTGAATTTAGATATCCTGCTTCTTACTTTTATTTTTAGGGCATGAAATTGCAAATTTTCTGGAATGCAAACACTGTACAAGAAGGATTTGATTTTGCCTTTAAAAATGTGACACTATTCCATGCTTGAATGTACACTGAATGCTTTCATTTATTCTGCTCAACAGATAACAGAAGATGTCTCAATAAGTGCAGCAGAATGCTACCAACCTCTTAAATACTTACTAAAAAGAACCACAGACACCAGGAAGAAGTCACTAATTATACTATAGCATCGTGCACCGAACTGAAGGATGGTCTGCCCTCTTGTGTCTCAGTATTTTAACTTGTAGTTGTATAACAAGTTCTATCTCTGTGTTTTCTGACAAGTGCATTATGTGGAAATGAACATCTTTCATGTTGTAAGATAAAACCAAACGCAATATTAAAAGAAAGATCAAAGCTGGGGGAAAGGGGCACAATTATGTGGATGTTATTTCTGCCTTTATAAAATCTCATGCAAGCTTCAGTGACTAAGAACAAAACTTCAAATGAGCTGCTAATAAACATTCCAAATGTGTTGATTGTAAAATGTTCATGTTTTGTACAGTTTTATTTTGGGCTGTGATGAGAAATGAATCATCATTCTGTGTTTTTTTTTAAATGAGTCCCCCCCCCCCCCGTCCAGTGTTATTTATAAAGTGGTACCTTTGTTACAAAAAGCTTTCCTACTTATTTTAGCCTTTGTGTACGAGGAGAAGTGATGCTGATTTAAACGAATCCTCAAAGGATTTTCTGAACTGTTAAGTTTAAATTTTGTGCCTTGTTTTGAAGCATTTATTTAAATAAGGATACTGAAAGGCATATGTGTTTGTTAGCAAAGAAATACATATCTCCTCTTAAATTGTAAGTGCAATTCTTTGCATGTTTACTCAGAAGTTAGTCCCATTGAATTCAGAGGGAATTCCAGTAAATGTGTATTGGACTGCAGCCTGTATTTCATTAATATTCATGTATAAAGGTATAATAAAATAGATATGGACAGATTGCTTAACAACCACAGGCTTATCACCACGTTGGGAAGGATTAAGAGCATCTGGTTAAAGCATAGCACAAGTCTCTAGAGCCGCTTTGAGGGTCCTACAGAGTCTTACTGTTTGTGGTCATGATAGTGAGCTCCATGGGCAATTACCAAGTGTTGTCAATGAGCACATATCATTATGGTCAGCTCAGCTCTGCTCTAGTGCAAGCTCGCTTGAAAACAAGTAGGACGTAGTGCATTACAGCTGAGGGGAGCAATAGAGAATTGTTTATATAGGGTTCCAGTCTTTTACAGCTAGTAGGGCTGGGAGATAATATCGATAGATCGTCTAAAACTGGTTTGAAGTCCATATCATGATATTGGTTTCATAATTTTGACCTGGCAATATATCATGAATCACAATGTGTGTGCATGCGCTATGCAAAAATCACAACGTGGGAAGAAGCTTGAAGCCAGCCAATGCCTCTACATAACTCCATCCTTATTTCAGACATTATATCAGTATATCGGTATATGGCTATGCTTAGCTGGTGATGTATTGATGTGGAAAACCAGATATCGCCCAGCCCTAACAGCTAGTTATTAATGTGTAACCAGCAATGTTAAATTATGAACTGAAGCAACAGGAAGTGCAACTAGGCATGTGTTTCACACCCAAGTTGCTCTGAAGGGACCAAATTGGGTACCTTAGCATGCAGCAGTAGTGAAACAAAGTGTATTTCTTTGTTCCAGTGATAACCTTCTATCGGTGGACCTTTCCAGAAGATGTTTTGTTTGCACAAGGATAATCTCGTAGCTGTTGCCCCACCTAGTTCCAGTTTGGGTTTGTTCTTGCCCTTTTGTACTGGGAGGGTTAGAGTTGCCTTGCTGCAGGAAAGGATAGCCAAAATCTCCACATATTAAGAGAGATGAGCAGTGCTTGGAAGTGGGAGGGGAAGTCTTTCCAATGGGACGTCAGAGGTGGCACCTGGCAGGTGCTCACAACATTAACACACGGCACCTAAGCCCATATGTTTTTATATTAACATTTTATTATGTTTTGACAGGAGAGTGACACAAATCGCTGAAGCATCATGAGTAGCAAATGACAGGTTCAGCATTTCTTAGGCAAACAGACCCCCCCACCCAGTGCCCCCTGACCTGAATATGGCAAATTTAAGGAAAGAGAAAGAAGAAAGGAGGAACTTTGTCAAAAAATGGTTGACAACCAGTGCCTAGTTAGAGAAAATGAAATGATTCCCAAAGGAGTGAACAGTCTCAGAATTAGCCCTCCTGCCACAACAAATTTGTTATTTAGTAGACAGATCTCAAAGATCCTCAACCCCATGCTCTCTCTTTGAAGATTATGACTTCTAAAACTGCAGCGCAATTCATTTTGCCATTAGTGATATGCTAGAAATTTAAAGCACAGCAGGTTTTGGAAGTGCCAAAATTACCAAGATGAATATGGTGATTAAATAAACACCAGAGCTAAAAAGACATTAGTTCTATCATTTTCCCAAATAAAGACTCAATAATGGGGCACTTTTGCATGTGTTTTTAGACCTGGCAAGGATTTCCACTCCTCCAGCACATGGTTGTGCCTGCATTGCATTTTCTCAACAGCTCAATACTGCCATCTGAATGCAGGGAAAAGTTATTTTCTAGGAAAATGTGTTCACTGAAAATAATAATCTAGATTCCTCCAGTTGATGGGCAGCCCAATTGTGTATTCTTCGCGCAAAATATCTGGAAGGGTCCCCTAGGAACAAGAGGATGAAATGGTACACGGGCTCAGGTAAACAATGTTCCTTTTGGAATATGCTAAAGCTAGTTCCAAGGTTAGATATTCAGAATTAAAATGCGTAGCTTTGAATTTCTTTGCCAAAGTTCAATGCCAGCTGAAGGATTTGAAATTGGTATTTGACTTTTGAAATTGGTATTTGTTCTCCTAAACCACCAATATTTGAATTGCAGCATAAGAAGTGGTAGTTAAATGACAGACGACATCTTTGTAGTCAGTGCAAAACTTCCATTGAGCTTGATGGATTCTGTACTAAGCTTTTTAACCATGTGCTAAATATAAGAGAATCAACACTGTTAATAAACATCAATGCATCAAGAAATGTGGAATGTGTACTCTGTAGATTGTCTGATGTGTTTCACTGTGCAGATAAAAATCAGAAAATTGTTAATCGGATAAGTTCTTGCAGAAAACATTTCCAGTGCTTGTTGAAATACCAGCTACTATGAAATTCTACTTTTGGTCATGGGGATGACTTGAGGGTGTTCATTTTCTATGCCTTTTCCCATTTCTTGCATTGACCTGAACATTTGCTCTGCCCTTTTTATTAAAGGCCTTATGCAAAGTCAATATGCAATGAAGAAAACTGCCGAGCTGTGTTTTCTCAAGCTTGTAGTTGGTTATTCCAGGTGCATAGTTGGTCTGTGTGGATATTAAAGCCATTTAAAATAAAAATGAATAGAAGGAGGACAAGTTCACAGCTCATGGCTCTGCCATCTTCCCTATGCACGTTCAGCAAAATATCTATGCACATTCAAATAGCATGAGTGATCAGGAGCAAATCCATTGATCATGCTTACAGAGCCTAGATGTGTGTCCTCCTCCTCCTCCTCCTCCTCCTCCTCCTCCTCCTCCTCCTCCTCCTCCTCCGCCTTTCTTCTTTCACTCATAGCTGAGCAAGATTGTCTTCCCTGAACACGGTCTTAACAGTGAGTCCATAAGTGACTATGGAGGCCAATTCTGGATCCACACGTCCTTCCACAGTGGGGAAGTGTACTATGCACAGATTATTTATGCATTCCTTTTTATCATGTCCTTCCTCCAAGAACTACATGCTCCCCCTCCCTCACCTCCATTTGATCATCATAATAGGAGGTAGGAGACACTAGTCCAAGGTCACCCAGTGAGCTTCATAGCTGAGTAGGTATCTGACCCAGGTCTGCCTAGTCCTAGTCGAGTGCCCTAACCATGACACAACACTGGTTCTTATGTTGAGCAGATACATGAAGGGAGAGTCATCATGTGGAATCTTATTTCTCCCACTTCATGCTTTACATGATCACAACATGTGTTAAGTCTTTCTTCTCTTACACCATGTTGCAATGGGGTAAACACTTCCCTAGGAGTAAGTCTCCATTGAACTCAATGGGATCTAATTTTGAGTAAACATGCATAGGATCGTGCTGTATAATCCAACCTTTTTTGTGTTAACCAAGATACTATTGCACTCCCCAAGGTGCCCTTGAAATGCTGTTAGGAAGCATCTTGTCTTCTCTGGCATTGGATACAGATGGGATCTGATTCTGAGTCTCCTGAAGTTGCGCATTGCATTACTTTAAAAGCTTTACATCAGTTTTTACTCCTGCCATATCAGCTCTTTTTGCAGAGGTTCAGTGTAGATTGCATTTGCCAACCACTTCTAGAAGCAAAAGTTATACCTGAGCAGTGTCTATAGCAGCACAGCAAGCAGAAAACTTTTCTTTTGTAGAGACAACACACTGTTTTTGTGGAGGGCAGGTTAGGGGCTATTCTGTTTTCAATAAAGAACTATTTTGTCCCTATTTTGACATACTGTACGTCAGGAGAACAGGAAATAATCAGCTTTTCTGCTTAGAGCTAAGGCTTCACAGACTGTACATCCATCTTTATCAGGTAATTTCAAAGCACAGCATAGCAGGCTACAAAGAACACAGTATATTTTAAGAAAAATAAGGGCAATATGAGGCCAACTAAAATGTCACACGACAGTGTGCAGGTTTTTAAGTTCTGTAGAACTCTTCATCAACCTAGATGGTAAACAAAGCAGGGAATGGGGGCTGATGTTAAGAGTATCACGAAAGGCAATTCAGAAATTCAACTACAGGCTAATCCCATTGAGTTAATGGCAGTAAATCTGCTTAAATCAAAGTGTTCTGTCTTGGTGGATTTGCGAGCAGTGGCCTAAAGACACAGTCCATTGGGACGTTGTACTGTATTTTGCAGCCTCAATGAAAAGAACAGAAACTATGGAGGAACACTCAGCCATGCATCTCACTGGGTGACCTTGTGCCTGTTACTGTCTCTCAGCCTAAGCTGCCTCAAGATGCTGTGAGGATAAAATGGGAAGGGAGAGAGCCATATACACTGCCCTTAGTTCATTGGAAGAAAGGTGGGATGTAAATGTAATTAATGAACATGAAGGTGATAATAAAATCTGGACTTCTCCAACTTTGTGTCCTTCAGAAGATGTTGAACTGCAGCTACCATCACCCCTGACCATTAGCCATGCTAACTGGGACTGATGGGAGTTGTATTCCAATAACTTCTGGAGAATCACACCCCTGCTTTACATACATGATTTTTTTTTTAAATCTTCTGGGTTGTAATTGCAAGGGGTTGCTATTATTTAAGCATGTTGAAGCACCTTTGTGTCCTTGATCCCACTGTCAAAAATATTATAAAATCATGTAGATATATAACTGCGGGGTCCGATAACAATTGAACAACTTGCTTAAAAGCCAGTCTTTTCAGACTTCTTAATGTATTCATCCAAATGGCCTCTCAGGTCTCACTCACTCTCTCTCTTCCTCCTCCTACCTGAATTGCTAAGTTTTCCCTGGCAAAATAAGTGTCCTGTTCTCTACAGACCAAATGCCACCTGTGTAGTTTGGAGAACGCTGGCATTTGGAGACAGGGACTGCCCAAGAGAACATAACCAACCGGGGGGCTTTTTAAAGAGAATGAGCCTAAAAGCTGAAAATAGGCAGGGCCTCGTGACAATGTCGGTGGGTGGACTTGTTTGGGTGGGACTGGCACGTTCGAGAAGCTGAGAAAATCTGTGGGTGTGAGCTGTGTGCTGGGTCAGAGGCCTGTTTCTGAAAGCTGAGAAGAAGTGGTGTGATAGTGAAATACATGCTTGTATACAAGGCAGGAATACATTGCAACCAATACGTTGCAGTTTACATGTATGCCCATAGAAAGAAGACACTGCAGCCAACTACTAAAGCAACAACAACATAGGGCATGCCTAGTAGCCAAACCCCATGATTTTCTGGTATAACTGCAGGCTCCTTATGTTCAAGGCCACTTCTGACCTCCCCCCCCCCCAGCTTTTGGGAACAGCTTTTCATCAAGCTGCAGTAAGAAGGGGGTGCTGGGCTTGGAAGGTACACATATAGAAGTTTCCATGCTGCCCTTTGAACCAAGGAACATAGGAAGCTGCCTTAACCTACATCAGACCTTTGGTCCATCTAGCTCATGATCACTTATGCTGATCACTGCTTTCCAGCGGTCTTTTTCAACCCCCACCTTGAAATGCTGGGGACTGAATATGAGATTATTGATCTATTTATTTGTTTGGCTGCATAAAGAGTTATTAGCGAGGATGCCTCTTTGTGTTTCTTATAGTATTCCATCCTAAAATGATGCTGCTTCTGAAAAGGATAATGTCATATATTGTGGATAGGATTTGCAGGAGGGCAGGTGCCCAATCCCAGTGAAATTCAGTGAGAGATGGATACCTTCATGGAAGATGACAGCAATTTAAGGCTCTGTTCCCCCACAAGCAGCCGATGAAATGGCAAACCTTTGTCTAAACTGTATCAATATAGACTGTGTGTGTGCTTGTTTGTGTGTCACACAACTGGAAACTCTTCCATCAAAAATATTCCCTGCGCACAAGAAATTAGATGCCAAGCAAAAGTATTCTGATCTCGTCTTCTCCCAAGTTTTCTATCTGCGTTTTGAGGTACTGGAATCTGGAAGCAGATTTACCAATTCTTTTGCTCTTTATGATGACCAGGTCTAAAAATATGTAAGCAATCTATTACTTTTCAGCTATCTGCAGCATCATTTATCAGGCATCATGGAATGGGGAGCCTGTGACTCTCCAGATGTTGTTGGCCTCCAACTCCCATCAGACCCAGCCAACAGGGCTAACGTGTAAGGTAAGATGTCTCTTAAAGGTAAAGGTAAAGGGACCCCTGACCATTAGGTCCAGTCGTGGCCGACTCTGGGGTTGCGGCGCTCATCTCGCTTTACTGGCCAAGGGAGCCGGTGTACATCTTCTGGGTCATGTGGCCAGCATAACTAAGCCACTTCTGGCTAACCAGAGCAGCGCACGGAAACACCCTTTACCTTCCCGCCAGAGCAGTACCTATTTATCTACTTGCACTTTGACTTGCTTTCGAACTGCTAGGTTGGCAGGAGCAGGGACCGAGCAACGGGAGCTCACCCCGTCACGGGGATTCGAACCGCCAACCTTCTGATCAGCAAGCCCTAGGCTCTGTGGTTTAACCCACAGCGCCACCCATGTTCCATAAGATGTCTCTTGGGTCACTGATTAATAATTGGCTTGCAAACCCCAGGATAGTTTTTGCAGTCATTATTAGAACTGTGGGCATTAGTTCCAGCTTGCAATGACCCTGACAAAACCAGAATAAAAGTCATATTTGACTCACCTGTTTCTACATTATTATTAATTAAAATTATTATTAATTATTATTACATTTGAAGATTTTGGATCCACTAAGCCAGATGCATTTAAAAGAGATGTATTTCCTTCTTACCAGACTCTGAGCCTCCACTTAGCAATGGGTCTATGGTGCTATAAAAGGGACAAGACTTGATCCAAGGTCAAATGTATAATGCTATAGCCATTTAGCCAAACTTTCATAGACTGAGAGCATGAGGAAGGCTGGGTTTTTCCATTTTAGAGAGAACTGAGTCTGGAAATAGATGTTGCTGCCAGAGAAAACAGCAGCCCTGTGTCTCTTCCCCTCTCTGCTTTAGATTCATAGTATGGTGCATTTGTGATGAGGGAAGAAATTCATTTGGTTTGTATTTTCATTAGAACCTGCTGAATTCAGACTTCCTGAATCAATATGCAAACCGGAATGCAAGGCATCTCTGAAATTCACACCTCTCCAAATTTTGCAATGCAGTGCTCCAGCCAACCAAAGCATATGCACACAAATCCATATGTTTATGAAAATAATGTACCAAAATGCATTTTTGGGTTTTCACTTTCCCCTAGTTTACTTTTCTCTTGGTATGCATATTTTGCAGGGCTGCATACCAACATTCAGAGAAGTGCAAATTTCAAAGGACAGCTGTGTTTTGTTTCAAATAGTGTTTCAGGAACTGCATATTAGGTAGGTTCATGCTAAACTTTGAAGTGAACACCAGTGGCGTAGCGTGGGGGGTGCAGGGGGGGGCTGGCCGCACCGGGCGCAACATCTGGGGGTTAGGGGGCGCAAATCCATGGGTTAGGGGGCGCAAATCCACGGGTTAGGGGGCGCAAATTACTTGCCTTGCCCCGGGTGCTGACAACCCACGCTACGCCACTGGTGAACACAGCAGCAGCCATGCATAATGAGTAGTTAGGCACTATGGGCATTCAGGGTTTAAATGCAGGTCTTCTAAACGCCAGCTAACTGGCCATTTGTAATTTGGGTCATTTTACTTCCTCGTTATGTCACCTACATTAAAAAGGAATGCACCCTGGAAAGGAGAAGTCCTGGAGCCTTTTCTAGAGCAAGTCATCACTGAGAACATAAACCAAATGGGAAATTACCAATTGCTTTCCACATTGTAAGGTATTTTATAATAGTTCTTCTACCTCTTGAGTTATATCTCATATGCAGAAGGTTTTACTGTGTTTCTTTATTATTATGGAAATGATTGTAAGATATTTTTAAACACTGCAAAGTGTCATTCGTCATCTAATATTAATGGCACTTTTTTGGGGGGGAATGATCTACTCTTGAACAATAGCCTTCTGAAGATGTGCAGCTAATGAAGAAGGCTCACAAAGCAGTCACTGATTGGATAATTGGTCATGGGAAAACACTAGCAGAATCTTCTTGAAACATCAGAATTGTGAATCACAATGTAAAATCAAACCATTTCCTGGTGCGCATTATTGCATCAACCTTCATTTTTGGCACTGTGGATTAAATAGTATTTGACATCGCTGTAACATGAAAACAAACTGTGGTGTGCTACTGTACAAATTGGACACACATTTTTACTGTAGATTCCATAGTTATATGGTTCTTGTTTTCAGTTTCAGTCAATGTTGGGTTGTGTGATAGTTTTTTAAACAAACAAACAAACAAACAAACAAAAACAAACACAAACATTGAAATTCTTTTCCCCCGAATGTTTTGCAGTAGAATTTTAAATTGCCAAATTTTCTGTGTTAGGAACAGTGTAGAAAAAAAGCCACAATGATGAAAAATCAGGCTTTGTGTGACAACCTTACCAGGTAGAATTGGCATGTACTGACAATAGAGATACTGGATGAATAATTGAATGTTCCAGATTCACAAGGCTATAGGGAATCAGGGAATATTCCCAGGACACTCAATGGGCCTGTATGGTCATGTTGTAAGCAACCTGTTGACCAGGGAAGCTGCTTAGGGTTGCAGCACTATCAAGGCTAATGACAGCACAAACACCTACATAGCTGAGCTGAACCGGGGCAAACAATGCATTGCCAATAGACTTGTAAGCACCTGTTGTGATGCTTGCAAACTCTAGCCTCTTTCCTCAGCAGATGCAGAACACATCATTCAAGGTGTGCAATTTTGACCTACCCAGGAACTATTAGAAACAGGTGTGTTTGTAGTGGGTGCTGTAGCAAGGTGCAAAGACTGCTTGGGGATTCTGCATTGGGTCTGAAAAGCATGTTGGATGAAGCATGGAAAAACAGTGGAGTAAAGGTGATGCATTAAATGGATTGACCCAAGACAGGAGGGAGGGGCTGCTGTGATGAGAATGATGGTGCTGGTCTATAAATGTGTATGCAGAGTGAGGGCCTCACAGTCAGTCACCCATTCCCTGTGTAAATACAGAAATTGATATGTATATATGCCTCAGTTGTTCTCTGTGATGTTCTAAGGCAGGTGTAGCCAATATGACCCCTACCAGATGAGAATCAGCAAGAAAAGGCAAGGGTTTCACAAAGCTGAGGAAGTTTGCCTTCTACAGGTATCCACTAGTTCGGAGCAGGCTAAGGCAAGGGGTGTGTGGAGCAGTCCAGTGAGTGAGATACTTGAGGACTGAACAACATGGGGACTGAGGACATACTTAGCTATAGGAAAGAGATGTGGGTGATGTCATTAAGGGAAGGGCTGGATGGAAGGGGCATTAAATGACAAAGAACACAGGCAGTAAACTACTGGTAGGCATTATAATATGATTTCCCCACCAGAGTGGCAGAGAGGTCACAAAGGTCTCTGGCCAATCAGTTCTCAAAGTGTGGTGTGGGAAAAAGGAGATACATTTCCCAGAAAATTCAAATTTAGACTTACCGTATTTTTCGCCCTATAGGATGCACTTTTCCCCCTCCAAAAATGAAGGGGAAATGTGTGAGCGTCCTATGGGGCGAATGCAGGCTTTCGCTGAAGCTTGGAGAGCGAGAGGGGTCGGTGCGCACCGGCCCCTCTCACTCCCCAGGCTTCAGGAAGCTCTCCGCAAGCTTTGGGAGCCCGCGGGAGTTCCCGTCGGGCTCCCTAGGCTTGCGGATAGCAGCCTGCATCTCGAAGCCTGGGGCGCGCTGCACAGCACGCCCCGGGCTTCGGTTCCCCGACCTGGTTTGGAGGCTGGCAGTGGGGAGAAGCACGCTTCTCCCTGCCGCCAGCACCACAAGCTCGGGGGACAGCGGGGAGGTGGAACGCCACCATCCCGCTGTCCCCCGACCTGGTTTGGAGGCTGGCGGCAGGGAGAAGTGCGCTTCTCACCACCGACAGCCCCACAAGCTCGGGGGACAGCGGGGAGGCGGAGCGCCGCCATCCCGCTGTTCCCCGACCTGGTTTGGGCTTCAGGCAGATATCTGCAAGGTGTGGGAGCCTGGCGGGAAGTTGCGCTGGTCTCCCAAGGCTTGCGGAGAACTGCCTGTTCTGGGGGCTGGGGTCGGGGGAAGCTTGGGCTTCCCTAGCCCCGCGCCTGGGGGGAAAATAAATTTTTTTCTTTATCCCCCCCCAATAGGTGCGTCCTATGGGCCGGTGCACCCTATGGGGTGAAAAATACGGTAATTCTTAATACAACTGTTGGTAGATGCTCGTTTGTTACTTTCCTTTAATCTTTTAATCAAGGATTATGGGAGGTGCATGATAGAATGAATCCACAATTTTGTAGTCATAATCAGCACAATCAGCATTCCCTAAGCATGCTGATTCTGACTACCACACACATTCTCTTAGAAGGGCAATGGTGCCCATCTGGGATGTGCCGAAACTGAGTTCTGCCAAGTCCCGGCTGCAAAAAAGCCCTGCCCACAGGGAAATGTCAACATTGTAACAATTCAACCACAAATAGCATTGAGATGATCCATATCACTGAGCTCAATGGGCTACCTGGTCAGTAAGCCCATTCTTCAACGTATGAAAAGCCAACAAACTGTCTAAATCGCTCTCCAGATCCATCAAACAACAACTAAAGACCCATCAGGTCAACTGTTCCTGGTGAGAAGGACAGAATTTGGGAAGATTCATGTGATCAACTACATAGGAAAGCCTGTGATGCTCTACTTTCTAATGGAAGTGGCTGGCTAAGAGTAAGAAAAGACAGTTTCCTTGCTAGTCAGGTCTTATTATCATTGCAGAGCAGGGTTAGGGGGAAACTACATGGCTATATATAGAGAGACCACAAAGAAATGTATGAAAACATCTGGGCGGGGGGAGAGAAGAGAGAGGTTACCATGACAACTGGAACATCTCCTACAGAAAGCAAAAAAAGGGGGGGAGGGATGAGATGAAACTGTAAACAAACAAAACAAGAAAATGTAATGGGAAATGATACTGAAAGTACAGTTGACATTGTGTGCCTCTAAGGGTCTTCTAGAGAACACTTAGCAACCCCTGGAATAATGGATTCTAAGCCATCAGTGGAATATAAGAAAATAACAGAAGTGCAGGCCAGGAGAGGATTTGAACATGCACACAGCCCAAACTCCTGATAAATTAGCTATGGCATCCATGTTAGAAAAAGCAGTAGAAAAGGTGAGCTTTGACAGAGGTGACATCAGGCAAGCAAGGATTTCCCTGAAGGTGGGGCAGAATGCTTAGGCCAGAGACCAGTTACGTGGTGCCATACCATAACAGAGAGGGAGAGTCTCATTCCCAGGAGCACTAGACTGGGAGAAAATCCTTTCAGGCCCCATCACCATTACGGATGAGCAAACCTGACAATGTTGGCTTCTCTGTTTCTCGTCTGCCTGCTCTTCAGTCCACTTTTCTGCATTTCCACCCCGGTTTGTGAATTTATTTTTAAAGTTCTTGTTGAAAATTCACCAGCATTTTAGTGCAAAATTCTCCTAATACACACATTAATTCTGTATTTTTGCCTCTTCCACACACTTTCGCAAAGCAATTTCCCCCATTGTAACAGATGTTTGCGTGCTTTTTTCCACCAATAAGTGCATTTTTATGGACCTTTTACCCCAGTATATGCTTTTTGTTTGTTTGTACATATGACTTGGCTGGAGAACAGCATTGCAAAATTCAGAGAAATGCAAATTTTGAAGGATGGCTGTGTTTCACTTTTTCAGAAAGTGTGAAATAGCCTTTGAATGCAAACTGAATCTAATTTCTCCCCCATTTTTAATTACAATTAGTGATAGACTCTGAACATCAAAGTAAAGTTTACGTGAAAAACTCTAGCAAACCCAGCTGTCTCAAAGGCATTACTTTTATGTTGTTTCCTCAAGATGTGAAAGGAAGGAATTGGGTGGACTGTTGGAGCAAGGGAATTCCAGGCTCAGTGGTCAAAAAGCCAACCTTAGGTAGTTGTGCAGACTACAGTCAGACAGTGATGAAGAAATGGACATGGAAGTCCAAAGCTGCAACCCCCTGTCTCATGTTTTACAGACCAGCTCCATTGTTTTTGCCCCTAGGAAAGCAGCCCCCTCATTGCTATGACTGCCACAACTTTTAAAACATTGTTAATATAATTAGTTACTTAATTATAAATTTATATACCAATTAATGCCAAAACAGCCTTCTATGCAGTTTACAAAGTACAGTGGTACCTTGGGTTACAGACGCTTCAGGTTACGCATTTTCAGGTTGCGTACTGTGGGAAACCTGGAGGAACCGGAAAGGGTTACTTCCAGGTTTCGCCACATGCGCAGAAGTGCCAAATCGCATCACACGCATGCGCATGTGCAGCGCTGCAGGTTACGAACGCTGCGGGTTGTGGACGTGCCTCCGTCGCGGATTATGTCCGCAACCTGAGGTTCCACTGTATAAAACTAAGTTGCAGAAACCAATTTAAAAAATATATCCCTAATTAAAACACACACACACACTCCCTTTTTGCAAAAATGACATGGGTGCTAGCACAAAATGGCAGCACTCTGCACCAGTGAGTACAATGGCAATGCCTCCTCGCTGAAAAGGCACACTAAAACTGTGCGATTAAAACAATACTGCAATTGAAAACAGGAGACAGATAGAGAAATTGAAGGAATGCCTGGGTAAACAGGCACATCTGCAAAAGCTGGCAGAACATTGATCTGCATGGAGCCTCTTATATTTCAGCAGGGAATGCACTCCATACCATACCACCAGGGGCATAGCAAGGGGGGGGGGTGCAGTAGGTGCGGTCCACCCCGGGTGTCCTCACTGAGGGGGGTGACAAAATGGCAGACGGCACTCACCATGGGGCCTGCAGCGCGCCCGAGCCACACGTCTCAGGAGCCCGCAGGCTCCATCCTGTACGCCCGCTGCCTCCCCCCCAGCTGTAGGGAGGCCGACTTCCCATGGTGCCCCCTGTCCCTATGGGTCCTGCACACCCTGTCCCATCCCTATGGGTGCTGCTTGCCCCGCCCCACCCCGCCCCTATGGTGCATGCCACCTCAGGTGCCCGAGAGGCTTCCTCCGCTGCTACATACCACTGGGGCTACTTTTTAATCTGATGGAACCCTGCTGTTTCTTCACACTGGGCCCAATCCACAAAGTTCTCTGGTCTATCTCTCTCTCTCTGCATCCATAGATAGAGGCAAGCAGGGGGGGCTGCTGCCTCATCACCAAAAAAACTCAAAAGAGGATAAGGTCTGCATTAATATATACAGTGGTACCTCGGGTTACAGACGCTTCAGGTTACAGACGCTTCAGGTTACAGACTCCGCTAACCCAGAAATAGTTCCTCAGGTTAAGAACTTTGCTGCAGGATGAGAACAGAAATTGCACGGTGGTGGCGCAGTGGCAGCGGGAGGCCCCATTAGCTAAAGTGGTACCTCAAGTTAGGAGCAGTTTCAGGTTAAGAGTGGAGCTCCGGAACAAATTAAGTTCTTAACCCGAGGTACCGCTGTAGATGCAAATTTAAAAATAAATCACTCTAATTTACATAGAAATACAACACATCTCACCATCATGGGAGGGCCATGCAACTTTTGGGCCTGCTCAGTCTGCTGTCCAGGTGTTGACAGTTGATGGGTGACTTCAGCTGATGGACTCAGTGTCACAACTGAATAGTCTAATAAAACATTGCACTTGCGTTGGAAGGGGAATTTGATTTAATTCTCGCTTAGGTTTATGGCTTAGTTCTGTTTGGTATTCATATTGATAACAGAAGACTTCGCTGTCTCTGACTAAAAATAGATGGGTTTTGCTATTCTTATCATTTGTTTATGTGGCTGATGGAAAGAAATTGGAAGAGACACTTTGCTGAAGACCATCTGCAGCATGCTCAAATAGACAGGAGCCGCACACATTTTATATATAAAAACTATAAGGGATGTGTGAAAAACAGAAGCATTTAGCAAGGCAGGCTCTCACATCTTAATCATCTGAATCCTGGAGTTATATTTTTAAAAAGAAACCCTCATACCACACCAGGGAGGAGTCATAGCTCTGTGGTGAAGCGCATGCTATGAAGGTCCCAGATCGAATCTCTGGTTTCTCTAATTTAAAGGTCCAGGAAGCAGGTGTTATGGGAGACTTCTGCCTGTCCATCAGAGTCAGAAACACAGGGCTGAATGGACAAACTGTCTGATTTGACTGGATATAAGGCAACAGATATAAGGCGTATACCATTTTCCAGCTGTGCAAAAGTGGTTAGCTAAAATTGCTTCTGGTGAATAGCCATTTCCCCCGTGAGTGAAAATATCACACTTTCTGCACTGTGGGAAGATGAACCCCTTTCCTCCCAGGAAATAGATTGTGGCAAGGAGAAGATCAGGCTGAGTCTATCCATCAGCCAGAGAAGAAGGAGCTGCGTCTTCCTCTCTGCCAGAAAGAGCTCTGCTTTAGTGCTTGTTTTCCTCTTTCCTCTGCGTTTCTGAGCACAATTCAAAGTGTTGGCGCTGACCTTTAAAGCCCTAAACGGCCTCAGCCCAGTATACCTGAAGGAGCGTCTCCACCCCCATTGTTCTGACTGGACACTGAGGTCCAGCGCTGAGGGCCTTCTGGTGGTACCCTCACTGCTAGAAGCCAAGTTACAGGGAACCAGGCAGAGGGCCTTCTGGGTAGTGGCCCCTGCCCTGTGGAACACCCTCCCATCAGATGTCAAAGAAATAAGCAACTATATGACATTTAGAAGACATCTGAAGGCAGCCCTGTTTAGGGAAGTTTTTAATGACTGATGCTTTAATGTATTTTAAATCTTTTGTTGGAAGCTGCGCAGAGTGGCTGGGGAAACCCAGCCAGATGGGTGGGGTAGAAATAATTAATTGTTATTATGATTATGATTATTATTCTTTTTCCCCTTCTGTATCATGTCTATTTGATTACAAGCATGTGCACAAGGACTGACTTTTCACTTTAAGAAAATAGCATCGAGAAAGTTTCAGGTGCATTATAAGTTTCTGTTGCTCTTGTTATTGTGGTAGAGCTATGAATCAGCAAAACCCCCAGTTCAGAACTTGCTTCTTCCCTAATATTAGATAATCTTCTCTCTCTCTCCTTCAAATCCATGATGAAATGGATAATAGTAATTCCCTACAGGGTTGTTGCAAGCATTGCAAGGAAAACATATGCAAAGTACTTTGAACACTTGAAAGTACTAAATAAGTGTCAAATGGGACTATTCGGAGAAGACTGTATTGAGCCACATTGCCCATAGTTCATCAATGCACGGGATGAACAGGCCTACCCTGGTTTGTTACGAAAATAACAAAAGATCTATCCACTCCGGAGATTATATTTTGGAGTCATTTGGATTTCAGTACAGTGGAGTCAGGTCTTCTCAATTCAGACAATTCGTGTATTTCCATATAAAGATACAGGAATAATAATAATAATAATAATAATAATAATAATAATAATTTATATACCATCCTTCATTGTAAGATCTCAGGGGGGTTCAGAGGGATGATCGTTATATTTGCAAGCGTAAAATGTAATAGCACTTAACATTTATACAGAGCTTCCATGAGTTCAAAGTGCTTCACATTAGATTCTGCTGAGTATTCCTTTCATCTGTACTTACTCAGGGCTAGCCAAGAATATATTTTAGGATTGGCCATTTAAAACACTAAACCATCACAATCTAAACTCATGAGAAGATAATTTCTGACAAATAACATTTTCACTTAAAACAATCATTGTATGCTTATGCTTCATGGTAAATCATGAAGGAACAGAACAAACTGGGTTTTTGTTATTGTTGTTTTTTTGGGGGGAAGAATCAAGATTTGTTGATTTCCCATGGAAAAAAAACTGGGAGAAAACCCATGGCTCTGGTCTGGTGATGTCTGATGACCTGTATATTTCAGTTTTGCCCTTTAGCCTGCTGCTATGCAGCATCATATGCCTCTAAGTAGCTCTTAGTTTCACCTTCTGCTTTATCAGCAAGTAAGTCAAATCTCCAGGTAGGGTTACCATCTGGTCAGTTTAAAACAATAATTAAAAAAAATAAAAAATTCCAGTGCCAGAGAATAGGAAACAACACGTACACATACAATTCTGGAAGCTGAATCACCATATCTCCCCCTTGCCCCGATAGAGGCTATTCCTTTAATAAAAGCCTGACAGGCAGAAATAAGACACCCTGGGCAGGTGTCTCCCTCATTATTAACATTCAGGAGGAATTTAAAAACAATGGAAATGTTTTTCGATGTTCTTTGTGTTTTTAAATGTTTCTATTCATTTTATTTTTCATTGTATTGTTTTGCTTTGGGAGGATGAGCAGGATATAAATTTAAATAAAGAAATAAACAGCAAAGACACGTGTGCAAAACAAAACACTGTTTACTTGCTAGTTTTGTTAATGGTCATGAAAATATTAAATAAATACTTAAATAAAACGTAAAACATCAACAACAACAGTATAAGCCTGCCATAGAATAGTACAACCAAAAATCTGCAAACTATGTTGAACCATGAATGGCTGTTTTAAAAAATGCAATTGTCTCAGTTAGTGGTGTTTAGGGTTTAAGATGCTGGACTAGGGCTTGGGACTCTCTTGACACAGGCCCTAGTGGAATGTTAACTTATGCAGATGCTCTCACTTATTATCTCCTCAGCCACAAAGGAGATTTAGTGGAACACTTTGTCTCCTCTAAGCACCTTGGGGTGTGAATACAAGACTGTATATATTGCTTTGTTCAGATATTTTGGTGCCAAGAGCTCATAAGTGCTTTTAGAATGCAGAATAAATGCTGAAGTGGCCAAACTTGTAGCCTCCTCGTGATATCTTTATCGTATGGTCTCCTGCTTGCCTGACATCCTCAGAATTGTTTTATCCAGGCTACTGCTCAAGATCTCTACTACATTGTTTGTTTCCATGCCTATGCATTTGGACTTATGAGGGCAAGCATGTGGAGTACATTGCATGAGAAATGGCCAGCCACTTGAAGCAAGCCCATGAGCAGGAATCAGATTTAACAGCTGCCAACTATTTTCTGTGCAGGGGCTCCTGTGCATTTAAACCACTGCTGAAAAAATGGAAACATTAGCAGGCAAAGCTTTCCCCCAGCATACCGATACAGTACCAATGGGGTTTCTGCTGGTCACACAGTACTTAATGGAACAAAAGCCATGTCAGAAAAAAAGTTGGCAATGTGGAATCCAGTAGGAAACATCTGTATTATGGATAGTTCCCATTTTGGTGGATGAACAACAATGTATATGTATCCATGAGAATCTCCCCCCCCCCCCAAAAAAAAAATCTGATGGAGGTGAAGACCTTAATAACAGTTGCTTTTGGAATAGCTTTGAGCTTCCATCCCAGAGATGAAGGTTTGGGACTCAAATTGTGCAAACGGTGTATTGAAAATTGCACATGAGATTCACTGAGGGTGAGGAGTGATTTATATGAAGAGGCCATCAGATTCCAGAAGAGGGCAGCATTGCACACAAGCCAGTACCTTGCAAAGTCCTCTAAGCCAATTATGCATACAATGTCTCCAGGCTCATTCCTGTAGCTGTTTGAGCCCATGGCAGCTTCATATATATTTTTTTATTTTTTTAGGCTAGCCCCTTTCTCTGCTACCTTCAGGATCATAAATGACACTTCTCATGCCAGTAAGGCACTCATGTGAGCTGAGAAAAAGGAAAACAAACAAACAGAAAAAGTATAACTCCAATGTGGCTCATAAACAGACCTTTTAAAGAGTTCTTGGATAAACAGTTCTTGGAAGTGGCAAATGAATGTTAACAATGCAAAAGTGTGTATGTCAGATAACCAGTCCTGAGCACCTTCTGCTCCTCCTTACAATGCATCTGAGACCCAGGTCACACAAACAGCTGTGCAGCGGATGTTTTAAATGCAACCCTATATAGTAAAACAGCTCCTGAATGCATATGGAAAGAGTGTATCATTTATACAGTCATGTTTTTTAAGTACATTAAATAAAGCAGGATATATATATATAATTTTATCTTGCTAATTTTTTCACCGGTCCATTCCCCCCCTCATTACTTTTTAATATTTTCTTGGGGTGAGGACCAGGCTGAGAAATATAGCGACTACGGCATTTTAATGTCATGTGTGATGCTGACTTCACAGTAATAGGTGTCAGTGAATTGGTGGCGATGGCGGTCACCATTCATGAAACAGAAATGAAGGATACTACAAGTGTGTAACGCCCAGCTTGCTTTGGATTCAGCAGTACATTCCCTCCTTTATTTAGTTCACTCAGGCCTGCATGAAATTGCTTTTTAAATTGTTATTATACATTGACTCCCTTTGGAGAAGACTCTTCAAAAATTGCACATTAAGGTGGCTTCTCTACAATAAGGTCGCCATGAGGGAGCTGCTTGGAGCTGCTTCTACAATGTGGGCATTCTCTGTTGCTTGTTGCTTTGTGTGCATCAGTATTCCCTATGGATTGCCCCCTCCCATACGAATCCTGAGGTGGAGAGGAAGGAAACAGCTGAGTCCAACATGCACCGTGAGCTGGTATATAGGAAACAGCCACCTTGCAAAGTTTCAGTAGAGTACAGGCCGTGATTGTACCAAAAT